>NC_042619.1:91024973-91344452 GCF_901001135.1 Rhinatrema bivittatum
CGCCAAAGACGAGCTTTCAGACCTCGTGGTGCACAGCTTGAAAGAGCTCGCTATCCCAGGCACAAGTGCCACAGGGGAACTGAAGACTAACCCCCCTCCTCGAGGGACTCCATTAGGCCTCCCGCCATTTTCCTTTGCTGCAAGCCGTCCAACAGCTGATTGACCTGGAATGGGAGTCTCCGGAGGCCACGTTCAAAGGGGGGCAGACCCTGGCAGCCATGGACCCCGCCACCAAAGATCTCCTGGCATTCCCCAAAGTGGATGCCAGGTCTGCGTTGTCGCTAAGCGCACTACCATCCCAGTCAAGGGAGGAGCGGCACTCAAGGATGCCCAGGACAGACGTCTGGAATCCATTCTCAAACAGTTATTCAGCGTTTCAGCTATGTCACTACAGATCGTGGCCTGCTGTGCCATGGTGACACGCACCTGCTTATCTAAGACCAGGAACGCCACCATGCCCATCGAAGCACTAGAACCAGCAGTATCATTACTCACCGATGCGACCTCCGACCTGGCATGCACCGCAGCCAGAGGCTTTTCGTCCGTTTTGGCAGCAAGAAGACAACTCTGGCTCTGAAGCTGGTTGGCCAACTCGACGTCCAAGACGAGATTCATGAGAATGCCTTTTAAGGGAACCCTCCTGTTCGGAAGCGAACTGGAGAAGTTAGCCTACAAATGGGGCGAATCCCCACAACTGCGGCTACTGGAGGACAAGAACAAAAGAAGCCAGCGCCCCTCTCCCCGAACATCTAAGGGCAGGGGATCACAGCGCTTCAAACTGTACAAGAGTACATATCAAACATCTCGCCCCGCAGGCAGGGGACAGTCTTTTCGGAACAAGCACAACAAAAGGGGAGCCGGCTCTGGCCCAGGCCCCAGCTGCACCCTGCAATGAAAATCAGCCGGCCCATCCACAGGAAGAAGCCATAAGGGGCAGGCTTACCCTATTCTACCAAAGATGGGTCGAGATAACTTCGGACAAGTGGGTTGTAACCATCATTCACGAGGGATATTAGCTGGACTTCCACAACATTCTCTGAACAAATTTGTGAAATCTCCCTGCCACGACCTCTCCAAGAGGATGGCAGTGGAAACCACGCTGACCAAATTGCTTGCCTTAAAGGCCATAACGCTGGTGCCCACACAACAACAAAATACTGGGCACTATTCCATCTATTTTAGCGTTCCCAAGAAAGAGGGTACGTTCCGACCCATCTTGGTCCTCAAGTCCGTCAACCGTCACCTGAAAGTCCCTCGCTTCCTCATGGGAAACCCTGCGCTCTGTCATAAGAGCGATACAGCCGGGAGAATTCCTCACATCCCTGGATCTGTCAGAAGCCTACCTGCACATCCCAGTCCACCACGAGCATCAGTGTTTTCTACGCTTCGCGATCCTGGTCCACTACTACCAGTTCCGGGCACTACCCTTCGGGCTAGCCACAGCGCCCTGAACATTCACCAAAATCATGGTGGTAGTGGCAGTGACGCCGAGGAGAGAAGGAATCATCGTACACCCATAACTGGACGATTGGCTGATCAGGGCAAAATCCCCAGAGGAAAGTCATCAGGCGACCACAAGAATCAAAACTCTATTGGAGAATCTCGGGTGGGTGATCAACACAAACAAGAGCTGTCTACATCCCTCCCAATCTCTGTAATACCTGGGAGTCCAGTTCGACACCATACAAGACAAGGTAATACTAACTCCTCCAAGGAGAACAAAACTGATGAACTAATTGCAAAACCTGTTAAAAAGTCTTCGCCACAAGGTGTGGGACTACTTCCAAGTCCTCGGCCTCATGTTATCCACACTGGAAGTGATTCCATGGGCAAGAGCTCACATGCGGCCCCTACAGCGTTCCTTACTGTCACGTTGGAATCCAATGTCCCAGAACTCCTCCGTTCGCCTCCAGCTCCCGGAGGAAGTTCGAACCCAGCTACAATGGTGGCTACAAGAAGACCATCTCAGCAAGGGAGTAAGGCTATCCTCACCGACCTGGATCCTTCTCACCACGGATGCGAGCCTACGAGGGTGGGGAGCCCACTGCCAGGAACTGATCGCCCAAAGGCAATGGGGCAAGGAAGAGTCGGGATGGAATATCAACCGACTGGAAGCACAGGCAGTCAGACTAGCCTGCCTATGCTTCAGTCACAGACTCCAGGGCGAATTGGTCAGTCATGTCGGACAACGCCACGACAATGGCCTACATCAATCACCAGGGAGGAGCCAGAAGCCAACAGGTGTTCCTGGAAATAGACCACCTAATGGCGTGGGCGGAATCAAGAGATCTCAGCCGCCCACATCATGGGAAAAGACAACATCACTGCGGATTACCTCAGCAGAGAAAGTCTAGACCCAGGGGAATGGAGGCTGTCAAACACAGCCTTCCAATTGATAGAAAACAGCTGGGAAACACCAACCATGGACCTCCTGGCAACCCAGTCAAACGCCCAAGTTCCCAACTTCTTCAGCCATAGATGGGAACCACAATCCCAAGGGATTGATGCTCTTGTCCATACCTGGCCACAGGAAATCCTGCTACACGCCTTCCCACCGTGGCCACTACTGGGCGGGATCATCCGCAAGATAGAACACCACAGGGGACTGGTACTTCTAGTGGCCCTGGACTGGCCAAGAAGACCATGGTTCGCAGACACGCGAAGACTACTGACAGGGAGCCCTCTCCCTCTACCTCCACACAGGGATCTGCTCCAACAAGGCCCGATCCTCCATGAAGACCCAACTCGATTCTCTCTTACGGTCTGGCCATTGAGAGGACATGCTTGAAGAAGAGCGGATACTCGGGGGGTGGTGATTGACACTCTGCTCCGAGCATGCAAGTTTTCCATATCTCTAACCTACATATGAATATGGAGGATAGTCGAAGCCTGGTGTGAAGGCCGTGACATCCTCCCGCGGTCAGTCAAAATTCCCATGATTCTGGAATTCCTGCAGAATGGCTTACAGAAGGAGTTGTCTCTCAACTCCATCAAGGTGGGGAGCGGCAGCCTAGCCTCTCATCCGGACATCTCCCGCTTCCTGAAAGGGGTCAAACAGATCCGACCACCCCTAAAGTGGCCGGTACCTTTATGGAATCTCAATCTAGTCCTAGATGTCCTAGCAGGAAGCTCCTTCAGACCCATCCGCGGTCCCTCCGACTACTAACATTGAAGACTGAATTTCTAGTGGCAGTCTGTTCAGCCCGTCGCACCTCCGAGCTTCAAGCACTGTCCTGTCGAGAACCATTCCTTAGGTTCACACCGGGATCCATACAGCTACGCATGGGCCCCTCCTTTCTCCCAAAAGTGGTTTCTCACTTCCATCTAACCAAACCATCTCGCTGCCATCACCAGACGAGCATAAGGACTCTGAAGAATCTCTCCGCCTTCGCCACCTTAACGTCGGCAGACTCCTAGTCTAATACCTGGAAAGGACAGAATCCATACGAAAGATGGACCACCTCTTCGTCCTTCACAGCGGGAAAAAAGAAGGGGAAGCGGCCTCGCTGGCAACCATAGCCCGCTGGATCAAAGAAGTAATCAAGGCGGCCTACATAGAGGCAGGCAAGCCGCCACCTCTACAAGTCAAGGCCCATTCCACTAGAGCCCAGGCAGTGTCCTGGGCGGAAACCAAGTGGATGTCACCCGCTGAGATCTGTCGAGCGGCGACATGGTCCTCCATCCACACCTTCTCTAGGTTCTACCGCCTGGATGTTCAGGCTCAGGAGGACACAGCACTTGCAAGGGCAGTATTAAGTGGGCCACGGGCAGCCTCCCACCTGGTTTGGGAGTAGCTTTTGTACATCCCATTGGTCCTGAGTCCATCTGATACACGCTAGGAAATGGAGAAATTACTTACCTGATAATTTCATTTTCCTTAGTGTAGACAGATGGACTCAGCATCCCGCCCACGGCTGCCGACATTCACGGAAACCTCGGGGGACAATCCCCGACAGCAAGACAAACACGGGTAAGCCAAGCTTCCCTCTAATTCCCAACTAAAGAGTGCTTCTACAGACTTCAGGTGTTAAAAAGACTCAAACCTCTCCTATATTTTCATGACTTTAGGACTGTTCTCCAATCTCTAATATTTGCCAAAATTGACTACTGCAGCGCTCTCCTCACCGGCCTACCAAGCTCTACAACCAAGCCCTTACAGATGATACAGAACGCTGCAGCAAGAATTTTGACAAGCACCAACCAGAGAGACCATATTACGCCCATCCTCCGTAATCTACACTGGTTACCAGTCAGTTACAGGGCTCTACACAAATCGCTAACTCTAATCCACAAATCAATTCATAACCTCCTCCATCTCGACCTCGAATTCCCACTCAAACTCCACACTTCCAACAGACCAATGAGGGAAACCTACAAAGGAACTCTACCAGCCCCACCATCTAAAGCCACACGACTCATCTCTACCAGGGACCGAGCTTTTTCTACAGCAGGTCCATCCATCTGGAACAACCTCCCCTCAGAACTCAGAATGGAACCGTGCCTAACTACATTTAAAAAAAAACTCAAAACTTGGCTCTTCTTACAAGCCTTCCCTGATCCATCAAACTTTCACTAGATAACTACTCAGCTTTTGAATATGGAACTTCGCCCCGCCAATATTCACCTCATTTACTAGTTTGGACATATCACAATGTACTTAATTTAATACCTTCTTAAGGCTTCTCTTTTTCCAGCTGAACCAGCTTCCAAGTTCAAGGTCCTTGTTATTATGTAACTTTTTGCTTCTCTGCTCTTGTCTCTTACCACAAAATTTGCTCCTTATGTTATGTTACGTTATACTGATCTACCCCTGTTCGATGTAAACCGACCTGATATGGTATTCAACCTTGAAGGTCGGTATAGAAAAATGTTAAATAAATAAATAAATAAATAATTAGGACATCCATACCTACCAGGTGTCGGCCTTTCTCGGTTGAGCGCACTGGCGGTCTCCAGCTATAACTGCATCAACCAGTTCAAGTTAATCAAGTTAAAACAAGTTATGCAAGTTAATCAAAGTTAACCAAGTTAATCGTTATTCAGTCACACATATATCCACAATTGCTTTTCGAAGAGAATACTGAAGAGCATGGCGTCCTGCAGGGGTATATGTACTAGGGCTGACGTAAGATTGAAATCTGATCCATCTCCAAGTGCTATCAGGAGCACACTATACCCATTGGTTCTGAGTCCATCTGCTACACGCTAGGAAAACGAAATTATCAGGTAAGTAATTTCTCCAATGTGCTGTTTAATAATTTACAGTGCTTTATATATATGGTGCCACTTCAGTAATTCTACTAGATGAAAGTTTGTTACCAACTTGGAAATTAATACAGGTATTGTCTACCGATAACCAAGCTGAAAAATAAAACAGCAGACATTGTATTTTATCAACTGGTTCTGTTTCTGTTTATATGCATCAGCTTAAAGAACATCAAGGGAGCACCAGTCTTCTTGTTACTACCATGAAAAATGTAGAACTACCAACATCTTTATATGATTTAATAGAACCTTCATACCACCCCACGGCAATTGAGACTTTTGCATGCCGCTCTAAAGGGTGACTTATAATCATCTGTCCGACAATGTACGAATACTTGTTTTTTTTAAGAGATTTTTCTTAGATGCTAATAAAAGTGAATTTCTCATTTCAAAGTTAAAATAAAACAGGGGTATAACTTCTCTTGTTTGTTGCAGTAGTCCTTGACCCAACATGATATCACATTTCGTGCACTTCTTCAGGGGCAATTCATTAAAGTAACACCAGTGTTTTATCTTGCTGTAGTCCCTTTTTACCTTGGCGTGTTTAGTGAGCAGCCATTTTTCAATTCAAGCATCATGAGCAAGCCTTAAGGGAAGTTATACCCCTGTTTATTTAAACTTTGAAATGAGAAATTCACTTTTATTAGCATCTAAGAAAAATCTCTTAAAAAAAAAAAAAAAGTATTCGTACATTGTCGGACCGATGATTATAAGTCACCCTTTATAGCGGCATGCAAAAGTCTCAGTTGCCGTGGGGTGGTATGAAAGTGCTGTTAAACCATATCAAGATATTGGTAGTTCTACATTTTACATGGTAGTAACAAGAAGACTAGTGTTCCCTTGATGTTCTTTTTGCTTATTACTATTGGACACTTCAGTATGTGTTGTGGACTATTGATATTGTGATCTGTTTATATGCAGCCATATGTATTTACAAAATGATATACATATTAGAAAAACAAACCCATTAACAGGTGACAGTCTGCACTGGACGGTGAAGAAGATTGACTGATATATTACAATCAATATTGCAATTTCAATGCTGAACACAAGAAAGGCTAAAATGATTTCCTGAAATAGGTGATACAGTTAATTCCAGATATCAGTAGCAAACAGAACCTGAACTTTCCTCTCTTATCAAAGATATGTACAGTCCATTTATCCACTGTTACATAGGGAAAGCGTGCTGACCACCCCAGTGTGGTAAAAGGCCGAGTATGGCACTGAGAGCGTAAACCTTAGGAGATATAAAAAAAAATGCACACATGAGCAGAACAAATTTTGATCAATAGCTTGCAGGAAATTTGACTGTCTAAGCATACTTGTCGAACAGAGCAGCTCTGGCCCTGAGATAACTGGTGCTCAAACACTGAGATCTTCAAGTTCATTTATATTTAGTAGGGCACTCCAGTCATAGACTTAATACCATCTGCTAATATCACAGATCTGTTTAGGATGTTTTAGTTGCTTCAAAGACAACAGGTAGTGACCACAGATGGACTTACCTAAGACTGGAAAATAATCTCTAGTATATATTTTTCTTTATGAGCAATGCTTTTAAGTACTAGCAATATAAGGTGTTCAAAGTGAGTGATTTTGTTCAGTTGAATGATTGTTCATTTACAGTCTTTGTATCTTTTCATAAATTGGCTTTAGGCTACTTTTAATCCATATTCCTTATCTTTCTGCTAGACCAGTCCACCCTTCAAGGATTTCCCTCCTCCACAGCTGCCGGAGACAGAGCACAAACCATCTTCTCCCTTGTGCTATCTTGTCCAGCTATAAGGGAGGTGTGGCTTCAGGCAGTTGCCAGTAGTATTTGTCTTAAGTAAGCTGCAAACTAGTAAGGACAGGCTCCAAATTGGCTCACAGAGTTTTGATGTGTCCACAGCCTGGTTGAGTCTACCAGCTCCTGGGCTAAGAGGAGTTAACAGCTGATTCTCTCCAGTGGTAGTCTGCTCCCAGAGAACGTAATCCTCTCCCTTGCTTGGTGAGCTCCCCTCAGGCTTTCGGTAGAGCTGCCTTTGTCAGGGATTCCCACCTGCTGAGGTCATAACCAAGGAGTAGGTGCACGGTAGGGGGTCTGGTTCCCCCCTCCTTTCCCACCCTCTGTGTCTATCCCTCTATTGTGACTGTACTTCTAGTAACCTCAATAAAGAAAAAAAAAAGAGGCAAGAGGTAAAATCAGGAAAGCTCGCAGCTCTACGGTATCTCGTCTACTGCCTAAGATCTGGTGGTGGTGAGTACATTCCTGGACTTCTCCAGAGGGTGAAGGGAGGGACCGTGGCATTTTTCATCCAGCTGCCAAGCATATTTGTTGAGCATAGTAGCTCTTGTGCTGATGCTGTTGAAGCCAGCACAGGCCCAATAGATCGGAGGTATCTTGTGAATGTACTAGGCAGGGCCTGAATTAGGCACACCCTCCACACCCCCATGAAGCTGCACTATTGCAGAAGGCAGGCAAGGCCTCATGGCAGCATCTATGGCACATTATGTACCTGCATGAGGGAAGCAGAGCCTACAGGAAGCAAAAAAAAAAGGGAGGGCCTTCTTCTGTATTGCAGAGTCCCTCTGTGTGCTGCCTATAGCAACAATCCCCGCTTTCTCTTTTTCTGCAATTTAAAAAAACAAAAACAAAACGGAGAAAGAAGCTAGAGCTTGATTTCACAATGAACAGGGACCGGAGATGCATGGTATGTGCCACCAAGAAGCTCCCCCAAGTAACTGTTTCCCTTTTTCCTGTATGGAAAAGGGGCAGGGAACAGCAGTCCCAAGAGGAGGTGATGGCCACTTCTCCCTTTAGTGATATTCCATTCAGGTTAAGGGGCCCTTACGATGGGCTCTGATCTAGATGCCCTTCCATGTGGGCTTCTCAGGCTCCCTCTCAAAGGCTTCTGTGCCAAAGCAGGAGGTGAAAACCTGGCCTGAAGTGGATGTGCCCTCTCGGGAGCCACAGGGAAAAACTGAGATGGGACTTCTTGAGGCCTTTTCACCTCAGTTTATTCTCCTGATGCAACAAGTATTTTGTGTGATGCACCACCCAGGGAAAGAGCCCTTGTCGGCTCTGCCAGGATCGTCCCATGTCCCTGAGGAACCACCATTAAAATGGGCAAGGATACGCCAGAGATATTCCAGCTCATCCCTTCAAAACCCTCATGCAAGAGTCCAGGGAAGACTTTATCAGAGTTGGAGCACCTTCTGCAGACTGACTCACTGGAGGAAGGAGAATTTTCCTCTGAGGGCAAGGAATCCTCAATACTGTGCATATTTCATAGAGAAGAGCTAGCAGTATTAATATCTGATGTTATGGCCTCCCTTAGGATCTTGCATTCTAAGGGAGATGACTAGACAGAAGGGGACCTGGAAGCCTTAGTTTGAAGATGTTCCCATTACATGCTACGTTAAACTCAATGTTGTTGATCGATTGGACACCCCTCGGGTGGAGACTGTTGAACAAATTCTACCCTCTGCCACTGGAAGAGAAAAATATTTTGCTGAAGATTCCTAGGGTGGATGCCCTAATCTCCGCAGTCACCTGCAAAGCAATGATTCCAGTCAAGAGTGAGACAGCATTGAGAGATCCCCAAGACAGGAAAATCAAGGCAGTGTTGAAATCAGCCTTTTCAACCAACACCACAGCTTTGCAAGTGGCCATTTATGGGCTGCATGGTAGAGTTGCCAGAAAAATGCCATTGCTGTATCAATGCTTCAAAAAGCCCGCTTACAATATGCCAAACAGCACCTCGAGAAGGCTGAAAACTTATGGAACAAAATAAGTTAGGGTGATGAGACACCAGAATTGAACCTTATGGTAACAACCATAAATGCTGTTTGGAAGGAGTCAACAAGGCCTATGAAGAGAAGCACAGCATCCCTACTGTGAAGCATTGAGATGGATCTCTGCTGGTTTGCGGGTGTGTGAGCTACAGCAGCACAGGGAATTTAGTCAAAATTAATGGCAGGATGAATGCAGCATTTTATCAGAAAATATTGGATGAGAATTTGCATTCATTAGCAAGGAAACTGCATGGGGTGCACTTGGACTTTCTAGCATGACAATGATCTGAAACATAAGGCAAAGATGACCCTTCAGTGGCTGCAGCAGAAGAAATTGAAGGTTCTGGCGTGACCATCACAGTCTCCTGATCTCAACATCATTGAGCCACTGCAGAGAACTCAAAACATGCAGTTCATGCTAGACAACCAAAGAATTTACAGGATCTGGAGGCTTTTTGCCAAGAGGAATGGGCAGCTTTACCACATGAGAAAATAAAGGACCTCATTCACCACTATCACAAAAGATTGCAAGCCATCATTGATGCAAAAGGTGGCAATACACAATATTAAGAACTAAGGGTATGCAAACTTTTGAACAGGACCATTTTATTATTTCCTTTATTGCTATGATTTGTTTACTGATTGTGCTATTCTGTGATGCATAGTAATTTAATTTGAAACACAAAAATAACAGACATGTTTTGTCTGATCACTCATGTTTTCTTAAAATGCTACACATCTTACAAATTTTGCCAGAGGTATGTAAACTTATGAGCACAACTGTAGATCTTGTCATAACAAATGTGATCAATTTCTTTAATTGCATGACCAGAAGAGCACAAGTTGTTATGTATTTGGATTTCAGTAAGGCCGCATAGACAGCTTATAAATAAATTGAAAGCCCTTGGTATGGGCACAAGAGTGACTAACTGGGTTAGAAACTGAGTAGGAGGCGACAAAGGGTAGTGGTAATGGAATTCACTTCTAAGGAGGGGGGAGTTACTAGTGATGCCCCTCAGTGGTTGGTCCTTGGACTGGTTCATGTCAACATTTTTGTGAGTAACATTGCAGAAAGATTGTCAGGAAAGTATATCTTTTTGACAATGATACCAAAATCTGCAACAGAGTAGATAACTAGGAAGGAGTGGAAAGGAGGAGGGATCTTCCTGAGCTATTGGAAATAACATCTTGTACCAAGTCTTTTAAGAAATTGTTACACATCTGTTCCAATTAGCTTTTGAACATATGTGTTCTTAATGCATTTGGCTCCTTAATTACAGTACTGTTGATTTATGATTTGTTTCTTTTTATGTTTAGCATGATGTCTCTTGTGCATGTAATACTCTAAATATCTTTGAACAGCCTAAGTGATATATAAACTATTTAAATAAATAAATAAATCTAGTGAACCTTGAGGAATGGCCTAGGGTTTGGAAGCTAAGATTTAATGCTAAAAAATGCAGAGTTATGTATTTAGGTTGAAAAAACCCAATGGAGAGGTACAGTATTGGGAGCACAAAAGAGCGGAATCTGGAGGTAATTGTATCTGATGATATTAAGATGGCCAAACAGGTCAATAAAGCAACAGCAAAAGCCAGAAAGATGCTTGGCTGCATAGGGAAAGGAATGGTCAACAGAAAAAGTGAGGTCATATTGCCCCTCTATAGGTCCCTGGTGAGACCTTATTTGGAATACTGTGTACAGTTCTGGAGGCCTTCACAGGGATATAAACCAGTTGGAGTCGGACCAGAGGGTGGCTACTAAATGATTTAAACGTATACCCTAAAGGAAAGGCAAGATGGGGAGATATGATAGAGATACTTAATTATCTCCAAAGTTTTCGTGTATAGGAGATGAGTCTCTGTCAATGGAAAAGAGGCTCTAGAACGAGGTGTCATGCAATGAGAGTGAAAGTGGATAGACTAAAGAGTAATCGTAGGAAATATTTCTTTACAGAAATGGTAAGCGAATGCATGGAACAGCCTCTCAGTGGAGATTGTGAGGCTAAAACACTATTTGGATTCAAGAAAGCATGGGATAAACAGGAGATCTCTGAGGGAGTGATGAGAATTGTGAAGCTAAATTATTTGGGCAGAAGGGCAGACTTGATAGGCCAAACGGTCTTTTTCTGCCCATTACATTTCTCTGTTTCTAAGTTATTACTAACATAAGGATCCAGTGAAGAATAGTTTAGGGATATTCCCTTTCACCATGTTTCCTTTGCCTGGCACTAGATTCTCTGAGTACTCTTACTAATTCTTTGGGCAATGGGTTTTGCCTTAATTCTAGAGACAAAAATTATCCTCAAATGTCAGATGACTTGAAATTTTATAGTTCCTGTGATCTCAGATTACATTATGATGACATTCAGTCTGGATAAATGTGTTAAGGCAACTTTTCTGTAAAAGAAAATTAAGCAAAACTGGAAACCTCTCTAATTGAGGACTGTAGCATAAAAGAGTTTGAGGAGGAAGGTGTATAGAAATAACTGGGGGTGGATGAAGGTGCACAAATTCAGCACAAGTTACTGAGAGAAAAGACTAGTAAAGAATATTATAGGAGATTGAAATTGATTTTGAAAAGTTTTTTAACATGAAATAAAATACAAGCTATCAGTCTAATTTCAATTCCTGCAGTCTCCTATAGTTTGGAATAGTAAACTGACCTGACAAAGATCTTAAACAGTTGGATGTAAGAAAAAAAACTTCTTTATGCACATAATGTAATTTATGTTGAAAGCATGGACCCTTGGACCAAGGTGGAGTTGGCGCAACTTGCAGGGAGGATCCCTGCACGTCCTTACCGTCGATAGGTGGAGGCAGATGAGACAGATACCCAACTGTAGCTTCACCCCTTCCAGCCCGCGTTCCCCCTGTTTAAGCCTTTGGGTGGCAGGGCTGGCAGGTCTTAAGTGGGGGGCCTCTGCTGATGGTTGGATGATCCGTCAAGCTTGCAAGGTGAATCCAGAAACAGGCGAGGGTCGATGACAGGCGGTATTCAAGGAGATCCAGAATCCAGGCAGTCGTCAGAGGCAGGCAGCATTCAAGGAGGTCCAGAAGTCAGCCAGTGGTCAAAGGCAGGCAGTGTTCAAGGAGGTACCTGAAGACTGGAGGATAGCTAATGTAACCCCAATATTTAAAAAGGACTCCAGGGGCGATCCGGGAAACTATAGACCGGTTAGCCTGACTTCAGTGCCAGGAAAAATAGTGGAAAATGTTCTAAACATCAAAATCACAGAAAATATAGAAAGACATGGTTTAATGGAACAAAATCAACATGGCTTTACCCAAGGCAAGTCTTGCCTCACAAATCTACTTCATTTTTTTGAAGGAGTTAATAAACATGTGGATAAAGGTGAACCGGTAGATGTAGTGTACTTGGATTTTCAGAAGGCGTTTGACAAAGTTCCTCATGAGAGGCTTCTAGGAAAATAAAAAGTCATGGGATAGGTGGTGATGTCCTTTCGTGGATTACAAACTGGCTAAAAGACAGGAAACAGAGAGTAGGATTAAATGGTCAATTTTCTCAGTGGAAAAGGGTAAATAGTGGAGTGCCTCAGGGATCTGTATTGGGACCCTTACTTTTCAATATATTTATAAATGATCTGGAAAGAAATACGACAAGTGAGGTAATCAAATTTGCAAATGATACAAAATTGTTCAGAGTAGTTAAATCACAAGCAGATTGTGATAAATTGCAGGAAGACCTTGTGAGACTGGAAAATTGGGCATCGAAATGGCAGATGAAATTTTATGTGGATAAGTGCAAGGTGATGCTTATAGGGAAAATTAACCCATGCTATAGTTACACAATGTTAGGTTCCATATTAGGTGGTACCACCCAAGAAAAGAGATCTAGGCATCATAGTGGATAACACATTGAAATCGTCGATTCAGTGTGCTGCGGCAGTCAAAAAAACAAACAGAATGTTGGGAATTATTAGAAAGGGAATGGTGAATAAAACGGAAAATGTCATAATGCCTCTGTATTGCTCCATGGTGAGACCGTTAGATGATCAAGGGGTTAAAGGGGCACTTAGAGAAGATAAGGCCATCACGGAAAGATTAAATGATTTCTTTTCTTCGGTGTTTACTGAAGAGGATGTTGGGGAGGTACCCATACTGGAGAAGGTTTTCATGGATTTTGATTCAGATGGACTGAACCAAATCACAGTGAACCTAGAAGATGTGGTAGACCTGATTGACAAACTTAAGAGTAGTAAATCACCTGGACCGGATGTATACACCCCAGAGTTCTGAAGGAACTAAAAAATGAAATTTCAGACCTATTAGTAAAAATTTGTAACCTGTCATTAAAATAATCCATTGTACCTGAAGACTGGAGGATAGCTAATGTAACCCCCATATTTAAAAAGTGCTCCAGGGGCGATCCGGGAAACTTCAGTGCCAGGAAAAATAGTGGAAAATGTTCTAAACATCAAAATCACAGAACATATAGAAAGACATGGTTTAATGGAACAAAGTCAACATGGCTTTACCCAAGACAAGTCTTGCCTCACAAATCTGCTTCACTTTTTTGAAGGAATTAATAAATGTGTGGATAAAGGTGAACCTGTAGATGTAGTGTACTTGGATTTTCAGAAGACATTTGACAAAGTTCCTCATGAGAGGCTTTTAGGAAAAATAAAAAGTCATGGGATAGGTGGTGATGTTCTTTCGTGGATTACAAACTGGCTAAAAGACAGGAAACAGAGAGTAGGATTAAATGGACAATTTTCTCAGTGGAAGGGTGTAGGCAGTGTGCTGCGGCAGTCAGAAAAGCAAACAGAATGATGGGAATTATTAGAAAGGGAATGGTGAATAAAACGGAAAATGTCATAATGCCTCTGTATCGCTCCTTGGTGAGACCGCACCTTGAAAACTGTGTACAATTCTGGTCGCCGCATCTCAAAAAAGATATAATTGCGATGGAGAAGGAACAGCTCCCCTATGAAGAAAGACTAAAGAGGTTAGGACTTTTCAGCTTGGAGAAGAGATGGCTGAGGGGGGATATGATAGAGGTGTTTAAAATCATGAGATGTCTAGAACGGGTAGGTGTGAATCGGTTATTTAAGCTTTCAGATAATAGAAAGAAGAGGGGGCACTCCATGAAGTTAGCATGTGGCATATTTAAAACTAATCGGAGAAAGTTCTTTTTCACTCAACGCACAATCAAACTCTGGAATTTGTTGCCAGAGGATGTGGTTAGTGAAGTTAGTATAGCTGTGTTTAAAAAAGGATTGGAGGCAGCTGCTACTGAGGTGTGTAGGGTGAGTGCTAGCCATTTTCTTGATTTCTACGAACATTGCAGCGTTTTCTTTGGATTGGTGCCGGCTAGCCCCCCCAAGTGACTGAGTCTACCTACCTCTTCCGGGCTCTGACGTCGGAGGGAGGAGCCTTCAGATGCCGATATCAGAGGCGTCTGGATTGTGTTCGTGGCAGCTGCTACTGAGGTGTGTGGGGTGAGTGCTGGCCATTTTCTTGATTTCTACGAACATTGCAGCGTTTTCTTTGGATTGGTGCCGGCTAGCCCCCCCAAGTGACTGAGTCTACCTACCTCTTCCAGGCTCTGATGTCAGAGGGAGGAGCCTTCAGACGCCGATATCAGAGGCGTCTGGACGGCGCGTTCGCCGTCGGCGCGTTGCCAAAGCCGCGCGCCTAAGGGGGGCGCGACTTTGCCGACTTAGCCGGCATAGCCGGACTTGCCGGAGAATTCTTTATTAACTAACAATAGCAGCTGTCAAGCGGAACTGGATTGAATGTTTATAGTGTCTTAAGAGATCTTTTTATTTTCTAGCTATATAACTCACATTATCGCGTGGTCTTACCCCTCCCTTGGTAATGCCACATACCAAGAGGAAGGGGAAAATATCAACCTCTACTCCTGTTCCTTCAGATAATCAGCCTCGCATATATGATCTCTTTTCTAAATCCATTGTATATTCACCAGGTAGCGAGGTCGCTGGAGTTTTGGCCCAAGAGCAGGGGTCTAACTCCTTGACCCATGTAACATCTTTGAGCCCTGGTGCCCCTATAACACCAGCTCCACCTACTGGAAAGATTGGAAGAGAATCTTCGTTCGAGGACTCCAATTTGAATTTGAATTTAAATCTGAACTTGGTCCCCATATCACCTAAAGACCAAGTGGGGGGAAAGATTATAGATTCCCCTCTACCGACCCCTGGGTATCAAGATTTAAGAGAACAAAGGGAGGGATACAGTACGGTAGAGACACCAAAGGTGAAAGAGATGGCAGGAAGTCAGGGAAGTGCATTGATAGATATTCCTTTAAAAGTCCCTACTAAGTTTACACCAGAAGAAATAGGAATGATGATTCTATCCATGCAAAAATCAATAAATAATTTGGCCAAAGTAGTTCAGGAGGGATTGGAAAATAATAAAGTATTGCAATTGAAAACGGAGAAATTAGGTACGTCAGTAAATAATTTGGAAAAGAAAACTGAAGAGATGGAGAAGGTTCAATTCAACTTAGTTAAATCAGAGAAGGCCCAATTAGATAAATTAGAACAACTTGAAAACCAAATTAGAAGGGTCAATCTGAGGATTTTAAATTTTCCTAAGACCCACCTGCTCTCCCCAAGGGAATTGTTTAGGAGTTACCTTATTAATGTTTTAAAATATACTGATGCTACTCTTCCAGGAATAGCAAGAATATACTATATTACCCAAAACTCTGGGAGACCAGAACAACAAAGTCCAAATCAAGGTGAACAAAATGAAGAAATAAATGTTTCTGAACTCTTAGAGAGATCATCAGAATTAGAAATAAAGTCTCGAGCCACATTACTGGTTCAATTTTCTGATATCTCTCAAAGGGATGCAATTCTTAGGTTATACTTTAGATATCAGAATTTAAAATTTCACGGCTATTTAATTAGAATATTTCCTGATGTTTCTGTCAGTACACAGCTGAGGAAGAAGCAATTCCTCACAATGAGAGATAAAGCAACTCAATCTGGAGCCAAATTTATTTTGAGATTCCCATGTAAATGTATCTTATTACATCAGAATTCAAGATATGTATTTCATCACCCTGATCATCTACGCACATACCTTGACTCCTAATATCATATTTCCCTTTGGATATGTTTGGGGCTAAGAGAAAAAAGAATATGGTTTAGACACTTTTTTGAGACTCATATTTATTGTTAAAGACTGCTCTTTTTCTTTTTCAACCAGTTTCTGTAATTACTAGTATAATATTTTCTTTCTTAAGTATACAGTAGCCATTACAGTAATATTTTTGTCAAATGTAATTTGTCATAGTTGATACCAGCTCTGTAATATCTTATTGAAAATTAAAAATGTAATAAAGTATAAATTAAAAAAAAAAAAAAAAGGATTGGTACGTTCTTGGAGGAGAAGTCCATTACTTGCTATTTAAGTTGTGACAGCCACTGCTATTACTAGCTATGGTAACAGGGAATAGACTTAGTTTTTGGGTACTTGCCAGGTTCTTATGGCCTGGATTGGCCACTGTTGGAAACAGGATGCTGGGCTTGATGGACCCTTGGTCTGTCCCAGTATGGCATGTACTTATGTTCTTGGGTCCAGAAGTCAGGCCAAGGTCAATACCAGGTGTCCATCCATGGGAAGGCGGGACAGAGAGGCAGGGTAGGAAGACTAGGAGTAGCACAGAAGACAAAGGCGCACAGAAGAACAGAAGAAATGAAGACTGACCATGGGGCTTGACGAACAGGACAAGGAGCACTAGAACTGAAGAACGAAGAGACTGAAGACACTGGAACTCAAGACACTGGAATAGGAACACTGAGGCAACTCACATTACTCAAGCAGTAGGGAGACCTGTTGCCGAGACAAGAACTGAAGGGAGACAAAGGCCTTTTATAGGCCAGAGGCTGAGACGTCCTATGTGGGTGCTGCAGGGGATTTCCCACTGGGAGCCCTTTAAATCTTGGGACGTCAAGTGTATGCACGCCTGGGAAGACTGGGAAATGTGTTGTGGAGTTGTACCTTGCATCTTGTTGGGCCTGATGAAGCACAGTGGCCTGTTGTGTGGCTGCACAGCTATTCCCCAGTGGTATCCTACCATCGGGGGCTTGGACCTGGAGGTGCACAGCAGCCTACCACATGACTTCACAGTTGTCCCTTAACGATGTCAGGCCCGGAGGTAAGCATGGTGGTTTGCACACCATACTACATTGGCCTGATAGTATGCTAATGCTCTTACTACTTTTGCCTCTATCCATATGGATATCCTGATCCACAATGATGAATTGGTTCAATGTGAAAGAGTCTGCAGGTCGATTTCATCAGAAAACTGGTGGTAAAATTAAGAGAAGAGGTGGCAAGGCTTGAGGTATCCAGGACAGTGAGGACTACATCGATGATATGTTTGAGACATCAAAGTTAGAAAACTCAAGCAGAGTAGAATTGTAAGACTCTCAGTGGTAAAGGGGGAAATATTTATTTATTTGATTTATATTCTGCTTTTTGGCACTTCAACATGGATTACATTCAAGTACTGTAGGTAATTCCTGATCCCCAGAGGGCTTACTAGGTTTATACCTAAGTGCTCTCTCACCATGGAGCAATACAGAGGCATTGTGACATTTTCCATTTTATTCACCATTCCCATCCTAATAATTCCCAATATTCTTTTTGCTTCTTTGACTGCCACCACACACAGAGCCAAGGGTTACAAAGTATTGTCCACAATGACTCCCAGATCCTTTTCCTGGGTGGTAACTCCTAATGTGGAACCTAACATCACGTAAATACAGTGTGGGTTACTTTTCCCTATGTGTACTTGTCTACATTAAATATCATCTGCCATTTGGATGCCCAATCTTCCAGTCTCACAAAGTCCTCCTGCAATTTCTTACAATCCACTTGCGATTTAACAACTCAAAATAATTTTTGGCTGTCTACAAATCTCATCACTTCTCTCATCATTCCTCTTTCCAGATCATTTATAACTGTGCTAAAAAAACACTGGTCCTAATACAGATCCCTGAGGCGCACCATTGCTTACTTTTCTCCATTGAGAAAACTGACCATTTAGTCCTACTCTCTATTTCCTGTCTTTTAAGCAGTTTGCAATTCACAACAGAAAAATCCACCCCTTTTACCTTCCTAGGAAGGTTAGACATGCACATGGTGGAAGGCTATGCTAATGTCTCAGCAGCCCAACTCTTGTGTCATATGGCTTGCCATGCAGTGAAAGCTGAAGAAGAGATTACAGGATCTGACACAGCATGCCTTTACCAGAGGTTGGTCTTGTCAATTTCTTTGACTGGGGGAGACTGCTAGCTGTACTCAATGTTGGCTCTAAATTGCACCAACAACATTTCTCCCTCTGCGCAGAAAGGCCGGTGGGGCCATGGTGGAGCTCATCTCACTGTGGTCCAAAAAGAAGAGGAGGCTGGCTGGACTGCAGTGGAGCTCATCTCACCTAGGCCCAAAGACAAGAGAAGCTGATAGGACCACAATGGAGCTCATCTTGCTGCAGCCCAAAGAGAAGAGGAGGCTCTGAATTGTGTGTTGTAAGAGCCTGGATGCATGTTTATGCATTTGTGTGTAATGAGGGCCTGGATGTATATGTGTGTGTGTCACATACAGGTTTTCACAAGCATATACACATACTGTGTTTGTGAGGGAAAGAGAAAGCTTGTATGTGTGAGAGCATGGCCATGTATATGAGAGATGGAGTATGTGAGACAATGAATGGAGAGTGTATGTACGAGAGAGAAGGTAAAGTTTGGCGCCCCCCCCCCCCCTCTCAAATCCATGACAATCTAAGAGTGACTGGAAATGAAAAGCTCCCAGATATGGAGAGAGGGGATTATTTACTCCTTGTTAGTTTTAATTATTGGGCAATGTTTGAAATATTTTATTGGTGTTTGGGGAAATAGAATAAATTTATGCAAGTTTTTTTTTTAATTATTGGATGTTTGTTGGCTGTTTTGACATATTTATTCTTTTTCTTATGGTTTTAATATGAAAGATGTTTTGTATCTCTTGATTATATTGCTTGATGTTTTGTGAGGAATGATGATTGTTTTTCCATTTTTGCACTATATAATACATTAGATTTGTTGTGGTTTCCAGTTCAGTTTTTATTGGCATGTTTCTTTTTATATTTTATGGTCTTTCTAGTCTGTATTTGGTGAGGTTCAACATTTTAAAGGTCCAGTAGTTCTGTAACTTTAATTCCACTGTGAAAAAGATGGTATTTATCACTGGCTTTTATGGCATTATGGTCATCTCTTCATTTTTTTTTTAATTATCTTTATTAGATTTTCCAAACATTAAGAATACTTGACTCCAGAAATAAAAGTAAATCAAAATTTTGGAAAAAATCACAAGCAATATTCACATATTTAGACTTCAATTTTGAGGGGAGAGTGAGGGCTGATTAACTGAAAAAATTATAATACAGCAATTATTAACAAAAGCTCATTGATTTCCTTGACAATTATTTACAGAAGAAGAGGAAAGAGGCTCTTATGGGAAGAAAAACTTCAAATTGTTTAGAGTCGTAAATAAGATACCTAGCGCTCCCAGATTTCACCAAACATTTACATGGAAACCTCAATATAAAACTAAATACTAAAGCAAGAACTCTCTAAATAACAAAAAGGCTTTCCTCTTAAGATGCATTACCCTAGATACATTCAGGTAAATGGCAACTCTCTGACCCATAAAAATTGTATTTTTACTGTATATAAACCTTTTTAAGGTCCATTCTCTATCCAACTCCAAAACAAAACTACTAAAAGCGTAGTTCTGGAATCTATGTTGGAAACTTGCAGGAAATTTGACAATTATAAAACATCAAGAAAGCCACACTTGGGTAGAAGAATGAAATTAAAAGCTACTGTTAAAAAAAAAAAGGAGTTTTTCCCGTGATGGCAATTTCAGACTGAGCATGTTAAGAGGTCAGTGACCTTCTTGTGCTGTCTGAGGATATATATTCACTTAAAATACTAAGTAGCATTTTCTGGGTGTACTGAATTTTTATTTTTTTATAAAAAAAAAAAAAAAAAGGAACAAAAAATAAAGTAAAAATTAAATTTTTGAGAATACATTGTGTATGTTAGGATTGATATTAGTAAACTGGTACCAGTGGCTTTTCTAATCCGGAGCCTGGCTTTTGCTTGTTGGGTAATTCCAATAGGGCGGGCATTTCTGTGCCAATTGATTACTGTGTCCATGACAGTCACGAAGACGTACCACTGCTTGCGAGTTATCCATGCTATGCAGGGTGTGGGAAAATGTCTTGGCTGATTTAAATGGCTCAGTGGTGTGGCTACCCCCACCATTGGCTTTGGCCTACACTGTCAAGGCAGCTGGTGCATGGAGACATGACCAAATAATTGGGTAGATTCAAGGATCATGTCGAATATTACCTTCCTGAAGCTGTTCCCAATAGTGGTGGCACTCCATATTTGGCACGAGTGACTGGCAAACAGGTGATATTCTAGAGTGACAATCTAGCAGTCGTTCAGATAATTAATCAGCAGTGTGCAAGATGCACTCCTGTTTCGGAACTCCTGTGGCTAATGGTCTCATTACCTATGTACTTTTATATCTACCTTATAAATGGCCTGTGACCGACGGCCCGCAAATGCGCAGTAGAGCGCAGCTCTACTGCGCATGTGCGGGCAAGGATGTCGATCAGAAAAAAAAAATGGCGGTGGGGCCGCTGCTTCTCCTCCCCAGATCTGCCGGCAGATCTCGGGGGGGGGGGTGTCACTCCCGCGCCCCCCCCACCGAGATCTGCCGGCAGATCTCGGGGGGGGGGGGTGTCACTCCCGCGCCCCCCCCCCCGAGATCTGCCGGCAGGAGCGGGAGGAGAAGTAGCGGCACCGCGCGCGCGCGGTGCCGCTACTTCTCCTCCCCAGATCTGCCGGCAGATCTCGGGGGGGTCACTGCCGCGCGCGCGGGAGTGACCCCCCCCCCCGAGATCTGCCGGCAGGAGCGGGAGGAGTTAATGGAGCCGGGTGAGGGTTGCGGGAAGTCGCGCTTACGGCGCCGGGAGGAAATGGAGGTGGGTGAAGGGAGGGAGAGGGGGACTGAGTGAGTGGGAGGGAGGGAGAGGGGGACTGAGTGAGTGGGAGGGAGGGAGAGGGGGGACTGAGTGAGAGGAGAGGGAGGGTGGAGAGGAGTGGGTGGGGGAGGGGGGTGGTGAAGAGTGAGGGGAGAGAGAATGAGGGGGAGGTGAGAGACAGAGGGATGTAGCCCGTTTTAACGGGCTTTACGGCTTGTTTATATATATTACACAGGGGTGACCAATTCCAGTCTTGGAGAGCCACAAACAGGCCAGGTTTTCAGGATATCCACAATGAATATGCATGAGATATATTTACATACAATGGAGGCAGTGCATGCAAATCTATCTCTTGCATATTCATTGTGGATATCCTGAAAACCTGGCCTGTTTGTGGCTCTTGAGGACTGGAGGTGGCGACACCTGTATTATACAATAGTGTCAAGTTTAGAAAAATGGATCATATTTTTGTAACAGAAATAGAGTAGCATAAGCAAAAGAAACCTCAGCTTACTGCGAATAAAACAATGTCTGTGTTTTATATGTAAGGGCCTGTATTTCTTATCATGTACAGTTCAACAATGAAAATACTGCATTATTTTGTACAGTACATTGCTTGTCTGTACTGTGAAATGAAATCTTTGCATGAGTAGCCATAGTTAGATCTTACACTTGCAGCAGAATTCGTAAGAAATGAATCATTTAAAGGGTTTCAGTAGGAAATGCAGCTATCACTGTGACAGGAAAGCACCCCTCATTGGCTTTCACATTACATTTTCCATTTTCTTTTCAGCTAAATAGCTCAGACATATTATGTTTCCAGAGAGATCACAGAGCTTCAATGATAGGTTCCTGAAAACTAGAGCAGGATGAGCACTGCAAATTGCTTGCCAGGGAAGATCAAATAAATTTGGCTTGTGATTCCTAGAAATAAAGGTAATTCTTGAAAGAAGATTTGTTGACCCTAGTATTTGCCATTTCTTCTTTGACTGAAATCCATTTTCCTCTTAGTTTGAAGGCTGGCAGAAAATATAGAAATTCAAATGTTCCTCTCAGACTGAGTTTTTAAAAGATATAAAGCTGATTTTATTGCAAAGACTTTTAAGGTTTTGTTCAAGCACTTGGAGATATAGTTGTGCTAAGATGCACTTTATACCTCTTCTGTTTTCCATATTTGGCAGATTTTTTATCTTGATAAAAAATAAATTAGATGTTGAGCTCATTTTCTTTTTAATATTGGGATATTAAATATAGGATAACAATTTAAACTTTTAATTGAAGGACTAACTATAATATGTTAAGAACATTTCTTATTTGTAGAATTCTGTTTAGTTAGTTTTATGAAAATTCTCAATGTAACAAGTCTTTCCTTGAGTCTCTACTAGTGAGGTATGCAGCAGCTGGGAAAATCACCTCATACACTCACTAATGATCTAATTTACTTAAGGCTTTATTTTCCTATTTTGTTTTAATGGGAAAAAAAGCTGAATAAATCAAGCACTAACAGGTCGATACAGTAAAGTGTGCTCCGTCGGAGCGCACTGTCAGCCTGCTCTGGACGCGTGTTTTCCCTTACCCCTTATTCAGTAAGGGGAGGAAAACACGCGGCCCACCCGCGGCACCTAATAGCGCCCTCAACATGCAAATGCATGTTGATGGCCCTATTAGGTATGCGCGCGGGATCCAGTAAGTAAAATGTGCAGCCAAGCCGCACATTTTACTCTAAGAAATTAGCGCCGACCTTTGGGTCGGCGCTAATTTCTTCCGGCGCCAGGAAAGTGCACAGAAAAGCAGTAAAAACTGCTTTTCTGTGCACCCTCTGACTTAATATCATAGCGATATTAAGTCGGAGGTCCCCAAAAGTAAAAAAAAGTAAAAAAAAAATTTGAATTCGGCCCGCGGCTGTCGGGCCGAAAACCGGACGCTCAATTTTGCCGGCGTCCGGTTTCCGAGCCCGTGGCTGTCAGTGGGCTCGAGAACCGACGCCGGCAATATTGAGCGTCGGCTGTCAAACCCGCTGACAGCCGCCACTCCTGACAAAAAGGAGGCACTAGGGACGCGCTAGTGTCCCTAGCGCCTCCTTTTCCCCGTTTTTCCCGCGTCACCTCATTTAAATACTGAATCGCCTGCACCGGTGAAGGGCTGGTGCGCGCGCCGGGAGAGCGGGTGTTCGTCCACTCTCCCGCGGTCTTACAGTATCGACCTGTAAGTAAGCTTGCTACCACTCAGGTACAAGATATCCAGGTGCTTGCGGTAATGTTATTTATTTGTTCCTCCAGGACATATCCAAAGCAGGTGACCCATTTCAATCATAGGATTGTCTCAAATAATCCCAGCAAACCACACCTTAAACTGATTCTGTCTTCCATTATTAAGTGCCTTTTTTCTCCCCTACTAATTCTTCTTCTTCCATTGATACTCTGGAATTGAAGCAACCTCCTTTGAGCACAAGGCAGAATGCAACACCACCCGAGATTCCATTAAGAATGCAGTCTGTGAAGGATCCAAGAAGGCATTCACCCTATAACAGCATTCAGAGTGAGCCCCAGAGACCTGACCCAATTTTCCATTTTCCTGCTATCTTATCCTTTAAAATGGGGAAAAGTAAAAGGTAATACAATACAATACAATACAATACAATAAACTAATCGGAGAAAGTTCTTTTTTACTCAATGCACAATTAAACTCTGGAATTTGTTGCCAGAGGATGTGGTTAGTGCAGTTAGTATAGCTGTGTTTAAAAAAGGATTGGATAAGTTCTTGGAGGAGAAGTCCATTACCTGCTATTAAGTTCACTTAGAGAATAGCCACTGCCATTAGCAATGGTAACATGGAATAGTATTTTTTTGGGTACTTGCCAGGTTCTTATGGCCTGGATTGGCCACTGTTGGAAACAGGATGCTGGGCTTGATGGACCCTTGGTCTGACCCAGTATGGCATTTTCTTATGTTCTTATGTATCCTCCTGAGTCTCTAACACCCATGGTGGATTATTATTATTATTTAACTCTTTTCTATACCGACATTCATGATACAGATCATATCATCTCGGTTCACATGGAACAAGGGAGTTATAACATTAACAATGAGGAAGAAGCAAAGTTACAATAAAACAAGGTCGTGTGAACTTGGGAACTGAAATAGCCATCTGATAGCTTTCTTTGTGAGCTCTCTTCCCACTGTTTCTGCTAAGTGATATCTCGAGTGGGCAACTGAGAAGACGAGGTTGGCATCAGACCTCTTTTGATAGGTCTCAGACTCAAAAGATTAGAGCTCTATTGCCAGAGAGTTTTCTTTGGCTTTTTACCAGTACATTTTATGTGCTATAATTGACCCAAAGAGTCACACCAAAAGTGTAGTTGAAGGGAGAACCACTGATGAAGACAGTACAGGGAGCTAGTATGAAATTGCTGGAGCTTGTAGAAGGTGCTCAAGGAGAGTCAATTCCTGTAGCCCTGGAAGAGGGCCGCTCGAGCACGGGAGGAATGATGAGTGACTTTCTTTATCTAGAGATTCTGAAGGTACTTAGTCTCTCTCCTATCTCCGAAACCAGTTGTAGTGGGATAACTTCCTCAGGTACCAGGGACAGTTTTATTTGAAAATTTGTGGAAAATGATGGCAAAGGGTGGAAGGGATTTAGGTAGGATGTTTCTTCCTACTGTGCAAGTTTACTGCTGGTGCAGAAGTTGTCTACTTATTTATTTATTTAATGAGTTTTATATACCGTCATTCGGTAAAGCCATCATAACGGTTTACAAAAAGCTCAAAATGCAGGATTTTTAACAATTGAGCAAAAAGGGATAACAGGAAGTATATTAAACAAAGGAGAGACATTCAATTGCAAAGATATTAACTGGCATTTACACTACAGGTTGCACAAAGGGGAGGGCCCCTTTGTCAAGCCCCTACGGTATGCGGCGCCTGGTGGCAGGGCGCCTTTCAATGGTCGGAGCTCCCCTGGTGACGGGGGGGGGGGGGGGGGGGGCAGGGCTTCCGATCGGGTCTCTCCCTCACATTGCAGTTCTGGTTTTTTTTCCTTTTTCAGTTTCAGGTGATATTTTTTTCTTCTCTTCTGTTCCGATGGTGATGGAGAAGTGCTGCAGGGCGCCCAAAGGTGGTGGGTGGGCTGCCAGTTCGAGGGCGCCAGTGGCAGGGCGCCTTTCAACGGTCGGAGCTTCCCCTGGTGATGGTGGAGGGGGTTTCCACCAGCATCAGGATTGATGCGAGAAACTGAAATGCCGAAGCAGGCTCCGTCGATACTAGAACACACGAGGCCTGCGTCAAAGACGACACAACCATCGACGCATGGTGTCGATACATCGAAAAAACTGAAGCAAGGCACATGGACGGCACAGTTATCAATGCAAGATTCTGCTGCGGCGCCGAGAATGACGCACGAACCATATCCGACGCATAAGTCGACGCCCAGAGTGCGGTCGACGCAGGACACGGCGCAACAGACGACACATGGAGCAACGGTGACGCCAGGCCCCCCTCACGAAGCAAGGAAACAATTCGAGCAGGTTCCATCAAGGCATAAAAAAAGTCAACGCATAAAAAGTCAAGATCGACTCATACAAAGGAGATTGGGACCAATCTCCCAAAAGACCGAATTAGGTCCAGATCTCAGGCAACAAAAAACATTCAGGTCAATCCAAACAACAACACTCACCGATAGCAAGTCCTCAATCATCACGACCATCGACCTCATCGAAGGGTCAGCTTACTCCTCAGCATGTGGCTGCATCGGGCGATGCCTACATTGATGTACCCTCTCGATCTTACTCTTCCTCATCAGCCTCACAGATATATTCAGATTTTTCCTCAAGATCGAAACATAGGAAAAAACACGGGGTTTTCCAAGAACCTTTCACTAAAAAGAGGAAACTAAGTGCAGTCTTACAACCACAAAAAGTGGGAAAGGCAAAAGAAGATATCTTAACAGCAGCCCTATCTCCATGAAATCATCAGGGGTAATCACAGCCTTGCATGCCGCCTCAAGCGCAGCAGGCTTTTTCTCAGTAATCAGAAGCACTTTCTGGGTTCTTTGACTCGTTACAGTCCAGTTTTACTCTGCCTCCTTCTCCAGTAACGAGTTTACCATACTCACTGGCAACATCAAGGGAGCGAACGCCAGAACCCCCCACAAAAACCCCTCCATCAGGTTCGCCACGTCCAATCACGCTACCGTCTTCGCCTGTCCCACTATAATCCCCGCAGACGTCCCCGGACATATCCACGGGATACCCTTCGGATCCACCAGACAACCCTCCTGAGCCATATTCACCTCCAGAGGATTTGTCCTACCCAAAATCTTTAGAGAAGGTAGGATCCATTTTCCACTTGGACATCCAGAAGGTACCCGATCCACAAGCAGAAACACTGGGGCTCCTAAAGCTTTTTGATCTTCCAGCTGAGCCGACGTCCTTACCGTCTCACAAGGTTCTGGACAAGGTTTTAGAGAAATCGTGGGGAGACACCTTTCACCACGACGCCAGTGTCTCGAAAAGCAGATTTGAAATTTCAAATGAAACAATCCCCGTATTACACACCACCACAACTTCCCCACAATTCCATTGTGGTGGAATCCGCCATGCAGCAAGCTAAAACATCAAAATTGCATGCATCGGCACCCACGGGTAGGGACAACCGCTGTTTGGATGAATGTGCGAGAAAAACCTTTCAAGCAGCAATGTTATCTGCTCATATTCACCAACACCAATTTTACATTCTCCAATATCTTTATGAATGTGTCCAGGTGGTCAAGGGTATGCTCTTCGCCTCAGAGCTTATAGGGTAGTCACCACAGCAACCAATTCAAGTCATAGAAGAGGGCATTTGGCATTTGCTCAGAACGGTTTATGAAGCATTCGAAACCTCCTCCAGATCATCCGCAACAGCAATAATGGCTCGCAGGATAGTGTGGCTTCGTGCTAGCACAATTCGAGAAGATATCCACAGCAAGCTCACGAACCTGCCATGTAAAGGGGGGAATCTCTTCGGAGATAGATTTCAAGAGTCAGTTGCGAGTCTGAAGGAACAAGCAGTAGCGGTTCAGCCTTTAGCTGCCCCATCAACCTACCCTTCACAAAGGAGATATACTCTAATGGGACGTGGACAATCATACTCCCGTCGACCTTACCAACCCTATGCATCTTAGCGGCCGGTGGTCTACCAACTATAACAGAGACCGCAACAAACACAATCACAGAGGGGAAGAGATCGTGCCAGGTCCTAGCGCAACCAGGGGCAATAACCTACCGTGCCATCCAAACCTTCACAATCTTTGGGTCTTAGACATTGTTCAGAATGGTTACCAACTTCCCTTTTCACAGTTGCCCCCCCCCCCTTCCACATCTAGTAATATCAACACATCGGTGGCAACAAACACAATTAGCGAAATAAATAACATCTTTACAGCAACAGGGAACGGTGTGTTCAATTCCTCCATCTGCCCACAACAAGGGTTTTTATTCACCATACATCCTAATTCCCAAGAAGTCCGGGGGCCTTCGGCCAATCTTGGATCTCAGAGAATTGAACAAGTACCTGGTGAATGAGAAATTCAAGATGGTATCCCTGAAAACCATTCTACCTCTACTTCAACCCAACGACTGGATGTGCTCCAAAGATCTAAAAGATGCATATACGCACATCCCTATTCACCCATCTTCGTGGCGTTATCTGTCCTTTCAATTCATGGACAAACATTACCAATATGTGGTACTACCATTCGGACTCTCAGCGGCCCCCAGAGTATTTACGAAGTGCATGGCAGTGGTGGTGGCTTCCCTCCGGCAGAAAGGTATGAGGATATTTCCCTACCTCGATGATTGGCTTCTAGTGGCAGCAAGCCCATCCATCCTATTACAACAACTGCAGCTATTGATCCAATGTTTGGATGAGCTGGGGCTAGTCATCAACTACGAGAAGTCGACATTAGTTCTGACTCAAATTCTGCAATTCATAGGAGCACGATTGGATACCACTCGGAGCCGAGCCTTTCTACCAGAGGACAGACGATTGGAAATGCAATGTCTACTTCACGCACTCAGATTGACACAATGCCCTTCAGCGCGTCAACTACTTACAGTACTGCGACACATGGCAGTAGCCATCTACACAGTACCCAACACACGCTTACATATGCACCGCCTCCAGTGGGGTTGGAAAGTCAGTGGAAGCAACACACACAACCTTTAACGCACAGAGTGACCCTCACCCAAGCAATGTTTACTGACATCAACTGGTGGCTCAACAAAACGACACTGATCAAGGGTGCCGTTTTCAACACTCCCCTGCACAACACAGTGCTAACCATGGATGCATCTCGCAGGGGTTGGGGAGCGCATTTAGATCATCTGGAAACACAAGGCCAATGGTCCCACTACGAGAGGCACTTACAGATCAATCTGTTAGAACTCTGAGCAATCTGAAATACAATACAAGCCTTTCTTTCTCATCTGCAAGGACATCGGGTGATGGTCTACACCTACAATCAAGTAGCAATGTTCTACATAAACAAGCAAGGAGGGTCAGGTTCATGGACCCTCCGCCGAGAAACACTGCTCATCTTCGACCACGCCCACCGCCACTCCATCCATCTGCAAGCAACTTACCTGCCAGGGGTAATCAACACTCAAGCAGACAGGCTCAGCAGAGTGTTCTACCTTCACGAGTGGGCTCTCAACCACCAAATGACTCACGATATTTTTGCTCAATGGCGAACCCCGACCTTAGATCTCTTCGCCACGGAAAACAATGCAAAGGTTCCTCAATTCTGCTCGGTTTGACCCAGTCAACATCGGATAGCACAAAATGCTTTCCTGATTCCGTGGACAACAGAGCTAATGTATGCATTTCCTCCTATTCCTCTCATCACCAGATCTATTCAGAAGTGTATACAAGACAAAGCACAGCTCATATTCATAGCCCCAGCTTGGCCTCGACAACCGTGGTACACCTTCCTGCTGGACCTGTCCATCACAGATCCCATCCCACTACCGGATTGACCAGACCTCTTAACACAAGAGGAAGGATCCCTGCAACACCCGATGCACTCCTCCCTGCACTTGACAGCATGAAGGCTGAGCAGCTCCTCCTTGTAGAACAAGGGATATCCTTAGAGGCACAGAAAGTCATATTGCATGCTAGGAAACCGACCACTAGATGCAATTACCGATTCAAGTGGAATAGATATTCAACTTGTTGAACTCCAAAGGGCATACAACCCTTAGAGTGTTCTCCCAAAGCCCTGCTTGATTACCTCCACACTTTGTATAAGCAAAAACTGGCAACGGCATTGGTACGGGTCCATCTCAGCGCTATTGCAGAGTATCACAGACCACATCTGGGCCATTCAATTTCGTCCCATCCACTGGTCGCCAGATTCATCAAAGAATTGCTTCGATTTCGACCACCAATCGCTAAACCTCCAGTACCATGGAACCTCAACCTAGTCTTGGAGCAGTTAATGCTTTCACCATTTGAGCCCCTAGACCAGTGGTTCTCAACCCTGTCCTGGGGACCCCCCAGCCAGTCGGGTTTTCATGATATCCACAATGAATATGCATGAGAGAAAATTTGCATGTTATGGAGGCAGTGCATGCAGATTTTCTCTCATGCATATTCATTGTGGATATCATGAAAACCCGACTGGCTGGGGGGTCCCCAGGACAGGGTTGAGAACCACTGCCCTAGACTCAGCCACATCAAATACCTCACATGGAAAGTTGTGTTTCTAGTGGCAGTGACCTCGGCATGGTGAGTAAGTGAGCTACAAGCCCTAGTGCATTATACTCCCTATCTACAATTTTATCATCACAAAGTGGTACTGCGCACACATCCATCCTTTTTACCAAAGGTGGTATCGCAATTCCATTTAAATCAATCTATTGAACTTCCAACGTTTTTTCCAAAACCACAGGGGAACGATAGAGAACGTCCTTTACACACATTGGCTGCAAGCGGGCTTTAGCCTACTACAAACAGCTCACTCAATCATCAAAGCGAGCATCACAATTGTTTGTCTCCTTCCATCCAGAAACACCGGGTACTCCGGTGGTGAAAAGGACTATTTCTAGCAGTGTATTCAATTTTGTTACAACAAACAACATTTGTCTCTTCCGTCTCCACCGACAGCCCATCAAGTAAGAGTGGTGGCGACTTCAGTTGCACATTTGAGACACATACCGCCCAGTGACATCTGTAAGGCAGCCACATGGTCTTCACTCCATACATTTGCATCCCATTACTGCCTAGATCAGCAAGCGTCAGATGACGCCAGGATGGGGAGAGTGATTTTTCAATCCTTATCAACATAATATCGGAGTCAACTATGCACTGAATATTGATCACGCAAAAAAAAAAATTCACTATCAATGTGCGTGATAGGGAGCTACGGACTCCCATGACAGCATGACTAATTCAGCCCTGCTATCGACGGGAAAAGCAAGTTTGCTTACCGTAAATGGTGTTTCCGTAGATAGGATGAATTAGCCATGCTGGCCCACCCGCCTCCCTGGATAATCGACATGTTCTACTTACGTTCATATGCAGCTTAATTAAAGACTGAGGAGATTTCTGTTTCCTGCGCAGGAACTCACGCGCAGCCGTACAGAGCAAAGCTCTGACTCCTTTGGAAGCTCCGCCTCCTGGGCCCTGATTGACAGTTCCAATGACAGCATGGCTAATTCATCCTGCTATCTATGGAAACACCGTTTACGGTAAGCAAACTTGCTTTAATGGTCAGTTTTCTCAGTGAAAGTAAATAGTGGAGTGCCCCAGTGATCTGTACTGGGACTGGTGGGGTTTTTTTAAAATATATTTTTAAATGACCTGGAAGAGGGACATCTATAAATATATTTGCAGATGACAAAAATTATTCCGAATTGTTAAATCACAAGCGGATTTAGAGAAATTGTAGGTGAACCTTGTGAGACTGGGAAACTGTGCATCGAGATGGTAGATAAAATCTAATGTGGACAAGTGTAAAGTGATGCACGTAGGAAAAAGTAATCTAAACTGTTGTTACACAGTGTTTTAGGTTCCATAGTAAGCATTACCACACAAGAAAAGGATCTAGAGTCATTGTAAACAATACTTTGCAATCCTCAGCTTGGTGTGCAGCGACAGTCAAAAAAGTAAACAGAATTATAGGAATTATTAGGAAAGGAATGGAGAATGTCATAGCTTTGAATCTCTCCATGGTGAGACCGCACGTGGAGTACTGTGTACAATTTTGTTGCTCGCATCTCAAAAAAGAAATAGTTGACCTGGAAAAGGTACAGAGAAGGGTAGCCAAAATGATAAAGGGGATGGAATGGCTCCCCTATGAGGAAAAGCCAAAGAAGTTAGGGCTGTTCAGCTTGGAGAAGAGAAAGTTAAGGGTAAATATGCTAAAGGTCTTTAAAATCATAAGTGGAATAAATAGGGTAAATGCAAATCGGTTGTTTACTCTTTCAAAAAATACAGGAACATAAGAACATTCTATAAAGTTAGAAAGTATCACTTTTAATATAAATTGGAGAAAATATTTTTTCACTCATCGCAGAATTAAGCTCTGGAAGTCATTGCCGGAGGATGTGGTAAAGGAAGTTAGCATACCTAGGTTTAAATAAGGTTTGGATATGTTCCTAGAAGAAAAGACCATAAACCGTTATTAACCAGATATACTTAGTAAAAGCTGCTGCTTATCCCTGAGCATTAGCAGCATGGGATCTGTCTACTATACTGGGCTTGATGGACCCTCAGTCTGACCTAGTATGGCAATTATGTTTTTATCTTCTTATGGAGCCAATGTAATAAGACCCGTGCTAAAATTGGAGTTACATTTTAGAGTGGGGTTTATTTAACATACACGTTAAAAACAGGGGTCCCCATGGGATGCAGTAAGCTAATGGGATATATATCAAACAGGAGTTTAAAAAGTGTGCTAAATGAAAAATATACACTAAAATTGGAGTTAAACTGAAAAATCTGTACTAATGCAGAAAAGTGCTTTAAAACATGCTTTATGTTTGAATATTTTTATTATCTTCTGAAACAAAGAAAAAGAAAATTTTAAAACAGGAGTAAGGAGGTAAATGCTTGAAGCTGGAAGACATGTGACCAAAATGACTTTGCATGCAAGGTTGGTACTGGGTTTCCCAACTTGGGCACAATCTCAGATGCAAGACCATTTCGAAATGGCTTGCCAAATGAAATCAAAGGGTAACCTTTCCAGAGCAGGCACCTACAGCTGAACAGTATCCACTTTGGTGCTGTGCATCGCAAATGGCTGTAATTGCCTATTTCAGGGAGCTTACCCTTTGATTTCACTTGGCAAAATGGCCTTGCATGCAAGATTGGCACTAGGCATCCCTACTTGGGCACAATCTTGCATGCAAGTCCATTTTGGTCACATTCTTTCCAACTTCAGGTGCTTACTTCTGTACTCCTGGTGTAGTGCACGTAAGTAGATTTTCAGATTAACTTCTTGGCTTGAGGTGGAGTAAAGGTTAACTCACATTTCTGGTGGCCATGATATTGTATTGCTGTGCCCATGTGGTAATGTGTTTCTACCTGTCTGGACGCAGCAATAGAATAACTTTGGCCACCAGAAATGTACGTTTACTCCACCTCAGACCAAAGAAGGTGTAAGCTCTCTGGGGCATGCACCTACAGCTGAATAAAACATAAGCTCTCTTGGGAAGGCACCTTCAGCTGAATGGTATGTACTTGGTGTTGTGCATCCCAACTTTGAAGTACTGTTCAGCTGTATGTTCCCTCCCCAGAGAACTTACATTGGAAATGTAAATCTTTCTGGGTCTGAGGTGGAGTACCACACTGGGCACAACAATGGACAACATTTGCCACCAGAAATGTAAGTTTACTCCACCTCAGACCCAGGAGTTAAATTTCCAATGTAAGCTCTCTGAGGCAGACACCAGTCACAGGGTTTCTTTGTTTTTCTGAACAGCTGGACAGCACATGTAGTGCTAAAGAGTGTACTGTTCAGCTGTTGGTGCCAACCCAGACAGCCTATTCTTTGTTCATCTAACTGTAGGTGTGTTCCCCAAAATGGCCTTGAATGACAGAAGGTGCCCACATGCATAAAAGCAATCTCACATGCAGTGCTGTTTTAGCAAGGCATGGCAAGTAAAATCAAAGCACAAGTTCTCTGGGGTGAGCACCTTCAGCTGAACAGTATGCACTTTGGTGCTGTACATCTGACTTTGGCATCCTGTTCAGCTTTAGTGGGTGCCCTCCTCAAAAGCACCGGAAATTAAATTCCTCGGTCTGAGGTGGAGTAAACTCACATTTCTGATGGCCAAAGTTATTCTATTGCTGTGCCCAGTGTGGTAGAAGCAGCTAGACACTATCACACTGGGCACAGCAATAGTGTCTTATGCCAGAATGTGAGTTAAGTTTTACCCTGCTCTGTCACATGGATTTAAATTTCCAATGTTAAGAAAATGTGCTTTAAGCTGTCTTCCCTTTAACGCAGCTCCCTGTATTGCTGAGGAATAGCTAATGCCTTCTTTTACAAGGGATTTGCATGCACCCACACTATTCTTAGCACTGGTTTCTAATCTTGTTTTGGTGCACATTTTTTAGGAGTTAAAACATCAGTTACTTACCAGAGTTAACTTACGCCAGAAAAATGCATGCTAAAACAGGTGCAAATACTGTGCTAATGTTGGCTCCCTTTATTACATCGGCCCCTATATTAGTTTCAGAATGATGGGTTATCATTAGTAGGAAATGTTATTGCATTAATTTTCCTTATGATCTGATATACATTTGCCTGATTAGGGTCCTCTATTCAATTGTAAATTTGGATGTATATTTGAATTTGTTAATTTTTTTCTAGTTTGTGTTTCTCTTTTATACATGCAATTGTTTTTCATGCATGAGTTTGTTTCATGTATATTGGAAATGAAATAAAATTAGAAAAAAGAATGCAGTGTGCTAATTTTTGTTTTCTAGGCAGAACTATATGCTTTTACATTAAAGTAAGGCATATGATCAATATGTTGCATGTTTAATGTGGTTTATATATGATATAGATAAATTCAGTAGTGCAGAATCATTGTCTTTTGACTGATATCTTTGTAAACAATTTGTTTTTTGTCATTTAGATGTTGGTAGTTGAGAATCATTACTTACTAACATCAACAGTGAGCTGTCAAGTCTGCTACAGTTGCTTTTGCATTCCTCCATATAGGCTTTGAATACACAGTCTGAAAATGGTAAAAATGAATATAAATTAGTTTTAAGTGGTAATAAGAGTGTTGTTAAAATGATTAGTTTAACAATACTAAAGAAGAATGGCCAATAAACCTAGGTATTTATTAGAACAGGTTTCACTGCTGGTACAATACCTTGGTCTGGACAGCTCCTATGATGGACAGAAAGCTACATCAACATTTTTTAAATGCAGTAAAAATAGAAAAAGGAAGCTACTTGCACTTATATTTTTATCTGGGCAAAGAGTTGAGGATTGTCTAAGTCATTCAAGCAGGATAGATCTCCATAATCGCTTTGGTACATACTGTATATGTATGAAAAAATGATTGTAGGCCTCCAAAAGATCTTGTTTAGTTAATCAGAAGAAGGTAGATGTGTTAAAGAAAAATTAATTAATAGAAAGCTTTTTCTTTTTTTTTTTTCTTTGAAAGGACCAAGATCAGAAGCTATTGTTTGTCTTAAACTGCTTAATAGAGAGAATAATCATCAATCTTTGTTCAGTGCATTTTGTTCTAAGTAGTTTTCTGTATAAGATTAGGGCCATTAAAAAAAAAAACTAGAACCATTGATTTAGTCTTCTCTACAAAAGAGAAAATTGTTAGCTCAAAGCAAGGAAATAAGGCACCTTCCTATAGAGTACTAATACAGCAAATAATTAGCATATTCTGTTTTCTTAAAACACCTATAGTTTCTATGGTGGAAAATGTCAACTTATCTATTTCCTTGTTTTATTGTTTCATTTTTTATTCTCACATAGTTCTCCTTTATTAGTCCAACATCATTTTTGTTTTTATACTTATCAAAATAAAAAGATTGCACTTCTTTATTATGGGGTAGATTTTAAAACCCCTGCGCCGGCGCGCGTAAGTCCCGGGGCTTCGTAAAAGGGGCGGGAGGGGGTGTGTCCGGGGCGGGTTCGGGGGCAGGCTGGGAGGGCGGTCCCGAGTCCCCCAGCACTGCGGCCTGTGCCGGGGGATGCCGGGGCGCCCGCAAGTTACGCCTGCTTCAAGCAGGCGTAACTTGCCCAACAAAGGTAAGGGGGGGATTTAGGTAGGGCTGGGGGGTGGGGTAGATAGGGGAAGGGAGGGAAAGGTGGGGGGACGCGGAAGGAAAGTTCCCTCCGAGGCCGCACCGATTTCGGAGCGGCCTCTGAGGGAACGGAGGCAGGCTGCGTGGTTCGGCGCGCGCAGGCTGCCGATTTTGCGCAGCCTTGCACGTGCCGACCCCGGATTTTATAAGATACCCGCGGCTACGCGCGTATCTTATATTCTCACAGGACAAGCAGGATGGTAGTCCTCACAAATGGGTGACATCGAGGATGGAGCCCTGTACGGAAAACTTTTCTGTCAAAGTTTCAACAAGCTTTGACTGACACTGGCACACTGGGTGCACTGAGCATGCCCAGCCTGCAATTATCCCTGTGAGCCACAGGTGTCTCCCTCAGTCTTCTTTTTTCCGCTCTGCAGTCAGCATAGCGGTTGGAGCTCTGTGAGGATTTTTTAACTAATTACCTCATGGAAACACTTAACTTTTCACTTCAAAAAACACTTTTCCCTGCACAGGTCTCCCTCCGCGTACGTTTTTACGATGCTCGGTGAGTACTAATTCTTATTTTTCGGTCGGTTCCTGTCACTATCTTAAGGCTGTTAACTGACTGAAGCCTTCCCTTCCCCCATTTTTCAGTTAGCTTTAAACAGCTTGCGAGTATCTCTGTGACACTCTGCTTGCTTATGCTAGTGGGGTAGGGATTTTTTTCCTTAACTTTAGGACTTCTGTAGCTTCAAGTCCTTCGTTCCCTGGTACCCTCACGCAGTCGATACCCTATCGCTACACCGGGACCCTCCTAAACCGCCCTGGGCTTTTATATGTCATCAGCGCCCCTCCCCCCACGGTGCCCTGATGCCTTTATCCATGTTTTTTGCTTTTCAGTGCTACCAGGCTTTTTCCTCCTACGCACTGTTTTTTTCCTTGGGCTTCCTCGGTGCCGTCCCTACCCGGATGCATGCCATTGACGCACACGCTGTTAGTCACTGCCATGCATACTCGGGTCGCCGCCACCGCTGCCCGAGACACTTTTTAACGATCCCAGGGTCACTTCATCGATGCCACCCCCCCTTTTGGGGATGCCATCGATGCCCCATCCTCCCCACCGATGTCCAGCCCTTTTCCATCGGTGGGCATCGGTGCCACATCGATTCGTCGGTGGGCATCGGTGCCGGATGGTCCCCATCGGTGGACATCGGTGCCGGATGGTCCCCATCGATGGACATCGGTGCCGGATGGCTTGTCCGTCGATGGCATCGGTGCCGGGTCCTTTTGCATCGATGGACACCGATGCCCAGGTGTTTCATCCATGGGCATCTATGTTAGAATGCATCCATCGAGGGCAGTCGATGCCAGGCTGCTCCCATCGGTGAAATTCGATGCCCAGGTGGGTCCCATCGGTGGGTATCCATGCCGGCTCAATTCCGTGGATGGGCGTTGATGCCAATGCCAGCCTTATGGCTGGCATCGATGCCCATGCCGATTCCAGGACTGGCGTTGATGCCGGGATGGAATTCATCGACTGGGAGATCCATGCCATCGATTCCATACGTGTCCATATCGATGTCACCGACACACGTGTCTGGGGCACCGATGCCATGTACACTTGGAAATCTGAGTCTGTCCAAATCGATACCGTCAACGTCTGTGGCCCTATAGTTGATGCCCGTGGCCATGCCACAAACGGCATAAATGCCCGCCTCCATGCATCGATGCCCTCGACACCTCCGTTTTCCTTCGGTGTCCTTGACGCCCTATTGATTTGACTTCGACTCAGTCGATGCCGGTATCTTTTTCAATAACGGCAATGTTTTTCGATTATTCGATTCCACATCGTTTCAAAGATACCTATGCCACTGCTGTCAGTGCCCGTCACTGTCATCATTCTCCTGGCCAGTCATCGACGATTTTTCATACCCATTTTGATGATATCCTCGAAGCCCCTTAGGTTGCCTTCAATATCGTCAATACCGACATAGCACCGCCACATAATACCCTCGCCTCCTCACATTGCTCCACGCTTTGGGTTCTTTTTTAAGCCCCGTATTAGCTTAAGACACTCCATTGTGTCAGGAGCAGAGCAGGCGTGCTGACAGTTCGTCATCGATCGCCTTCCAGGACGACGAGGGCTTCCATCTCGGCGCTGGGGAAAGACCGGGCCGAGCACCGTGGCACCCATCATCGCCGACATCGTGATCGTCCGCCGCTGACGCCATCCAGCACATCGGTGCCATCCTTCTCCAGGCTGGACAACGCTCGGGCAGAGCGACATCACCACTGCCATCAGCACTGTTCCTACAGTTTTGGCAGTCCTTGGTGATCCAGAACTTCCGGATCCAGGTCCGACAGCTTCTGCATTGGCGTCACGACACATCGAGCCGCTGTGACGAGGGAAGGGAACATGAGTTCCGTTAGGGCTCCTCTGTTCCTGGCGTGCCCCACCGTCAAGTGGTGTGGGACTATGGCCATCTGTTACACTTAGCAGTCTAAACGCCACTCACGCCTGGCCTGTCTCCTCTGTACCTGTGCCACCATACCGGGTTTCAGAGCGAGATGGACGTTTACGTCCCCGGCCTTACCCTCGAGGACTCCGGAGACCGTCGGGGTCAACAATCTTCACCGGCTCGTCTTGCGGCGATCCACGTCGGATGGTAAGTACCCGCTTCGGCGGCATTCCCATAGAGTTGTGTTCTCCCATTCGGACCGTGGTTCGAAAAGTTCTGGGTCATGTGCCTTTTAGAACTGTATTAGTGTCACATATCACTATGTTAGCTATGTTAGCCACAATATCAGGAGAACCCCTCTATCTTCTTGGGATTGCAGCAGGGCTTCTTCTCTTGTCAGTAACAAGTCCCTGTGCCGACCAATGCTCTGACTCTTGGTTCCCTCCCAACCAAGGTCCAGCTGCATTGGCTGATCTGCTAAACATGAGATTCAGCAACCATTGCCCCATGTACAAGTCCACCTTGAGGCCTGGCCACAGGTCTCAGTGTCTCCTTGTACAGCATACAGAAATGCGGGTACCACTTACCGCTCACACACCTGCAGGAGCCTACATGATATCCTCCATTGGGACACCTCCTGGTCTCCCATCTGGTCAGATATCAGAGCGACCACCCCACCTTGTACCAAAGTCCCGGTACACTCCCCCAGGTGCTACGAAGTGCAGAGGGGAGAAGGGAGGGGGGTTGGGGAGTTTTAATTGCACTATTCTTTCTTTTAACAGAAAATAGTTACTCTCCGCACATCCTGGACCTAAGAAAATCCAACTTTCTTTAGACGTCACAGGTACAATGGTATCTTTGGTTACCATCACTCCATACTGCAGTAAGTACATTATTTTAATGTTTCTATGTGCTTTATGGTGAGTCAACATTACAACCCCAAGCTCTGCCGCCGGCACCAGCTTCGGTAAGTGAACTGTCTCTTGCATCACTGTTGGTGAATGCTGTTTTCTCTGCGGAGTGTAACATCATTCACTTTCCTTGCATAGACTACTGCTAACCACTTTCAGTACATGCAAGGAGCTCTCACTTTTTTCAGGACTCACTATACATTTACTAACTGGGATTACTGTCACTGCCATAAATCCCTTCTGTAACACTTCTGGACACCACAGTCTTAAGACCCTCTTGTCCAGCATGCGCACAGACATTCTGATACATTGTTATATGTCCCTGCGCATATTTTCCATAACCTCAACCTTTCAACTTTTCATGGTTGGGCTATGGGGTTTCTTCCCACTATGCATTTTTCTCATAATTCAAAACTGCTATGGGTTATATTCAGTGACATTCTATACTCAATGGACCTAAGTGGTTTCATTGCTTTCGTCCCTGATTCTTATCCCAGTTCGAACTAGGACCTAGTCTCCTTCGACTCATGCTCGCAATTCCTTAGGGTTATAAAGTTTCTCCTGAAAGCTGTCAACCCATTATGCATCTATTGCACTCCAGCATAGTTTCTCATAAACTTCCTGGACGTTGCACCCATGAGTTATGCCCTTATGCCTTCCAATACTGCTTTTGCAACAATTCTTTGTGCATACAGACAGACAGCATAGGGACAATGTGCTTTCCAACTCATAAGCACGCACAACCTCTTAGCTGCTCTGCTAGACAGCTGCGCAGCTCTACCCTTGGCCCTTGTTCACTTCATGCGTCCTTGGGCCACATATCTAAGAGATTTAATGAACGCTCTATCTGACCTTCTCCACGTAGGTTCTATCCTCTCGAATGGTCTCAATTACATGTGTACAGGGCAAATCTTTTAACGCTGAGTTTAACTAAACTTTCCTCTGCGTCTGCATCATTCCATACGATGCACAGGTTCTGCTCCCTACACATGTTTCCTATGCGTTCCCTTAGATGCCTTTTCTTCCATCAAAGGCCTCTTCAATATATCTCTTCTGCTGCCTCTCGTAGCCAGCATTCTTCTAATGTTGAACTGGGATGGGGTTCAGTATTCTTTTCCCCACTCCCTGACTGAGATCAGTATGCTTCCCATACTTCTCAATCCATCATATCAATAACCTTTTATTCCCTCACCAATCAGTCCCAAATCATAGACTTACTGATGTTCTTAGGTTCTGGTAGCGTCACAAAACCTTCTAAACATAAATCTTGCCATTTAATATGGCAGGCTTTACCTCCTGACGCTAAAAAAAAAAAAAAAAAAGAGGTATTACCCCTTTTACTTTTCCACCATTTTTTCTTACTCCCTCGGATTCTGTTCTCCAGACATCCTCCACATAGATACACCTTTCTCTTAGGAGGTGTATCGTTTTGGGAGTTGGGTTCCTGTTTTCGGTAATCCTCTCTGAGTCGGCTTACCATGGATTATCCACTGATCAAGCCGCCTCTATTTCTCTAATCACGGAATGAACATATATATTCTCCTTATAAGTCTCATACATTCTACGTTTGAGCCTTTCCATTCCTCTCTTCCACAGTTTGGCAAGGGAACTTCTTTCCCTCTTAATGTCATTCCTGCCAGCAGGGTCCGTGAGTTATGCACTCTTTCCATACTCACCTGACTCCGTTCCTCTGCCACTGAGTAGTTCTACGCATTCAACTTTCTATCCTTTTCAGGTAGATGTTGTATCTCCTTTCCTCAGGAAATACTCTATTAATTTTTCCTAACCTCTCTCTCTTGCCCTAGGGAGAGACTGGGTTTTCCACATTCCTGGACAGTAATGCTGCGCTTACATTCTATCTACATTGCACTGCATTCCATGTGAATTCCACTTGACTCTTTCCTTCATGCAAGGGTCAAGCTGCTACTTCCAGTGGCCACACAGACCTAATCCTTCTGATTAAGTGGTCTATATTTCCTTTCCTACCAACAAGCAGACATTTCACTACAACACTGTGGGTATCCACATACTGTTGTGTCCGTCTTAGCCTTAACAGCTTCCCTTTGGTTACTGCTGCTTGTACTTTTTTATCAGGTTGCAGCCTGGAGTCCTCTCCATACCTTCGCAGCCTATTATTGCTTACATTTGACTAGCCGGCATGCTCCATGTTTGGCCAGTCCGCCTACTCTTACTTTTTTCAATTCACTACCCAACATCCTTCCACGAACCCATTATGGTGTTGCGGATGCCCTCCGTTCCCATTTCCACCTCAGTTGTTACGCCTTTGCGCATCTGCGGTGTATCTGGTGCATTCCCGGGCATCCTCAGCTCGGTACTCACCCATTTGTGAGGACTACCATCCTGCTTGTCCTGTGAGAAAGCAAATGTTGCTTACCTGATGTAACAGGTGTTCTCACAGGACAGCAGGATGTTAGTCCTCACGAAACCCGCCCGCCACCCCGCGGAGTTGGGTCTGTATACTTTTATTTTAGTTTCGCTTGCGCTTTTTAGCTATAAGACGAGACTGAGGGAGACACCTGTGGCTCACAGGGATAATTGCAGGCTGGGCATGCTCAGTGCACCCAGTGTGCCAGTGTCAGTCAAAGCTTGTTGAAACTTTGACAGAAAAGTTTTCCGTACAGGGCTCCATCCTCGATGTCACCCATTTGTGAGGACTAACATCCTGCTTGTCCTGTGAGAACACCTGTTACATCAGGTAAGCAACATTTGCTAAATCTGGTGTACTTTTATTCACGCACGCGTATGTTTTGAAGATCTACCTCTATGGTTGCACCCCCAGTCCAAACACTGGAGCATACCCATGACAATGGTCTCCCTTCTCTTGGATGTACCAAAGCTCTGACCCTTGAACTAGGATTAAAGTTGTAGCAAGCCTATAATAGGTCTTTAAAAGCATAAAGAAACACGTTTTAACTCAAAGCCTTGCAAATGTGAGAGAAATAGAAAATGATAGTGGATGAGGACTGCAACACCTGTCTAGTCTGCCCCTTATTGATGCAATACCATGGAGCATGGGAAAGCTTTTTCAAGCAGAAGTGTTGGAGGTATAAACAGTAACAGAATTCATAAAAGCATGGGATAAGTACAGAAGATCCTTATTTGAACAAGGCTGCTGGGAAGCAGGACTCTCCATGGATGTCACAGTGCTCCCAATACATATTTGGGAGGACAGGCTTGAAAAAAAGCTATGTAGAATGCTGTTGGGCTGCTGGGTCTCCATTTGTTGACTGTCAGGCAGTGAGTAGTAACACTTGGTGTATCTATGAGGTTGGCAACGCAAACCTATTTATAGGGCTAATATTTGTTACAGAACGCTTCACACCTTTGGCAATTATGAAGTTACATCCATTGTTAGCGAAAAAGGACCTTAAGATGCTACTTAATTCCTTGATGTTAAATTATGTAGACTATTGTAACGCTTTGTAGCAGGTTCTTACTACCATCTCCTTGAAAAGTCTTCAATGCCTCCAAAATACCATAGCTAGACTACTCTATGGTGCCAAAAAATGTGATATATTAACCTCACTGCAGTTGACCTTCACTGGTTGCCTATTGCATGAAGAATCAGATTTACAAACTTCACATTGGTATTTCATTGCCTACATAAGAGCTGTCCAAAGTATCTCTCAGACCTCTTATTACCATATAAACCCACACATATTCTTCAGTCGTCCCGATTTGACCTACTTGCGATCTCTTCTATTAGATGGGAATCTACCAGACACACTACCTTTAATGACTTGGCCCCAGTGCTATGGAACTCTCTTCCATATGATCTTAGGCAAGAACATAATTATGCTTAACTCTAGAAAGAAATTAGAATGTGATTTTTTACTTTACGTTTTTGATAACAAAAACATTTAAGCACTTTTTTAAATGCTTCTATTTCTGACCTTAAATTTTTAACCTGACCAGAAAGCAAACTGCAGTTGACCTCATCTGCTGTTCTGCTTTATGTTCAATGTATATGTTATGTATTTGATGTTTTTCATGGATTTCTGTTTGTTTTTAGTCTTGGTTAGCCTTTTATTATTTTTATTTTTCCTAACTTTGTTTTAAATTTTAGTTTGACAGCCAACTGAAGTTGGTTCTTGTTTGCTTTTCCATTTTACAGGTACTTGTTTTGATTGCATATGTTATGTATTTTCACATTTGTTTGTTTAAATTTGTTTTACACATTGGGGCAGATTTTAATACCTATGCGCTGGCGTAGATTTGCGCGCGCAACCCGGTGTGCACAAATCTATGCCCAATTTTATAACATGCACGCGCTGCCACGCGCATGTTATAGAATCCAGGGTCAGCGCACATGGGGGTGCACACTTGTGCACCTTGCGCATGCCAAGCCCTAGAGGAGCCCTGATGGCTTTCCCTGTTCCCTCCACCCCCCCACCCCCCCCTAACCGCCCCCCAGCCCTATCTAAACGCCCCCCCCCCCAACCTTTGTTATACAAGTTGCACCTGTCTCCGAGCAGACGTAGGTTGCATGCACCAGCCTAGAGGCCCTACGGAGGCCTCTGGCCACACCCATGCCCCGGACCACCCATGCCCCATCCCTTTTTTCAAGCCCTGGGACATGCGTGTGTCCCGCGGCTTGCTCGCGTCACCGGGCCTATGGAAAATAGGCTTGGCGCGCGTAGGGCTTTTAAAATCTGCCCCATTATGTTTTTGATGTTTAGCCTTTAAGCACCTTGATGCCTTAAGAGAAAAGCAATCTTTCAAATAAATAAACTAAACTAGAAACATATCCTTTCATATATTTTTTCCAATAAAGAGTTACCTTTATCAATAGGATATAGGAAATGTCATGTAGGGTCAGACCAAGATCAGTTAAGCCCAGCAAACTGTCTCTGATAGTGGCCAGATCAAGTCACAAGTACCCAACAGACCTCCAATTGTTGATCTATTTCTTGTATCTCACTCCCAAAGATAAGTGCCAGCTTTCCCAAATCTGCCTGCTTAATAACTGTTTATGAACTTTTCCTTCAGGAACTTGTCCAGCCTCTTTTGAACTCCACTTACTTAGTTGCCATAATCTCAAAAATAAAAAATGATATAATATTCCCATATAAACTTTACTGTTATTTAAATAAAAAAAACTCATATAAAAAATCTTTCATTAATTAATAAGATACATATAGAAAAGCAAGGAACAATTTACAATTTCCCAAAAGAACAATAAAATCACCACACACATACAACCATTCATACCAATAAGAGCCTAAATTTAGCAAAATTTCTCAAATATCTCCCAACATGCTTCGCTACACAGAGCTTCTTCAGGGGAGTCCATTTAATTACAGATGGCAATCAACTCAAAGTTCCTTGCTCTCAAAAGGCGGTACACTTTTACACTTCTTTTCTCTCAAATGCTAATCCACTTCTTCAAATAACAATCATATGCGTGTATCATATAAAAAGATTACAATACATTACAATACATTACAATACATTTTTCAAAAAATAAACAAAAAGTACAAAATGAAAAAAAGTTTTTACAAAACCATAAAAGGAACAAACCTCAAATCCCGGTCATTTTTACTCATATATCTCATTGGAAAACAACCTTCCTTATGTCTTCCCAAACAGTTCGCATCTATAGGGAGTCAGTAATTCATATCTACAGGAAGCCAATCATATATATTAAAGAAATCAATCATACAAGTTAAAAAAACAACAACTCAATATCTACATACAGTTATGAGAATAGAAAAAGTTGAAACTTGCCAAGAAGAAAACTCAAACACTTCAATGTGAAGATCATCGGTCACATCAATACCGCCATATTGTTTTCTAAGACAGGTGACTAGCACCGTCCAATCGGGTTATATAATATGAGAAGGCCAATCATGGGTCATCAATTTAAAAACATGAGACCCAATCAATTTTATCATTGAGACCGTCCGGAACAAGAGTTTTCAAGAAAAAAATCCAACACTGTTCGACCCGCAACAACGTCTTGTTAATGTCTCCACCCCTTCTATTAATTATTTGTTGAAGAACAAAAAAATGAAGATCATGCACAGAATGTCGAAGTTGTTGCCCATGCTCAACAAGAGGAGCATTGGCAACAACATTACAAATTCTGCTGCAGTGTTCTGCAGTTCGTGTTTTATTTTTCTAGTGGTTTTCCCCACATAAAAAAGATTACGTGGACAACAATGGGGCAGATTTTAAAAGGGTTACGCCCCGGGACATGCGACGCGCGCATGTCCCGGGGCGAGAAAAAAGGGCCGGGGAGTGGGCAGGGCAGTCCGGGGGCGGGACCGAGGCCTCCAGCACAGTGGTAGTGCTGGGGGATCGCGCGCCGGCACTTGGCCGGCGCGCACAACCTACACCTGCCCCCGAGGCCGCTCCGATTTCGGAGCGGCCTCGGAGGGAACTGGGAAAGCCATCGGGGCTCCCCTAGGGCTCGGCGCACGCAAGGTGCACAAGTGTGCACCCCCTTGTGCTCACCAACACCGGATTTTATAACATGCGCGCACATGTTATAAAATCGAGCGTAGATTTGTGTGTGATGGGGTGCGCGCACAAATCTACGCCCGCATGTAGGTTGGAAAATCTGGCCCAATATATATAACTGACTTGGTCTGACACGTTGTCCTAGATTTCAAAAAAATCTCTTTTCCAGATACAGGATGAACAAAACATTTCACCAATAAAGATAACCTACATACCCCACAATTCATACAAGGACTGTATCCCACTGACATATCGTCAGTCACACCTAATGATGACATATCTGAATGCACCAAAATATTCCTTAAAGTCCTAGATTTACGAAAGGAAAAAATGGGTAAATCCTTCATCTGGAAATCCTTGTACTAAATGCCAATGTTTTTTAATAATCTGAATCAAATCCCCAACCCGATTAGAAAAAGGTAAAACACAAACCAAAGATGGAGAGTCCGCTCCACATCCACCCCTTCCCCTAACCTTTCCTCCCCCTAGCCCTACTCTAACCCCCCTCCAAAAATTTTTAATTAACCTTTTGCGCCTGCCGGCCAACTGCCAGCACACAATCCCAAGCACAGCGGCAAATGGCCACTTTGCCTGGAGCCTCTGACCCTGGACCGCCCCGCCCCTTTAGTAAAGCCCCGGGACTTACACACATCCCTGGGCTTTACGCACGTCGCCGGGCCATTTGAAAATAGACCCGGCACGCGTAACCTTTTTAAAATCCAGCCCTATATGAATATATAAAGATGACTGTCACACAATGTGCATAAATTCATCTCTCATGATCTGATTTCATGCACATTCAATGTTGTAATCATAGGCCACCATAAAATAGTATTTCAGTGGAATTCAATGCACCAACATTTTTGTTATCCATACCAACATTTTGTTTGTCCACTTGGTTTTCCACAATATTCTTTTAGGAATTTTTAAATAAGCATTTATAAGGCACTTATCTTCAAATTTTGTTGAAGATAAGTGTTTTGTATCTTGTATGCCATCACTGACTCAGTTTTAGGATTCCATCTGCATCAGGGATATAAGCAAAACCTTCAATGTCAGTTTGTCACAATAAACATTTATAAGCAACCACCACTGTGCAGATACGAACGTGCATATATCTTATTATTATGTTTTCGATGAATTATTCAATGTTTAAACAGAATCCCCCACCCCCCAGGTTCATATCAACACAGTGGTGGTTGCTTATATTTGTTTATTGTGGTGTTTCAAGCTGACATTGAAGGTTTTGCTTGTATCCCTTTTCAGACAGAATCAAAACACCGAATCAGTGTCTGCATACGAGATGGACCTTCATTTGATTCAACAAAATTTGAAGATAACTGTCTTTTAAATACATATTTAAGAATTCCTAAAAAACAATATTATGGGGAACCATGTGGACAAACAAAATGTTGGTGCATTGAATTCCACTGAAAGACTATTTTTTGGTGGCCTATGATTTTAACATTGAATGTGCATGAAATCAGATAATGAAACTAATGTATGCACAACATTATATGATGGTCACATTTAAATATTCATAATATTGTTTTTGTCAGTTTCCCATATAAGGGGTTATTTTTTTACTTCATTGGATGTTTTATTCCATTGAGAGGATCTTTTTTCATATCCAGTTTTGGTTTGTACAGCATTGATAGTTGCTTTGCTTGTCCCAGAATTAGTCAGAAACTGTAGTAATTGCCTTCTATGTTTTGATGTCATAGATTATAGACAAGCCAATTTATTATGTCCAATTTCTTCATGATAGTCAATACAATACACTTTTGCTTGTGTCCTCGGGCTTGTTGAGGGATACGTCTACTACTGTTTATCATTTCTAAAGCACTACTAGACGTAAACAGCCGGGTACAAATACCTATAAGAGATAATCCCTGCTGTATGGATTTTACAATCTAGTCAAGATAAACTTGAATGATAAACAAGTCTATGGGAAGTATATTTATTGTAGGGAAGTGGTTAGGATTTAAAAGCAGCTTTAGAAAGGTAGGTTTTTAAACTGTATTTGAATACTGCCAGAGAAGGGAGCATGACACAACAATTCAGGAAGTGTGTTCCAGCCATACGGCAAAGCAAATTGAAAAGTGTAGAGTCAGAAGTCAGCAGTGGAGGAAAAGGGCACAGAGCAAAGAATTGAGTTCACGAAGCAGGGTAGGCAAAGAGAAGAGAAGAAATGAGGAGCTGCAAAGTGAATGTAATTATAGGCTGTAGCCGTAGTTACAGGAGAAATGAGATTGATGCTTTTTCTTCTAGGGAAAAAAGTGCTGGTTCTGAAATATGATATGGGGTGCTCTTCCTCACCACCCCATCATTGTTCACCCTTCCCTCCAGCTCTTCCTTACATAGTGCTGCTCTTCCCTCTCTCCCGATGTTCTGTCACCCTTCAGCTCTTCCTCCCTCTCCCCCAGGCTCTCTTATCCAGTGCCCTTCTTCCTTTACCTTTAAATGTTGATATAAGAAGTCCCAGCTCAGTGTGGTGCCACAGAGTCATAAAGGAATGCATTTGCCCTGTGGAAAACCCCCACCCCAGGAAGTCCTATAGTAAAAAAAAGAAATAAAAAGCTGCTTAAGGACATAAGACATAAGAACATGCCATACTGGGTCAGACCAAGGGTCCATCAAGCCCAGCATCCTGTTTCCAACAGTGGCCAATCCAGGCCATAAGAACCTGGCAAGTACCCAAAAACTAAGTCTATTCCATATAACCATTGCTAATGGCAGTGGTTATTCTCTAAGTGAACTTAATAGCAGGTAATGGACTTCTCCTCCAAGAACTTATCCAATCCTTTTTTAAACACAGCTTAGATGCTGGTTAGTTGAGCTTCCAGATCAGTGGATAATAACATTTTTTACTGTACTGGGAATGGGAACTGCAAGAAATTGTGCTTGCTGGTAGGCTTAGGCACATGGTTGAACTTGTAGAATGTGATGAATTTTCAGCAACTTTCTTCAAAACCACTGCAGACTCAGACACCAAACATCTGAATAATAATCTTGTTGGACTTCATCTGCTTAAACGGAGCAATCCAGAAAAGCCATGATTATTGTTCATATTCATCATAAGACGCTGTATGGTGTTTCTGTATATCATTTAGGTACCTTCACTAATTAAATTGTGATGGTTTATCTATTATTCAACCAATCCTACATCGAAATAGCAGAATCATTTCCTGCTAGACAGAGACAACAGAAATATTCGTAACAATCCATCTAATATTCAGTAAGTAAGCAAGCACTGGTAAATCATTCTCTGTGCTGCTAGAATATATTTGAGGTACCTCATGAAAGATACAACCATCTGCCATATTTTATGGAATTTTATTGTGCAAAGATTGATTTACTTTGTGTGAAAAAAAGTGGACTTAGATTTTATCCTGGATTTTTTTATAAAGTGAATTTTGCCATGTGGATCAGCAAGAGCTGTCTGTATAGTAATTTCAGAGAAGGAATTTTATTGGTTTTGCCATTTTTGTATTTTTTTTTTAATCTACCCTTTATCAGTTAAAACAGTCTCTCAAACCATATAGAAGAATACAGATGGTCTGACTGACACAGTGTGGAGGGGTGGTGGTGGAGTGGGGAGAATATACCCAAGGTAAAAAGCTAGATAATATTTCTACACAATTTAATACAGTCTTTAAGGAATTCTATCAAGCTTTTTATGCCAAAAATCAATCAAATAATACACAGATTAAAAATTGAATCTCTCATTTTCAGTTTGTCAATTATTGTTTCAAAAATTCATAATGTTAAGATGTTCTCCAAGGGCGAGCAGAATGACAATCCTCACGCATGGGTGACATCATCCAATGGAGCCTGGCAGGAAAAACATATGTCAAAGTTTCTAGAACTTTGACTGAGCCTCTCTGGGTATGCTCACAAATGCAATATACAGCGCATCCACACAGGGTCTGCTCAGTCTCTTTTTTTTTTTCCCGCAGAGTCTTGTGGTTAGTGAGTCTCTCTCTACTTTTTGTGACTTCTGCTACAGAAGTTTTTGGTGTGTTTTTGCTTTTTTTTTTTTCTGAGAAATCAGGATTGCGTGATTGAAGCTGGGTCCCCCCAGTTATCCTCTTATTGTCTTTGCCAGGGTTTTCTATGATTCTGGTAAGTTTCATTTTGCAGTCAATCCCTCAGGGCAGCCATGCAATCAGTACCCGCCAGCTGTCGAAGGCAGCCACTATTGATTTTCATATTGTGGCCCTTTTCTTTCAAGGCACCACATCCTTGTTGGGTTTTAAACAGTGTCTTTGGTTCACGAGTATCATATCTATCACGGATCCCCATAATAGATGTGTCCTCTACCTGGGGGTGTCACATGACATCCGGGGTTGTAGCAAGTGTGCCAAGATGAACCCTAAAGGCCGTAAGATTTGGCTTGCTAAGATGGAGCGCCTCTTTGAACTGGACAAAACCAATGCATTGGATTAGAGGGACCTTGGAGCCGCACCAGTGGATATTGAGCCATCAACATCGGTGGCACCATCAGTTCCCTCGGCATAGACAGCTTCCAGGGACACAGGACACAGTCATCACCTGCCTTTTCAAGATCGAAGACATTGGGTTCGTCGTCTTTGGCCTTGGCACTGAGGAAGGACCAATCCGAGCATCGAGGGAAGCCGAAGAAGCATTGACATCGGTCCCCATTGAAGCACGGTGCAGACATTGGGATGCACCAGCTTTAGCTATAATGCCCCCAACAAAACCCATGGTGAGGTGCATGAGTCCTTCATTGATTCCAAGATTTTGCCACGGTCTCCATTGGTCCTGATGTCATCCACCAATACTCCTCTTGGTTCTGAAGAGTTTGGTTACTCTTCCTGGATCCCAGCCAGTCTTGGCATTGGTGATCTTTGAGGCTTGTTTAGCTGGCTGTGGAGAGGACTAGGCTTGGCCTTGGCATTGTGGCACCAATGACATCAGGACCAGCACAGTCCATCCTCTACCTTCTCCTTGAATCCCAGCATGTGCTTATCGGAGTAATACCAACACAGTTACTGGTGTCGGTACCTAGGGCCACATCAGTGCCCAGCGGGGCATCGGGATCGCCACTGGCCGATCTGGTGGTTGACCCCTGTTCCTCAGAGGAAGAAGTTCCCCTGGCAATGGGAGCAGCCTCAAGGTTCGAGCCACCATGGCCAGCAGAGTTGCTTCCCATACTACTGGCGAGGGTCTGAGCACCTTGGGCCTCGTCCCCTGTCTTACAGTGAGGACGAGGGCCCTTATGACCCCTGGGGGGATGACCCCTCCAATATTTCAGGCTCCGATGCATCGGGGTCCTCCCCTCAGAGCCATTTCTTCCCACCAACAGAAGGAAGTCTCCACTGGAAGACATCTTCTTCACAGGTTTTGTCCAGTTGATGGTGGAAGCCACCCCCAGGATACCTGGCACAAGATGTTGGAAATTCTCCAGTATGTAGAGCTTCCTAAGGAGATCGTCTCAGTTCCAGTGCATGACATCCTTTTGGAGTTACTGTTGAGGATGTGGGAACACCCCATTTCAGTGCCTCCCATCAATAGGAAGACTGATACGATCTGTCTCGTCCAGAAGTCTCTCGGATTGGACAAGCTACAGCTGCCACACCAATCAGTGGTAGTCGAATTCGCTATTAAGGCCAAGTGCACTCAGACCCATTCCTCCTTGTCCCCGGAGAAGGATCAAAGGGCCATTGATGCTTTTGGGAGAAAGATGTTTCAGGGTGTTATGCCTATCACCCACATAGCGGACTACCAGCTCTACATGGGCCAGTATATGTGGGACATCCTGAAGCAGGTGTAGCAAGTGGCCAAGCAGCTGCCTCAACAGCAGCAAGAAACTCTCCAGTCACTAGTGCACAAGGTTCTGGAGTGTAGGAAACACGGGGTCAGGTTGATCTACAATGTTTTTGAGATGGCATAGAGAGTCTCTGCAGCAGGAATTGTCACTCATAAAAACATCTGGCTTTGGGCATCAGATCTCCATCAGGAGATGTAGCAGCAACTCGCTGATGTGCCCTGCACTGAAGAGAGTCTCTTCAGGGATAAGGTGAAGGATGCGGTGGCCCAAATTCGGGACAAACATGCAAGATTCCATCAGCTCTCTGCTGGCACTCAAGATCCATCCTCCTCATCAAGGAGGTCTTCAAGGTCTGGCCATAGGAAGTCTTTCTTCCACCTAAGGAGATCCTATCCTCTGCCACCTCAACCCCATCAGCAGCAAGAGGCCTCTTGTAGCTGTCACAGGCAACAGAGGGCCTCAAAGCCCCAACCCAATATCCCAGACAACTCCGGGGATAGGGTTTTGACTGGATCACAGAGAGTATAGCCAAGTCTGCCAAACCCATGGTGAGAGACTTTCCGGTTAAGGCAGGCTGTGGTTCTACGCGAACCGGTGGCCCAGTGTAACCTTGAAACAGTGGGTCTTTACCATTGTTTGAAAAGGATATAGATGAAATCTTTTGAGTACTTTGTCAAATTGCCCACTGAGTCCTTTTTGGGAACATCAGGGAGTGCTTTTAGCAGAGCTATCCTCTCTCTTAATGGCCAGAGCAGTCGAGTCTATTCCACAAGGGCAAAGAGGGCAGGGATTCTACTCCCGGTACTTCCTGATTCTAAAGAAAACAGGAGAAATACACATCCTAGATCTAAGGGCCTTGAACAAATTTCTAAAAAAAGAAAAGTTCAAGATGGTTTCTCTGGACACCCTGATCCCCCTTCTTGAAAAAAGGGGACTGGCTTTGCTCTCTCAATCTCAAGGATGCATATACTCACATCAAGATTTTTCCCAGCCACTGGAAGAATCTCTGATTCATGGTGGGAAAGCAGCACTCTCAGTACTGTGTTCTGTCATTTGGGCTGGCATCAGCCTCATGTGTCTAAACAAAATACTTAGCTGTGGTGGCAGCGCACCTTCACAGACTCGGAGCCCATGTTTTCCCCTATCTGGATAATTGGTTGATCAAGATCACCTCTCAGGCAGGGGATGAATAATCCATGTGCTCGACAATCCAGGGGCTGGAGTAGCCAGGGTTCGTTATCAACTACTCCAAGTCCCATCTCAGCTCGTCACCACAATTGAACTTCATTGGACCCCTGCTTAGACACAGCTCAGGCCAAGGCCTTTCTGCCCCAGTAATGGTCCATCAGTTTGCTGATCATTGTGGCAGAGATTCAAGCAAGTAGAAAAGTTTCATCAGGGCATACGTTGAGGCTGCTGGACCTCATGGCCACAACAGTACATGTAATTCCCTTGGCACGTTTACACATGTGGAGAGATGAATGGACCCTAAAGCTCCAGTGGCGACAAGCTAGTCAGGATCTATGGGACTGCATCTGAGTCACTCTTTGTCCTGGTTGTGGGAAAATTCTAATCTGGAAAGGGGGGGGGGGGACCTTCCAAAGTCCTCAGGCCCAAAGTATGCTAATGATGGATGCATCCACCCTGGGTTGGGGTCTCAAGTCGATGGGCTCAGTACCCAGGGTCTGTGGTCCACTAAGGACCAACTGTGTCAAATCTATTTTCTGGAGCTCTGGGCTAACAGATACGTGCTGTGGGCTTTCAGAGGTCAGCTGTCCAACAAAATTGTGCTGAAACAGACCAACAACCAAGTCGCAGTGTGGTATGTCAACAAGCAGGGAGGTACAGGGTCATACCTTCTGTGTCAGGAAGCAGTCCAAATATAGTCATGGGCCAGGTTCTTGTGGCATGGATTGGCCACTGTTGGAAACAGGATGCTGGGCTTGATGGACGCTTGGTGTGACTCAATATGGCATGTTCTTATCTTCTCCCATGGTGCTCAGGGCCATGTATCTGGCCGGAAAGGAGAATGTGACTTTGGATAGACTGAGTCACTCCTTCAGACCCCAAGAATGATTGCTGGATCAAGGGGTTGCAAATTGGATCCTCCGCCTTTGGAGAAGCCCAGAGGTGGATCTATTCGCAGCACCTTGGAATAGGAAGGTTCCTCAGTTTTGTTCCCTGTACAGGGTATACAGTAGACTAGCCTCAGATGCCTTCGCCAGCCATTGGGGCAAGGGTCTTCTGTATACTTATCCTCCAGCTCCACTGGTGGCAAAGATTTTATTGAAGCTTCACAAGGACAAAGGGACCATGATCCTCATAGCCCCTCATTGGCTGAGGCAGGTTTGGTTTCTACTCCTCCAAGAGATGTTTATCCAGAAACTGATTAGACTGGGAACTTCTCCAGATCTCATCACCAGAATCGGGGGAGATTGCGCTCATAGCCTGGATGTTGAGATGCTGATCCTGCAACCACTCGATCTCTCGTAATATGTGTCTCAGGTACTTGTGGCTTACAATAGAAGGTCCTACGGACTGAAGGGGAGGAGGTTTTCCATGTGGTGTGAGAAAAGGCCCTAGATCCTTTCTCCTGCTCATCAGAAAAACTGCTTGACTACCTTCTATATCTTTCGGAGACTGGTCTGAAGACCATCTCTGTTAGGGTTCATCCGAGTGCATGAGTTAGGGTTCATCTGAGCACATATCACAATGATGTCAACGGTAAGCCTATCTCTGTATAGCCCTTTGTTGTATGTTTTATGTGCAATCTGCTTCAATTGAAGCCTTCCCTAAGGCCTTCTGCTGTGTCTTGGGACCTCAATGTGGTGTTGGCTCAGCTGATGAAAGCTCCTTTTGAGCCACTGTGCTCCTGTGACCTGAAATACCTGACCTGGAAAATTAAATTTTTGGTAGCGGTCACTTCAGCACACAGGGTCATTGAGCTCCATGCCTTAGTAATTTATCCACCTTACAAATACGTCTTTTCATGATAGGGTGGTCTTGCATCTGCACCGTAAGATCCTGCCTAAAATGGTGTTAGACTTAAATCAGTGCTTCGTCCTGCACCAAGGTGAACAAGCCCTGCACAGTTTGGACTGCAAGAGAGCCTTGGCCTTCTATTTGGAGCAGACAGAAGCCCACAGATAGGTCACCAGCTTTTTGTTTCTTTTGACCAGAACAAGTTATTGATTGCCATTGCCAAGCAGATGCTTTCCAATTGGCTAGCAGATTGCATCTTCTTCTTTTATGTCCAAGCAGACTTGCATCTTGGGGGCCTTGTCAAGTTCACTCTGTTTGAGCTATGGCAGCATAGGTGGCCCACTTGCGAGTAGTTCCCATGGAGGAGATCTGCAGAACTGCAACATGGAGTTCCATCCACTCATTCACATTTCATTACTGTCTGGATAGGAATGCCCGACACAACAATAGGTTTGGCCAATCTATTCTTCAGAACCTGTCTGAGGTGTCGGATCCAACTCTATTTCCTCCTAGGGCCTGTTCTTTCTGTTCAGGCTACCCCCTTCCTGTTACCAACAAAATATGTTGTTGAGCCCAATGGCACTTGTTTTGTTGGTTCCCTTTTTTGTTGAAGGGAGGGCCTCCTTTAGCTAGGGATTCACCTGTGTGAGGACTAACAGCTTGTTTGTCCTTGGAGAAAGCAGAATTGCTTACCTGCAACAGGTGTTCTCCGAGAACAGCAGGATGTCAGTCCATACAAAACCCACCCACCTCCCCGTTGACTTGGGTTTCCACTTCATGGGTAGTATTATTTTATTATTTTAATTGAATTCTATGTTATAAGACTGAGGTTACCCCACGTTGACGTATGGTATATTGCATGCATGGGCATGCTTAGAGAGGCTCAGTCAAAGTTCTAGAAACTTTGACATAAGTGTTCCGTGTGGGCTCCATCAGATGATGTCACCCATGTGTGAGGACTAACATCCTGCTATCCTCGGAGAGCATCTATTACAGGGAAGCAACTTTGCTTTCACCCTTTCCAAGGCATCATAAGCAAATGGATTAGGTGCAGACTATTATAAATTGCTCCAAATAACCCAATACTGGTGAAAATAGTTATTGATGCTTTGATCAGAGGACTTTTTGCAAGTCATATAATATAACTTTATTAACATTAATATGCAAAGAGAGAATTACCCAGCTCTTGTTAGCTCATATCTCTTCTGAATCAAGAAGTTAAAAATCTAACTGAAAAACTGTCTGCTAACACAGGATTTTATTTGAGAAGCTCATTAACAGGATATTCTATATGTAGGTGAGGGTAGAAGGGCAATTTTCAAACATCTGGTATCATTGCAAATGATGCAAGAGGTTTTAATGTGTGTACTTTAACAAGATTTCAAAGGGAAACCATGCAGGCACTTTTCCTTTGAAAATTCAAGTAAAGTTTGTTTTAAAACTGATTGTTTAGTTTGCGCCTACTGTTTTGTGTGGATGGACAAGAGGGGAAAAATAGTGTGTGTAATTTTGAAAATGTCATAGATGTGCTATATTTTCCTCTAGTTCATTGTATAAGACATGTCTTCCCATTTATTCTTGAAAGAATTCAAAGTTGTTTACTTTTTAACAAATTTGCCTCCCTCTCATATTTTCATAGTACCTATCCCCAATGTCCTGCCCATGCAGCTTTGTAGAAAGATATGGTATGACCTTAAAATTCGCATAATAAAGATCCAAGCAGACATCCTGTCAATCCTAGCCTCTAGTGAATAGCTGTACTTCTCTTAGCATTAGCAACCTATGTATGTGATGAAGATTAGTAGGATATAGTCCTTGTTGAGTGTTTTTTAATGGTGAAAGATTTCAAGATGGAATTTTGAGTAACTGACTCCTACATTTGACCGTTCTCAAAAAGATTTCTTCCTCTTCATATGAACTCTAGTAGTACATTCTAACCAAGTTCCCTGAAAAATCTCCTACAAATTAGTACTCCCAGAAGAGTGGTATCTAATTTAGAATGTCTTGGCAACTGTGATTCTTTCAGCTTAAAGATTAATTTAGTAGCTTAAATCCTCTAAGAAGTTTGGTCTTGTCCTTTTGCACTTGACTCAGGCAATTTTGAATCTAGTTAATGATGCAAGGACAAATAACATTTCTCAGCTCTTTCTACCCTGGCAAAATACTTTAGTTATAGAAGTAGATAAAGACTGAACAAGAATAGTAAGTATTTTAACCTTGTTCCTCTGAATTATGTTTCTCTCTCGGGGTGGTTTCTCCATATGGGTTTGTTTTACCTATCATTTATTGCTTAGTTATTATAGGACCTAATCCACTCAAACTCAATGAACAATCTATAATAGATATTCCATTTGTTGTAAACTCACATATACAATATACACATATTAAGACGAAATGTAATACATTTTATTAGAATATCAAAACACAATTAAAACATATCTACATTCATCCAACATCCATCCAACATATTCATCCCATATCATATAAAAGTACATATTCCTGAATTTATAGGGTACATTAAATCTACCTCATATACCAATACAATTTGTAATCATCCGCACATATATACCAATTTGATCCTACAATACACTATTAAAATAATTGATTCCATAGAATAGAACCACACATTGCACAGCTTCACAGTGTATATCAACCCTCAATGTGTTCTAGCTGAAATAACTTCTCCATATTCTAATTGCTTCTCTTCTCTGTATCATGATCTCTTCCTGACAAGGGCCTCTTGTTTCGCCACAGATATTGTGGTGTCCTCAGGGGGGAAATCTGTGAAATTTATTTTTAAAATTCCACATAAGCTCATCAACAACAACATATGAATCCAACACTCTAAAATATTGTTGTTGAATCTTAAGTAAAATGAAAAATAAAACACATCAAGTGTTGATATCCACTGTGAAGATGTGCAATGTGTGGTTCTATTCTATGGGATCAGTCATTTTGATATTGTATTGTAGGATCAAATTGGTAAATATGGGGATCATTACATATTGTGTATGTGAGTTTGCAGCACATGGAATATCTATTATAGATTGTTCATTCAGTTCGAGTAGGTCCTCTAATAACTAAGCAGTATAGTGTTTTATAATCCTAATATACACCCTTCAATTGTATACCATTACATATTTAAACATGGAATTATGCATGAAATATCGCTGCAATTATGAAAAAAAGCTTAACAGGAACTACTTGTGAATATATTCCAAAGGATAATGGACATAGTATCATAAATCATAACTAATTGTGCCAGTGAGTAATGTGGTTAACATAAAAAGGCTTGATAATCACTTTTAACTTTTTTTTGTATTTTTCATAATACATATAAACAATGAAAAAGAAATCCATGGTCCCAATACCCTTTCAGTCACTTCATTTAATCCACACTTATCTTGAAAAAATGCCATGTGAGTGTTCCAAAATAAGACTCCTTCACAAAATCATGTATTCCCAAATTTAATGTTATGATTTGTGATATGTGGGCCCTTGGCCCGAGGCGCAAGTTGTCTCTTCCTGTGGGAAGGACCCCACATGTCTGCGCCGTCAGGAGGCGAGGTCAGAGACAGCAGAGAGCTCTGGGTGAGGCAATAGAGGGTCCCGTGGCACCAGGAGAAGGAACCCCGTGAGAGTAGACTGGAGGCAATGCCTGGGCAGGGACCCCGAGGGAAGGGATGACAGACCACAGAGCAGGGCATGAGGCTTGAGGCTTGACCAATCAGGAAGTACTCCGTAGGGCAACCCGAAGGGAGGAGCTGCACAGCGTAGAATGGTGATGTAACGGGAGGTGCGGCCAGTCCTGTTCAGGATGTGGGCACAACCCCGAGGAGCGGGAAAGTCCCTTAGTAGTACTCACGAATAGTAGAGGTGTCCCAGATGTGGTCCCGAGGAATAGACAGGATAGAACCCAAGAGATGTGGAACCAGCCCAAGGAGCGGGGTAGGCAAGGAGAAACAAGTCCCTGGTGCGTGCACCGGCCGCCGAGGAGCGGGTACCAGACAGGGTTCACATGAAGGCATGAAACGTAGTCTCAGGAAGAGGACGCAGTAGTCGAAGACATACGGAACTTGTTGCCAAGTCGGCTAGCTGAGGGTGAAGGTGGAGATTAAATACACCACTCAGATGATGTCATCAACCGGAAACGCCCCCAAAGTTCCCGCCAAGGAGGCTAGAAAGGAGGGCCCGGTGGTACATGCGCCTAGGAAGGCCCAAACTCAAGGAAGATGGCAGCAGCATCCAGGCCGCCATGAGGAGTCCCGGGGAATGCGGCGGTGAAAGCTGGCCCGAGCCGCGAGCAGACCTGGGGAGGGCAGGAGAGCAGTGCAGGAAGTAAGTACACGTGGTCGCAGCCGTCTGCAACTGACGGTCATAACATTTAAACACGGTCAGACAACAAATGCCTGACACCGACAGTGTTTCAGCATCTGAGATGCTTTCTTCAGAGGATAATCCTGTGTACTGCCAAATACATAACTATGTAAAAATAAGTTTTAAAAAATATATGACCTCCTCATAACCCCTTTTCTTTTGTTTATTGTTCTCTTGTTTCCCCACTCCCCGTTCATTGTAATTTCTACCTTTCGTTACGATGTAAACCGATATGATGTGTATTTTAATGTCGGTATAAAAAAGCCGTTAAATAAATAAATAAATATAATAATACAGGAACTATAGCAGTCTAAAAAGCAAACAGAATGTTAGGAATTATTAGGAAGGGAATGGTGAATAAAATGGAAAATATCATAATGCCTCTGTATCTCGCTCCATGGTGAGACCGCACCTTGAATACTGTGTACAATTCTGGTCGCCGCATCTCAAAAAAAAGATATAATTGCGATGGAGAAGGTATAGAGAAGGGCGACCAAAATGATAAGGGGAATGGAACAGCTCCCCTATGAAGAAAGACTAAAGAGGTTAGGACTTTTCAGCTTGGACAAGAGACGGCTGAGGGGGGATATGATAGTGGTGTTTAAAATCATGAGAGGTCTAGAATGGGTAGATGTGCATTGGTTATTTACTCTTTCAGATAATAGAAAGACTAGGGGGCACTACATGAAGTTAGCATGTGGCACATTTAAAACTAATCGGAGAAAGTTCTTTTTTCTCAACGCACAATTAAACTCTGGAATTTGTTGCCAGAGGATGTGGTTATTGCAGTTAGTACAGCTGTGTTTAAAACTGGATTGGATAAGTTCTTGGAGGAGAAGTCCATTACCTGCTATTAATTAAGTTGATTTAGAAAATTGCCACTGCTATTACTAGCAACAGTAACATGGAATAGACTTAGTTTTTGGGTACTTGCCAGGTTCTTATGGCCTGGATTAGCCACTGTTGGAAACAGGATGCTGGGCTTGATGGACCCTTAGTCTGACCCAGTAGGGCATGTTCTTATGTTCTTACCACCAATAGACGCATTCGCCCTCTCATGGTTGAGAGGTCTCCTGTATGCGTACCCTCCACTTCCACTCATCAGAAGACTCTTGTGAAGTTGCGACAGGACAAGGGTCACATGATTCTCATAGCCCCTTACTGGCCGCACCAGGTGTGGTTCCCCATCCTTCGCGACCTCTCAGTCCGTCCGCAGATTCGCCTGGGTTCAGATCCGTCTCTGATATCTCAGAACAATGGTCAATTGCGCCACCCAAACCTCCAGACCCTGTCCCTGATAGCTTGGATGTTAAAAGGTTAATTCTGAAATCATTAAACCTCTCGGGCGATGTCTTCCATGTCCTAGTAGCTTCACGAAAGCCTTCAACCAGGAAATGTTATTGTTCCAAATGGAAAAGGTTTTCCTTGTGGTGCACGTCAAAGGAAATAAATCCTTTCACCTGCCCTTCAACGAAGTTCCTCAACTACCTCTTGTCCTTGTCGGAATCTGGTCTACAAACTTCATCCATTCGAGTCCATATTAGCGCCATAGCCACTTACCATAAAGGCATAGAGGAGGCTTCGATTTCAACACAATCCCTCGTAGCTCACTTTATGAGAGGCTTACTACACCTAAAGCCCTCACTGCGTCCTCCGGTCCCTGCTTGGGACCTCAATGTAGTGTCAGCACAGCTCATGAAACCTCTGTTTGAGCCTCTGCATTCCTGCGAACTGCATCATCTTACTTGGAAAGTACTCTTTCTCCTTGCTATAACATCAGCTCGCAGAGTAAGTGAGCTGCAGGCGCTTGTAACATACCCACCTTACACGAAATTTCTCCATGATCGTGTGGTGCTTCGCACACATCCAAACTTTTTACCAAAAGTAGTATCTGAGTTTCATTTAAATCAATCCATTATACTACCTACTTTCTTTCCAAGACCCCACTCACATCCAGGTGAACGAGCTCTGCATTCCTTGGACTACAAACGTGCGCTAGCCTTTTTTTTGGCACGCACTACAGCCCATAGGAAATTCACCCAGCTATTTGTCTCGTTTGATAAAACCAAACTGGGAATTCCGGTGGGCAAGCAGACCCTGTCCTCCTGGCTGGCGGACTGCATTTCCTTCTGCTACCAACAAGCAGGCTCCAGGGGCCCGTTAAAGCGCACTCTATTAGGGCAATGGCAAAGTCAGTAGCACACCTTCGTGCAGTCCCTCTTGCCGACATTTGCAGGGCTACTACATGGAGTTCTCTACATACCTTTGTAGCTTATTATTATTTGTACAAGGCTGGCAGTCTGAACAAGGCTGCCAGTCTGTTCTGTGCAATTTATTCTCAGCTTAATACCCCAACTCCTTTCAGCGACCCACTGGGGAATTTAGGCTGCCCATCTAACCAAGACCTCCCCCGTTTTCTGCCTGTTACATGTCATTGGGGGCTCTTGGTACATTACTCAGGCATCCTCAGCTTGCTATTCACCCATATGTAAGGACTACCATCCTGCTTGTCCTGTGAGAAAGCAGAGTTGCTTACCTGTAACAGGTGTTCTCACAGGACAGCAGGATGTTAGTCCTCACGAAACCCACTTGCCACATGTGGAGTTGGGATCACTTACGATTTATTATTTTATTTTTCGCTCATACTTTACTAGAAACAAGACTGAAGGGGGACCCCTGCTGAATGCAGGGTTGGTGGCATGCTGGGCATGCTCAGTGTGCCAAGTCAAAGTTCTGGAAACTTTGACAAGTGTTCTGTGATAGGGCTCCATCCTGATGATGTCACCCATATGAGAGGACTAACATCCTGCTGTCCTGTGAGAACACCTGTTACAGGTAAGCAACTCTGCTATCCTCTTCATTGCTAAACCCTTTACCCCTGCAATCCCACACATTCAAGCACTCAAGCCTTAACATGCTTCTAGAATTTTTGATAGTTCAGTTCTGATCACACTGAAATTGGTAACATATTCCATAGTTGCGGAGCTATGCTAGTAAAAGCTCTATTAGGAAAATGCTGCAACTAGAATCCATATCCCACTGAAGTTGACAATTCGAAATTCTGCAAAGATCGTACCATTCCAACTTATCATAGAAGTTATTTGGACCATCACCCTGGAACAAGCAAAAAAAAAAATCACTGTTAGTTATTTAAACTTTAAACTTCCATCACTGGTAACTAATGGAGGTAAACTGACAATGGAGCAATATTCTCATATCTGCTGTTACCACAAATTAAACTAGCTGCACTATTTTGAATAAGTTGGAGCTTCATGATCACAGCAGTCATCATCCCTATCAATAAAACATTACAATAATCTAACGCCCCAAGAAGTAAAGATGAAACTACTGTCCGGAAAGCAAAATCATTCAAAAAGGGCTTCAGTTGGCTAACCATTCATAATTGTAAGTAGGCACACCGAGCCACCTGAGAAACATACGGTACCATAGAGAAGCTGGAGTCTTAACATGACCTTCAAGCTTTTAAGGCTGCCCAAAATCTCTAACACAGCCATCCAATACAGGCCTTACCATCTCGCTCTTCAAGCAATGAAACAGCCACCCTATTCCAAGAATTTCCGTTTTTGCCTTATTAAAAACCCATTTGCTACCATTCATCATTTCATTGGAAATTTTGGTCAACTAGTTACTAACCAGATCAACAGCTGCAACTATGCTTTAATCAATAGGCACCAGAAACTGGATGTCACATGCATAAATATATGCAGCAAAATCCAGCTCCTGAAAAAGATCAGATGCATAAAAATGTTAAACATGAAGGGTGAAAGGCAGGAGTCCTGAGGAACCCCTGACTGTAAGACCATTGGTTGTGAGTATGATCATGCCCACTCAAACCTATATGCTTATATATAAACATTGAAACTTTGTAAACCGTTGTGATGGCGAAACCAAATGACGGTATATAAAACTCGATAAATAAAAATAAATCTCTCCAAGAGTAATTGGTGGTTTATCAGATCAAATGCACTGGAAAGTTCCAGCAGGGTCAAAAATACTAATAGACTGGTATCAATATTTATTTTTCTCACAGGACAAGCAGGATGGCAGTCCTTACATATGGGTGACATCATAGGATGGAGCCCAATCACGGAACACTTCTGTCAAAGTTTCCAGAACTTTGACTGGCCCCTACTGAGCATGCCCAGCATGGCACTAACCCTGCAGCCAGTAGGGGTCCCCCTTCAGTCTTCTTTTTTCCGCGCAGCAGTAGCCACGCGGTTAAGGAGCTCTGTAGAGATTCCTGACAGGAATTTTCCTCACGGAATTACTAAAAAATTAATTTACCCCACAGGGGTCCCTCCTTTAACTTTTTCAAGCCGTGGTACTCCAGTAAGTGTTTTACCCATTTTCCGTCGATTACCGTCGAGTTTGGCCCTCACAGCCTACTGGCCGTCGACCGTACCGCGGCTCAATTTTTTCATGGCCATGGCATCGGGGTTCCATCGGTGCCTGGACTGTAATCGCACCATGTCCATCACAGACACTCACAAAACATCGCCACCGCCATCAAAAGTCTTGGACCATCGAGGGAGCAAAATCATCGACCTCGCCATTGTCCGAGCCGCCGTCGGAAAAAACCCCGTCCAGAAAAGGCACTGACCTTTTCGGCGACCGGGTTACCGAGGCAACCCTCACCCGACAGGGTATCAGGAGCCGCGACTCCGCCTTTAACGGTGGTCCCTCCTGCTACGCCTCTGCTTCCTTCTTCTGTTTCGGAGCCGGGGCTGCTTGCTCCAGGTCTCCGAGAAGAACTGGACCAGATGGTTCAGGAGACCATCGAGAAGGCAATGCATCGATTCCAGGTTCCTCCGACACCAGGACCGATTGCGGAACCGATCACTGACCCGATTCCAGCAGCGTTGGCACCGCTGCTCTCAAGGATGAAAGCGCTCATGGCCACTTTTCCATCGATGGACCCCGGGTTGCCGACGGCTCCGGTGCCCTCCCCGCTTGCTTTGTCATCGGGAGGAGAAACACCGTTCCGCATCCCTCCATCGGGAGTTCTGCCGATGCCTCAGCCATCGATGCCGATACGTCCCTCGATGCCACCCATCCACCCATCTGTGCCGATATGTCCGTCGGCGCCACCGAGCCATCCATCAATGCCCTCGATACCTGCGCCAGTGCCTTCTATGCCTTCATCGGTGCCTCCACGCGGTCGTTCGGAGCCTAGGCCAGGCCCTTCAGGGATCCCACCGCTCCATCCTCCTCTAGCTCCTAGAGGAAAAGGTGCTGATCCCTATGATACCTGGACTGATGATTCTTCACCAGACATCGAGGATTTGCCTTCATCACCTTCACCTACTGAAAGCAGAAAGCATTCTCCTCCAGAGGACCTTTCCTTTATAAATTTTGTGAAGGAGATGTCTGAATTGGTTCCCTTCCAAATGCAGACTGAACAAGATGACAGGCATCAAATGATGGAGCTGTTACAATTCCTCGATGCTCCCAAGGAAATAACCTCCATCCCTATCCATCAGGTTCTTCTGGATCTCCTCAAAAAGAACTGGGAACATCCTGGCTCTGTGGCCCCAGTCAACAGAAAAGCTGACACCACCTATCTCGTCCAGTCAGCTCCAGGTTTTCACAAACCTCAATTGGATCACCAATCTGTCAGGTCAATACAGTAAAGTGCGGCCGCGGTTACCCTGCTCCTAACCCACTTTCTACTCACTTTTCGGCCGCGTTAGTCCAACCCGCGATACACTATCCCCTTTAACCCATTCTTACCGCCTCTTTAAATCACCGGGTAACCCCTTCCGCCCGCGGCATGTATATTAGATGTAAACGATCGAATTAGCTATTCCCTCCCATACAGTAACGCGTGCCCCGACTATCACTTTACCCTGCCGTTTTGCCGCGCGTTTAACCTGATAACTTACCACCTAACCTTACCCCTGCGTTAGAGGCAGGAGTAAGGGTAGGCGGCAAACTTTCCCCCAGCCCCCGCTCACCTGCCCTGGCCGCGTCCATGGGTGCTGGTCTCCGGGGCAGCCCCAGTCCTCTCTCCCCTCCTCCCGAAGCAACGAAAGCGGAAAAAAAAATAAAAAAAGCGAAAAAAAAAAAGTAGCAACGAATCGATTTACTTTTCATGCAGCCCTCCTCTGGAGACGGACATCGGCAGAGACGGACCGCGGCTCCCCTGCCTCCCGGAGGCAGCTGCCTGCGAAGATGGGTGCCTGCATGGGCGAAAGCAGCCCCTGTGCATGCAATTGGGCCGCTCAAGGCGTGACGTCACGACGTTTGGCGTCATGGCATGTGACGTCACGTCTTGAGCGGCCAATTGCACGCACAGGTGCCGCTTTTGCCCGTGCAGGCATCCATCTTTGCCGGTGGGGCCGCTTTCGCCGCCGGCTGCCCCCCGGGAGGCAGGGGAGCCGCGGTCCGTCTCCGATGTCAGTCTCCGGAGGAAGGCTGCAAGAAAAGTAAGTAGCTTCGTTGCTTTACACTTTACATGTCGTTTCACCAGTCCTCTCTCTCCCCTCCCTGCGCCTTGCTTCGGGAGGAGGGGAGAGAGGACTGGCAATCCTGAGCGTAGTAGAACCGTCCACTTCCTGGTACCTGTCATTTCAAATGTCATTTGAAATGACAGATACCAGCGTGTCCGTGAAGCATTAGGCCAGCGCACCCAGGATGCTGTATAGTGCTCTATACAGTAAAATGGGTTGCGCGGGCCTAACGCTTCACGGATGCTTCTTGGACGCGGCTTGCATTTGCAAGCTATTTAAATACAGTATCAAGCGGTAGGTGAGCCGGACTGTGCGTGCGGCAACCGCGTGTGCGCCCGGCACTAACGCAGCTCTTCCTACCGCTCCTTACTGTATCAGCCTGTATGGTTGTAGAATCTGCCCAGAAAGAGCAAGGAGATCAAAACCTCACACTTACTTCCCCCCAGGCAAGGAACAGAAATTTCTAGATGCCTTTGGTCGCCATGTCTTCTAGGGAGCAATGCTCATCTCTAGAATTGCCTCTTATCAGCTTTACATGACCCAATATAATAGGGTCTTATTTAAGCAGATACAAGACTTAACAGACTCCCTGCCCCACCAATTTCAAGATCAGCTCCAAACCCTAGTAAACAAGAGTTTTGAAGCAGGCAAGCATGAGATCAGATCATCTTACGACATCTTTGACACTGTTACCAGGGTATCTGCAGCTGCTATCTCGGCAAGACGATGGGCCTGGCTCAAGTCTTCCGACCTTCGCCCTGAAGTACAAGACAGACTATCTGACCTGCCTTGTGTAGGAGATAATCTGTTTGGCGAGCAGATTCAACGAACAGTGGCGGAACTCAAGGATCATCATGAGACTTTAAGACAGCTCTCTCTGATACCTTCTGAGTACTCTTCAAAACAACCCTTCTGGAAGGACTCTAAGAAGTCATTCTTCCGCCCGAAGAAATCCTTTCCACCACCATCTAGAACCCGTTCTACAAGACCTTTTCAAAAGCCCAGTCTCATCAGACACGAAAACAAAAACCGCAAGCAGCTCCTCAGCCGGGCCCTGCTTCTGGTTTTTGACTCCTGCATAGAGAGCAGCAGCCAGATTCCATTGCCCCACATACCAGTGGGAGGTCGATTGTGCCATTTCAACAATAGGTGGCACTCCATCACCTCAGACCAGTGGGTCCTGGCGATAATTTCTCAGGGTTATCATCTGAACTTTCTCTCCATTCCACCTGACTCCCCACCTCTACTGACGTGGAGAACATCCGATCACTCCATCCTTCTGGAACAGGAGGTCTCCCTCCTTCTCCAGTCCAAGGCAATAGAACCAGTACCCTACTCTCAGCACGGCCTAGGGTTCTATTCCCGGTACTTTCTAATCCCCAAACATTCGGGAGGCATTCGTCTCATTCTGGACCTATGTGCCCTCAACAAGTACCTCCAGCAAGAGAAGTTCAAAATTGTAACCTTGGGCTCTCTTACTCCTCTTCTACAAAGAGGAGACTGGCTCTGCTCTCTAGACCTCCAGGACGCATACACTCATATCGCGATAATTCCTTCTCATCGCAAATACCTGAGGTTTCTAGAGAGCCCCAAGCACTATCAGTACCAAGCTTCCATTCGACCTGGCATCTGCACCACGAGTCTTCACAAAATGCCTTGTCGTAGTTGCAGCCTTCCTCAGGACTCAAGGTGTTCACGTCTACCCCTAACTTAGACAATTGGTTGATCAGGGCTCCCACTCAGCAAGCTGCTCTGTTGTCCCTGCATCTTACCCTACACACTCTAATCTCAATAGGATTTCTCGTCAACTACGACAAATCCTACTTAGTCCCATCACAAACCTTGTCGTTCATTGGGCAGACTTGGACACCTTGCAGGCAAAGGCTTTTCTGCCTCGACAGCGAGCTCTCACTCTCGTGTCTCTTGCACACCAGCTGCAGTCTCAGCACTCCACGACTGCACACCACTTTTTAATCCTACTGGGACGCATGGCGTCCTCAGTTCAGGTCACCCCAATTGCCCGCTTGGCCATGAGACTCATGCAATGGACTCTAAGGTCACAATGGACTCAATCCATTCAGCCCCTGTCGACCATTGTCCACGTAACTGACTCACTCCATCAGTCTCTCGCCTGGTGGAGAAATCAGGTCAATCTCCTCCAAGGCTTGCCCTTCCAGGCTCCAGACCCTGAAATAACTCTCACCACCAATGCTTCCAACCTCGGCTGGGGAGCCCACGTGGCCGATCTGCAGAGACAAGGATCTTGGTCTCCAGAGGAAGCCAAACACCAAATCAATTTACTGGAGCTTCGAGCAATCAGATATGCTGTTAGGGTATTTCAGGATCGCCTCTCCAATCAAGTCATTCTGATCCAGAAGGACAGCCAGGTGGCCATGTGGTACATCAACAAACAAGGAGGGACAGGCTCCTAACTTCTGTGTCAGGAAGCTGCACAGATATGGGCAGAGGTCCTCTCCCACTCGATGTACCTCAGGGCCACCTACTTGCCGGAAGTGGACAATGTGTTGACAGACAAGGTGAGTCGCACCTTTCAACCACACGAGTGGTCTCTCAACCCCTCCGTAGCGAACTCCATCTTCCAACAATGGGGTTATCCTCAAATAGACCTCTTTGCGTCACCTCAAAATCGCAAAGTAGACAACTTCTGCTTTCTCACTCGCAGCCAACACTATCAGCCAAGAGACGCGTTCTCCCTATCATGGGCAACCGGTCTCCTATATGCATTCCCTCCACTTCCACTTCTCTCGAAGACTCTCGTGAAGTTATATCGGGACAAGGGAACCATGATCCTGATTGCACCTCACTGGCCGCGCCAAGTGTGGTTTCCAATACTTCAGGATCTCTCCATTTGCAGTCACATTCCCTTGGGAAAAGACCCACTTCTAATTACTCAAAATGATGGGTGCCTATGCCACCCCAATCCTCAAGCCTTGTCCCTGATGGCATGGATGTTGAAAGGTTAATCCTTCAGCCACTTAATCTTTCTGAACCAGTTTCCCGTGTCCTGATTGCTTCACGGAAGCCTTCCACGAGAAAATCTTATTCTTACAAATGGACCAGGTTTACGTCATGGTGCTCTTAGTCCCTTGACCCCTTTAGCTGTCCAATCACGAAGTTTCTGGACTATCTCTGGCATTTGTCAGAGCCGGGTCTAAAACTTTCCTCCGTCAGGATGCATGTCAGTGTGGTAGCCGCCTTCCATAAAGGTATCCGGGTTGTTCCCATATCAGTACAACCCCTTGTCACACGTTTTTTGAAGGGCTTGCTTCACCTCAAGCCTCCTCTGCGTCCTCCGGCCCCTTCTTGGGACCTCAACCTAGTTTTGGGTTGGCTCATGAAAACCACCATTCGAGCCTCTTCAATCCTGTGACCTTCGATATCTTACATGGAAAGTGATTTTCCTTTTGGCAATCACTTCCGCTTGCAGAGTTAGTGAATTACAGGCTCTAGTTACCTATCTGCCTTACACTAAACTTCTGCAGTACCGGGCGGTACTCCGCACTCACCCTAAATTCTTGCCTAAGGTAGTTTCGGAGTTTCATCTCAATCAATCCATTATACTACCTACCTTTTTTTTCCAGGCCCCATTCCAATCCAGGAGAGTAGGCTCTGCATACCCTTGACTGTAAACGGGCTCTAGCGTTCTACCTAGACCATACAGCTGCCAACAGTAAGAGCACTCAATTATTTGTCTCTTTCCATCCTATCAAAGTGGGGCAGCCTTTGGGTAAGCAGACTTTCTCCTCCTGGTTGGCGGACTGCATATCCTTTTGCTATCAGCAGGCGGGCATTCCACTTCAAGACCGTGTTAAAGCACACTCTGTGAGGGCCATGGCAACTTCAGTAGCACACCTATGCTCGGTGCTGCTTCCTGACATTTGTAGGGCTGCCACCTGGAGTTCTCTTTATACCTTTGCAGCCCATTATTGCTTAGATAAAGCCGGAAGACAAGATTCCATCATCAGCCAGTCTGTCTTGCGCAACCTATTTACAGCGTGACGTACCAACACCCTTCCGCCTACCCGGGGGGGGGTTCAGGATGCCCTCTGCCAAATTTCATCCCAGGCCTAGTGCTTTGCAAGCCTGCGTACATTTGGTGCATACTCGGACATCCTCAGCTCGGTACTCACCCATATGTGAGAACTACCATCCTGCTTGTCCTGTGAGAAAGCAAATGTTGCTTACCTGTAACAGGTGTTCTCACAGGACAGCAGGATGTTAGTCCTCACGAAACCCGCCCGCCGCCCCACGATGTTGGGTTCGTAACGTTTTCTTATTTTATTTTCGGCACTACCTGTAGCTTTTTAGCAAGACTGAAGGGGGACCCCTGCTGGCTGCAGGGTTAGTGCCATGCTGGGCATGCCCAGTAGGGGCCAGTCAAAGTTCTGGAAACTTTGACAGAAGTGTTCCATGATTGGGCTCCATCCTATGATGTCACCCATATGTGAGGACTAACAGCCTGCTGTCCTGTGAGAACACCTGTTACAGGTAAGCAACATTTGCTATTTATTTTTAGGGAAAGACATCATCTGCTAAGGATATCATATGTCTAGGTCTAAAACTTAACTACCTATCCAACAGACCACCAGAACCTTCCAAAAATTCTGATAAATGACTAAAGACTTTTTTCCATAATATTCCCTAAAAAAGGCAAATTAGAAATTGGCCTATTACTTTCATATTTTGTTGTATTTGAATGAGATTTCTTCAAAATTGGCTTTACCACAAATTTTTTCAAACTTTCTGGAAGACCGCCATCCCTCAATGATAGCACTATAATCCTAGTCAACCATTATAATACTCTTCCTATCATTTTCTTTTTTTTTATTAAATGTGATGGATGGGGCCCAATGGACTACCTGTAGGCTTAAGTTCTGCCGGAATCTTCTACACTCTGACAACATTAATTCATTGGAACTCACACAAGGGATCAGCTGCAGATATCCCAATAACCTTCTTTTCTTCTCCTGAACTATACTGTTTCTGGCCAACTGTAACTGTTGGAGCAAATCCTTAATCTTATTACTAAAAAACAAAGATAAAGTAGTAATCTGGCATTCCCACCAAATCATCTCTCTTCTCCTTAGGCAGTTTAGTCTGCATTGCCCTAAAGATCTCCCTACTGGTTGACTCAACTGATCTTATAATAGCAGAAAAAGCATTTTACTTTGCATCCTGCACCAACCTCCTATATCTGTTGACCACTTTCCTCCAGCCTGTATGATCTGACTGTAAACCAGAGCATCAGAGTACTCTTCTCAACTCTCTAAGTTGAAAAAAATTATTTTTTTAATGCAAAATTTACTAATTCATATAACTCTGACAGTATAATAACAGGTCTAGAACACCTATCTGGAATCTGCTGTAAGATCTGCTGTAAGATCATAAAAGCCATATCATAGATATGTTGGTGACTATATCAATAGTCACTAAATAAATGCCATTATTGGTACCCTCATAAGTTTCCAGATTTCCAGAAATAAAAAGGCAAAATAGAAGCAAACGGGCTAAAAATGTATCCACAAAAATTGATAAAGGTTCAAGTAGTGAACCTTGCACAAAAATAATGGTGCAGTCAGAAGGATTTGCTAAAGTTTGTGACTTTTCAGCAATGATGGGAAAATCTATTTTTAGAAAATCAGTTTGGTTTTTTTAGTCATCCTCCCATGTGCTAATCCTCTCATCAGAAATCTGTCAATATGTTCTTTAGAGTTATGGTGGGATCAGCCAGTAGTGGTAGATAAAAGGTTTTATCAGCCAATTGATGTATAAACTCCTTAGCATACAGTGCATTATCCAAAACAACCAAAGCTCGCCCTTTATCGGCAGGTTTAATGGCCATTATCTTGTCATTTTGTAATGACAATAGAGCTTGGCATTCACAGCATGTGAATTTACAAAACAGTAGAAGAAGAAATATCTTGAAGATATTTTAGCACAGGTTATTGGAAAGTGTAGATAACAGGATCCTAGTGGAATCCATGTAGATGTTTTATAAACTGTTGACAGATCGGTAGATGTAGTAAGATCAGAAGCAAAAAAAAACAACTTGAGATGTAATATCCTGAAAAATTTCTGTAAAAAGAATTCAGCTTGAAAATGATCAAATGATTTGTTGGAACAAACGAAAGTCCAATATTGATGACTATCTGCTGGTCAAGTATTATTAGTCTTACCAAATTAATTATTGTAGATTCCTCATGTGTTGGAATCTGGTTACAGATTGTCCTATAGTCCCATTTTCTACAGTCAGTTGTCATGAGCAAAGCTTGCATCCTGTGTGTGCTGTTAGACAGTTGCTTTTCCCCCTACGTGAAGGTCATGGGTTTCTAAAGATCCTAAAAATGATTCTGAAATAGGCTATGGTCCAGATAATTCACCCAGCTTCTCATCAGATGAATCTTCAGATGAATACTCAAAAATTACTTTATGCCATCTTCTACAATAAGAATTCAGATGTATCTGGGCATAAACAGAGCCATGCTTGTTGACTAACTCAGAGAAGAGCAAACATTTTGAGCCATGGCCACCTTTCATTCATGGAATTAGTTGGAACCCCCCAAGTTGGATTGTATATATATATATATGTGTGTGTGTATACATTTTATATATATATATATATATATATATATATATATATATATATATATATATATATATATATATATATATATAAAATCATACAAGAGGATATATATATATATATATATATGTGTGTGTGTGTGTGTATATATATATATATATATATATATATATATATACACACACACATTTATTCAGTTTATTTATTCATCTATGAAACAATATATGAAGAAAAATGTACCTAAGACCACTTTTTTTTTTTATTTACGATTATAAAAACGTCTATTCAGATAAAATGGTGAGATAAAGATTTAAGGCTCTTTCGTGAGCTATGCATCATCCCCGCCCCCCCCCCCCCCCCCCCCCCCCCGAGGAAGCCAGTTTTGGTGAAACAGAGGCCCGTGTTGGGGAAGCAGCAATTGACTGTTCTAATTGAAGGAAAAATAATTGCACTATTAGTTAGCAAGCTGTGCGATTCTGGCACATTCAAGAGAGCTACAAGGATTGATTCTTCTGTGGACTCTATCTAGAACCTTATGACCTTTATTTAATAATAAGTATTTATATTTATTTATTTATTTATTTAACAGCTTTTAATATACCGGTGTTCGTGCAAGCACATCACGCCGGTTTACAATAAACTTGAGAAAGGAGGAAATTACAAAAAACAGGGAGTGGGGGACTGGAGCAGGAGCGAGAAAAAAAGGGGGTGGGGAGAGAGGTAAAGGAGGAAAGACAGCAGCTGAGAAAGGTACAAGGAACGTATCAGTATTTACAAAAAAGGTTGCTTAACGAGGTTAGAACATGGTTGGTTATTACAGCGGTTAATGCAGGATAAATAGATTATATAATGAAATATATTAAAGCTTAATTACAGCAGTTATGGTGGGTTATATTGAAAAGCTTATTAAACAATTAAACACATATATATAAAATATTAGCTTATTTACAGCAGTTATAGCAGGTAATAACGGTATCTTGATTTAAACATAAAGGTTGTAGGTTTTAACTGGGGTTACAGAGGAGCACGGTAGAACGGTGGGGATGGGGTGAGAGGTGGGCGGGGGTATAGGGAGAGGGTGAGGGGAGGGGGGGTGGGTATGGGTGGGTTGATGGGTGAGACTAGGGTGGTTTCAGGGAGGTGAGACAGGGGAGAGACGGGGGGGGCAATTGTGGGGGATTCAGGGGGGTAGACTACGAGGGGCTGGAACAGTGGTAAGCCTGTCTGAAAAGCCAGGTCTTAATGCCTTTTTGAAGATGGTTAGGGAGGGTTCAAGACGGAGGTGTGAGGGGAGGGAATTCCAGAGGGTGGGGCCTGCGATGGTGAAGGCTCTTTCTCTGGTGGTGGATAGGCGGGCAGTTTTGAGGGGGAGGGTGTGGAGGGTGCCTGTGGAGGTGGATCTAGTCTGTCGGGTTGAGAGGTGGAAGTGGGGCATTTCTTTAAGCCAGGGGGAGTTGTTTTTGTATAGGGTGTTGTGAAGAATAGTGAGAGTTTTGTATTGGGAGCGGAACTGGATGGGCAGCCAATGTAGGCCTACTAAGATGGGTGTGATATGCTCTCTCTTACGTGTGTTAGTAAGAATACGAGCCATGGCGTTTTGAAGAGTTTGTAGGGGTTTGATGGTGGAGAAAGGGAGGCCTAGTAGAAGGGCGTTGCAGTAGTCCACTTTGGAGAAAATGGTGGACTGTAGGACTAATCTGAAGTCTTGAGTATGGAGTAAGGGCTTAAGTTTTTTGAGGATCTGGAGTTTGTAGAAACCTGCTTTGAGGAGGGACTTGATGTGTGGCTTGAAATTCAGGTGTTGGTCAAGGGTGACTCCCAGGTCTCTCACGGAGGGGGGTAGTGTGGGGGAGATGTAGGGGTGCGGTGGTGTGGTGGAGGTGTCGTGTTCAGGTTGCTTGGATATAAAGAGTAGTTCGGTTTTGGTTGTGTTGAGAGCAAGGTGTAGGTCGGTTAGTAGAGAGTTGATGGAGACTAGGCAGGATTCCCAGAAAAGGATGGTTTCATTGAGGGTTTTTTGAATGGGTATGAGTATTTGTACGTCATCGGCGTATAGGAAGAAGTCCAGGCCTAGGTTTGAGAGTAAGTTGCAGAGGGGGAGGAGGTATATATTGAAGAGGGTGGAGGAAAGGGATGATCCTTGGGGAACGCCTTGTCTGAGGGGAACGTGGCATGATTCAAAGTTATCAAGTTTTATGAGGTATTCTCTGTTAGTAAGGTAAGAGGTGAACCAGTCTAGCGCTGTGTCGGCGACTCCAATCTCTGTCAAGCGTGTGATAAGGATTTGATGATTGACAGTGTCGAAGGCTGCCGAGATATCTAGGAGGGCCAATGTGTGCATTGTGTTTATAATTTATGTAACATTATTTCATTGATTTGTTCAAATATGTTTTGTAATAAAATGTTTTTTAACATTTAAGTAACAACATTAGTGCTTTCTGTGGCATTGTTTTTGTGATATGTATATATATATATATATATATATATCTGTGTATGTTTATCTGAATGTCTGTTTCACTCTTTTGATCTGGGTGTAGGGTGTCTGCCACTGTGCCCGTGTGTGTATGTGTGAGCTTACTACTTTCAGCAACTTGAAGAGAAACAAAATGGGGGCTTTGAGCCACTATATATACACACACACACACACACATTTTTATTTAATTTAATATATACACCCCTATACATACATACATGAAAGATATTCCCCAGGCAGCCACACTGCCAATCAGTGGCTCAAAGTTCCTACTTTGTTTCTCTTAATATATAAATCCATACACACATAACATATCGATGTGCAATAGAAATTCTTTTTAATAAGGCCAGAGGCACCCAAGACAACTGGAACTACTTTTGTATCTTTCCATCATATTGTCTGTGTAGCTCCATCAGTGACTCAATACCTGTATGTTTCTGATCTCTTACTGGGATTCAAACAAGCTGTGCAAACTTTGAAATAAAGATGGCAGTTGGAGCTATACTTTCATGATCTTTGACAGAAGTGATTCTTACATTTTAAAAGGTTTTGGAAATTTTCTGAATATTTCATGTCTAACATTTCTCGGGTCAGTGGCATGCATGCATGCATGCACATAAGTTTCAAGAATATAAGAGAGAAGGCCTTGGAGAATCATCACTATAGGTAAATAGTTTGTTTAGCTGTCTTTAATTAAAAATACATTTTTTTTAAAGAAAAAAAGATTGCTTGGCATGGCCTTTGGAAGGAACTTGGTATAGAGAGGACATGCATACCCCTCTCTCTTCAAAATCCAACTACAGAATACAAGAAAAACAAAATATAAATGAGGGGATGTGATGTTATATGAAAATAACATCAAAGTTGAAGCAGCTACAAATGAATTGTGCATTGGCATATTTAACTCTGTTTTGTTTTTTCTATTGTTTTACACTGGTTAATCTTTTTCCCACAGAAACCTGCTAATATTTTAGTCATGGGTGAAGGTCCTGAGCGAGGAAGAGTAAAAATAGGTATGTCGTACCTGTGCCTTCAGACCATGTCACTGACTGACAGTAAAAATAAACATACAGTATATTTTCTGGCTGTGGTTTTTTTCTTCCATAGTTTCTCAACTTCTATTATTTTTAGTCATCTTTTGCACTTTGCTGCCCTGTGGTGTGTTCCAGAATGAGTTTATATTTAAGTGTGAAACTCTTTGTCTGTATGTCACGCTATGATCTGTTAAAGATATACAATATAAATTAAATTAGAAATAGCTATTGTGCTGCTCTTTGTGCCCCAGCATGGCACATCACAGCAGTGCCCTACAATATTTTATGCCACTGTAAACCAAAAATTCCCTGGCAGCAGTAGCTTAAATGATGATTGTCATTCAGGTATTACCCAGTAACATACAATCAAAGTACAGATATGTTCTGAACTTTTCACTTGATAATCATGTGTAGAGTAAACCATTTTAAAGCTTTAGAATTCTCCGGGCGATTTGTGGGTTCCTTCAGATTGCCAGTAGGAATCTGTAGTTTTCTAATAATGCATGCTTTGTTGTACTAGGTATAGAGACTCTGATGATTAAATATAGTAGTGTGGCATTTTTATGGAAGTTTGCTTGTAAATTTACATATTCAGTTTCAGCAATTACAATAAAACAGAAAATTGGGCTGGCTCAGTGACAGTGCTGTGCATTGCCATGCAGAGGGACCTGGGTTCCTTTCCTCACTTGGTCTTCTGCTCTTTGAGTCAGCCGAGGCTGGTTGGGCCTGGGGTGGCCGGGATGTTGCGGAGGTAATATTCACAGTCTCTGAAAGGGGTGGCTGGAGTCAGTAAGTTTGCTTACCCTAAACAAGGTTCTTCGTAGAGAGCAAGATGATTTAGCCCTGACATGTGGGTGTCGTCATCCGATGGCTCCAAACAGATCCTTCTTTCATAGAGCTTTCGCTCTATTGAACATGTGCAAGAGTTACTGTGTGGTACTGCCTTGTGAGCCTCTCAGTTATAGAGCTTAGCTTTAGTTTAGTAGTTGACTCTCCAATGAAGCAGGCAGATATTAAGTAAAGCTAATACATCCTGCTGTCTACAGAGAACCCCGTTTACAGTAAGCAAACATTTTCTGTCAACAGGCAGAGCTGAATTAGCTCTGACATGTGGGAAGTCTCAAGCTGAGGGTTGCAGCGGAGCACTTACTGAAATAGCAACCAGGACCACACCATGAAGAGTGGACTACTGGGTGAACAAATGGTACAAAACTGCTTGCTCAGAGTTGCTGTCACTTTTTGCTAGATTGTCCAGCTAGTAATGGGATGTGAAGGTGTGAACTGATGACTAAACTTTGCAAATGTCTTCTATAGGCACAGCTTGCAGATGAGCCACTAAAGTAGCCATGACGCTTACTTGATGAGCTTTCATTGAGTCTGAGATCTGGAGGCTAGCAGGAGCATAATAATGGCAATTACAGTCTGCTAATCAATTGGATAACGTGTACTTTTCAACTGCTGCTTCTAATTTATTAGGATAAAAGTTAATAAATAAATAAATAAAATAAAATCATAAGAGATGAAAACTTGTGAAGCCTGACAATGCAGTTGAGTACTCTTCAAATAATGAGCCAAGGCCCTCTTGTAGTCCAGTGAATGTAAGGCCTTCTCCTCTTCATATGTATGAGATCTAGGAAAAACAGCAACACGGTGGCCTGATTCAGATGAAAAGCTGAAACCACTTTTGACAGAAACTTGGGATGAATATGGAGCATTACTCTGTTGTGGAAAAACTGCATGTATGATGAATAATGAAACAATGCCTGAGACTCACTGACTTTCCCAGACAATATAATTGCAACTAGGAACACTACTTTCCAGATAAGAAACTTCAGAGAAGCCGACTGTAATGGTTCATAAGGTGGCTTCATCAGTTGTGCCAATACCACATTGAGATCCCTTAGCACTGATGGTTTGGTGACCAGAGGTCTTGAAGCCATAAACCTTTCTTGAACTTTGGAATTAAAGGATGTATGGATATCAATTTATCATTGACTTTGAACATGGCAAGCTGCAATGGCACTGAGATGCATTTTGAACCGATAACGTACTGAGACCCCAGGAGGAAAAGGGAGAACAAGCACTGAAGCAACTCCTTTAACTTGCAAGTGAATGGGTCCAAGGATCTTGCTTGACACCAAAAATCCATTTAAAACTATAGGCTGATCTGGTTGAAGGCTTCCTAGTGGAAATTACAATATTCTCCACTTCCTTGGGTAATGACAGTGATGAGATTAGCAAGCACTCAACGGAAATGCTGTCAAGTTTAGAAAGGAATGGTTTAGATGATATAGATTACTCTCCTCCTGAGTTAACATCAGATTGGATCCTAAAGAGATTGGACAGCTAACTAATAACCAGATGAGGTATGAGAACCACACTTGTCTGGGCATGCTGAAGCAATGAGGATCAAGCGTGCCCAATCTTGAGCACTTTTTCCACCTCTTCCACCAGTGGAAGAGGTGGAAAAGTATACAGTAGATCTGTATTCATATGAGCAGGAAAAAATCTGGAGTGGATCTGGACTTGCTTTGAGCAGAATCTTTCCACTTTAATATTGTCCTCTTATGCGAACAGATCCCCAGAGATCAAACAAATCTGTCTGCCACTGTTTGATCTAGCAACCATTCATGAGGACGAAAACTCTACTGAGGTAATAACCAATGTCTTAGAGATCCCAGGAAGGTAAGCTACTTGTAAAAAGGCTTTGTGGCTGCAAACTCACTCCCAAATTCTGACAGAATCCTGGCAGAGGGTCCAGGACCCTCTGCCCCTTTTTAGGTTCATGTAGAGCATTGCTACTTTCTTGTTGGTTTGGATCAATATTCTTTTCCCTGAAGGAGATGCAAAATTGCTTTCAATGCATGTCCGATAGCTTGTAACTCCAGAAGATTGATCTGAAACAGATGTTCTGTTGATAACCAGATTCCTTAGATTTGAAAAGGAATGGTAGATGTATCCATTGCCAGCATTACCTGATGAGCTCCCATCTCTAGGATCTGGGCCTGTCCACCACTAGAGACCTCTTCATCTCTGCTATGATCCTCTCTTATTAGTTTTAAATGTACAACTTAGTAACTTCATTGTGTGTCCCCTAATCTTTGAATTTTTTGAAAGAGTAAACAATTGATTCACGTTTTCTTGTTCCACTCCACTCATTACATAGAAATCTATAAAATCTTCCCTCAACTTTCTTTTCTCCAAGATGAAGAGTCCTAACTTCTTTAGCCTTTCCTCATAGGGAAATCATTCCATCTCCTTTATCATGTTGGTTGCCCTTTCCGCACCTTTTCTAATTCTGCTATATCTGTTTTGAGATGTGGTGACCAGACCTGCACACAATACTCAAGATGAGATTGCATCATGGAGTGATTCAAAGGCATTATGGTATTCTGTTTTATTCTTCATTTCTTTCCTAATTTCTAGCACTCTATTTGATTTCTTGGCTGCTGCACCCTGAGCAGAAGATTTCAGTGCATTATCAACAATGTCACCTAGAACTTTTTCCCGAATGGGGACCCCTAATGTGGAACCTTGCATTGTATAGCTATAATTTAGGTTATTCTTCCCTAAGTGCATCACTTTACACTTGTCCATATTAAATTTCATTTGTCATTTGCATGCCCAGTCTCCCAGTTTTGCAAGGTCTTCTTGCAATTTCTCACACTCCTCTTGTGACTTAACAGCATTGAATAACTTTGTGTCATCGACAAATTGGATCACTTCCCTTGTGGTTCCCATTTCCAGGTCATTTATAAATATGTTAAAAAGTAGTCATCCCAGAACCAGGAGTGGAGGAGCAGTCTAGTAGTTAGAGAACCAGGGCAGTGAGAGTACAAATCCTGCTGCACTCATTGTGACTTTGGGCAAGTCATTTCACCCTCCATTGCCTCAGGTACAAACTTAAATTGTGAGCCCTCTGGGGACAGGGGTCAGTCCCTGAAAGTAATCCACTTTGAAGTGCCTGAAAAAAATGGAATTAAAAAAAAAAAAAACCATCTCTGGGGCACTCCACTATTCACCTTTCTCCATTGAAAACATTTACCATTTAGCCCTACTCTCTGTTTTGTATCTTTTAACCAGTTCCAATTCACCATAGGACACTGCCCTCTATTCCATGACTTTTTAATTTCCTAAGAAGTCTCTCATGAGGGACTTTGTCAAATGCTTTCTGGAAATCCAGATACACTAAATCAACTGGCTCACCTTTATCCACATTTATTTACACCCTCAAAAAAAGTAACAGATTGGTAATGCAAGACTTCCCTTGACTTAAATCCATGTTGGCTTTTTCCCATTAAACTATGCTTAACTATGTGTTCAGTAATTTTGCTTTTCTACTGTTTTGCCTGTCACAGACATCAGACTCGCTGGTCTGTAGTTTCCTGGATAACCCTTGGATCCCTTTTTAAAAATTGGCATTACATTGGCACCCCTGCAGTCTTCAGATACCATGGACTATTTTAATGATAGTTCAAAAATTACTAGTAGCAGGTCCACAATTTCATTTTTCAGTTCTTTCAGCACGATGGAATGTATACCATCAGGTCCAGGTGATTTGCTGCTCTTTAGTTTATCAATTTGCTCTAGTATATCTTCTAGGTACACTAAGATTTGTTTCAGCTCCTCTGAATCATCACCTTTGAATATCATTTCTGGCATGGGTATTTCTCTTACATCTTCCTCAGTGAAGACCAAAGCAAAGAATTAACTTAGTCTCTCTGTACTATGGGCTTTATCATCGCTAGTGCCCCTTTTACACCTTGATCATCCAATGATCAACTGACTCCCTTGCAGGCATTTTACTTCAAACGTACCTGAAAAAGATTTTGAGTTTTTATTTCCATGTCAAATTTATTTTCAAATTTTCTCTTTGCCTTCCTTATTGCTTTGCATCTAACTTGCCAGTGCTCATAATGTCATAATGCCTCTGTATGCCTCTGTATCGCTCCATGGTGAGACCGCACCTTGAATACTGTGTACAATTCTGGTCGCCGCATCTCAAAAAAGATATAATTGCGATGGAGAAGGTACAGAGAAGGGCTACCAAAATGATAAGGGGAATGGAACAACTCCCCTATGAGGAAAGACTAAAGAGATTAGGACTTTTCAGCTTGGAGAAGAGACGACTGAGGGGGGATATGATAGAGGTGTTTAAAATCATGAGAGGTCTAGAACGGGTAGATGTGAATCGGTTATTTACTCTTTCAGATAGTAGAAGGACTAGGGGACACTCCATGAAGTTAGCATGGGGCACATTTAAAACTAATCGGAGAAAGTTCTTTTTTACTCAACGCACAATTAAACTCTGGAATTTGTTGCCAGAGAATGTGGTTCGTGCAGGTAGTATAGCTGTGTTTAAAAAAGGATTGGATAAGTTCTTGGAGGAGAAGTCCATTACCTGCTATTAGGTTCACTTAGAGAATAGCCACTGCCATTAGCAATGGTTACATGGAATAGACTTAGTTTTTGGGTACTTGCCAGGTTCTTATGGCCTGGATTGGCCACTGTTGGAAACAGGATGCTGGGCTTGATGGACCCTTGGTCTGACCCAGTATGGCATTTTCTTATGTTCTTATGTTCTTATGCTGTTTCCTATTTTCTTCATTCAGATTCCTTTTCCATTTCTTGAAAGTTGTTCTTTTAGCTATTATAGTCTCTCTCACCTCATCTTCTCCGGCAAAAGGTTCTTGTTCAGCCTTAATCAAGTTTACTTAGGTAATAGCCACTGCTATTCATTACATCAGTAGCATGGTGTCTTCTTGGTGTTTGGGTACTTGTCAGGTTCTTGTGGCCTGATTTGGCCTCTGTTGGAAACAGGATGCAGGGCTTGATGGACCCTTGGTCTGACCAAGCGTGGCAATTTCTTATGTTTTTATGTTCATAAACACAGGATGGATCTCACTCCTCCTGACTACATGGGGGGAAGGAAATAGCAGGAATTAGAGCCCTTTAATTTTGTGATAGGGAAGGACAGGTTCTATTGCCTGTTGACTAGGAAGTGATTCTACTTTGAAACAGAGCTGGGTCAAGTAAGATGGATCTGGATTGAAGTCCTAGCAACAGTGCAACCTTAAATGGCAGGAGAATCTCAAACAGTAACCAGATTCCATAATTTTGAGGACCCAACTGTCCTTGGTGATTTTCTGCCACATTTCCAGATAAAGGTGAATTTTCCCCTCTGCCTGAGGGTGGAGTCTGATCAAAAACTAAGCCGAGGCTTGGGATGGGCTACTTATGTCATCTTCAGTTGATGTTTTTCATATTGACTTACACAAACCCAAAGCTGCTGCTGTGGGAGCACAGATGATGCACAAAACCACTGAAATTGGCTGAAGGGGAATCTCTAGAAGTAGGAACGTTTTAAAAACAAAGTAAGGATACCTGGAAGATGATGGCTGCTCAAAGCCCTTTGAGAGATTGGACTGTAACATGCTGCTCCTTGATTTAGGCAGCTGTTTCTCTGAGCTTGTCTCCAAAGAGATTGTCCCCAGGACAGGGTACATCTCACAACCAAGCCATTTGACCTACTTCAACAGCCGCTGCTGAAGATCTGGCTGTGGTATCAAAGGATTCATATATGGAGCAGAGAAGATGTTTATAGTCCTGATGAGATTGCTGATATTCCATCTGCTCACTGTCCAGTGACTCCAATAAGAGCTTCAGCTTCTCAAAGCAATCATGTTAGTTTTCTACCATGTAGAACTGGTGTGCTGTGATGCAGGCATTAAGCATCGAGCTCTGACATTTTTCCTAAAGTTATCCAACAGTCTAAGGTCTTTGGTGGGTGGGGTGTTGTGGAAAATCCTAGTCTACTTTACCTGTTTTAGTACTGATTCCACTACCACTGACTGATGCAGTAGCTGGACTATTCCAAACCCAATGGTCTGATGAGGTCTATATTTAAGGTCCAGCAACCTGGCCACTAAGAGACAAGATGCTGGATTTTCCCACATTTATGTTTGTAAATCTCATAGGATCATGTGCACTGGGATCTCTGCAGGTTTGGATGGAGTTTACAAGATCCAAAGAAAACCAAAGATTTCGGAGAGGGGGGGTCATTATTCTTGCAGACATCGATTCCCAAGGCTTTGCCCAACTTATCCAAGAAGTTGGAATTTGATAGATCTTCTGGTGGAGAAGGTCAAAGGGGATCCTCATTCCACCTTCAGATACAAGGGGTGAGGGAACACCAACCTAGAACCTCAGTGATGATGCAGGCAATCAGGGTGATGTCCTCAGTTGTCTCAAAGAGGGATATTCCTGAGGCATGCTTCAGACAGTGAAATCTCAAGCTTCCTCCTCAGACTGGCTGGACTCCACAGCAAGAGACTGTTGGGGACTAGAATCCGTCTTTGGGACTTTTGGTGAGAGCTTCTGCGGCATGGAGGTGAGAGGCTCTCCTCCTTGAGAGGACAAATCTGACAATCTTAACTAGAGAGGCTGAATAGTGTCCTCCTAATCCCTGACTGCCAGCGAATCAAAGAAAGTCTTTACCTACTCTGTTACTTGGTCTATGGGATGTTGTCTCCCATAGTTTGGGAGAGAATGGTCTTCTTAATGACACCAGTTTAGGTTCACCTTCATAAGAAGTTCCCACTGGCTCCAGGGAAGAGCCCCCTCCTGAATCAATTGGGTGCATGGAAACTAGAGGCACCATGGAACATATTTGAACCAGAATGTCCAGACGAAGTCCTTGCTTCAGAAGTTGAGACAGAGACATGGCACTTGAGATGGAAGTGAGTAAGTGTAGTGAGCCTTTTTCAGGGCCTCTTGCATTTCGATCCCATTTCGAATGTGTCAGTGGGAATGAGGATTGATGCTCCAGTTATGCCAGCATCAAAATGGGAAACAGTTGTATCAGTTGTAATAAGGCCTGATGCACCAATCGCGTCAACAGCGACAACTTCTGTATCAGCGCTAAGGGCCAGCACATCAATAGCACAGAACCTGACCTGTGCTTCGACTGCACTACCAGGTGTGATGCACAGCACTGCTTTTTATGTCAGGGCCTATGAGGGTCTTAGAGATCCTTGCATCCAACACTTCTGAGTCTTGCTTGACCCTGAAGGGGCAGTGCTTGCAAAGATCTGTGCTGTAGTAGAGGGAGCCTTCCTTAAGGAGCTCCTGCTCAACTCAGCACACGCTGAAAGGAGGAATGACTCCAGCTTTTCACTGACCTGTGCAACTTATCAATCTTCCAGGCCCTAGTTCTCTGGATCCTTGGAGACATCCAGCTGCAGTGGTAGCAATAAGGAACGTTGTGGTCTGGCCTAGATTTCAGTAACCAACATCTTCCTTCCACGCACACAGTCTTTGAAGCCACTGGGTACGCTCTTCTTCAAACCATTTGTTGAGTGATTTTCTTTTAAACACTGAAAAGTGCTATTGAGGAACTGTTGAGGCAGTGAGGCAACTCAAGTAGCTGAGTTAAAAGAAAGTCTAAAGAGATCAAAAACTTATAGAAGAGGGTATATGACTATCCAGGAGCTCGGATGACAAAGACTGAGGGACTCATGAACACGGGAACTCCCATGAAAGCTCAGCAGAGCAAAAGCTCTATGAGCTATAAGAGAAGAGTCTATTCAGCGCCATCAGATGTCATCACCCACATGTCGTGACTAATTCAGCTTGCTTGTCAATGGAGACATTGCAAATCAACGACATCTAGTGACTGCCTTAGGGATCATGATTGCAGAGTTCTGGAAGTTGCCCTAGTGCATGATCCCCAGCATAGGACTGTGTCTGCAGTAACTGGACTTAGTGAATTGGAAGGGGATATAAAATGGAAAAATCTCTGGGTAATTTTGAGTGAAGGCATGTGATGCTAGATCCAAGCCCTGGTTCTGACCGAACTGGAAGGCCAAAGAAGCAGGAGGAAACTATGACGTCCACAAAAAACAAAATCAAAACAGAAATTATAGGTTCATGTATTGGATACATGGTAACCACAGTTTGCTGGAAGCTGCATGCATGCACAGCTGCAGAGCATACCTTCAGCAGCTAAGCATGCCACAAACCTAACCACTTAACCCAGAATGCCGCACCATCCCCACTCACCAAGACCTGGCAAGAGGAACAGCAGGAGTGCATCCTGCTGTTTCCAACCACTTAGCACAATCTGTTTTAGCGCAGCTGGCACTTCCTGGTTGTTGCTGAATGTGTCCACAGCAGAATTCACAGATTCCTATGAGTCTGATGGGGGTCATTTATACTATGGCCCCTGGAAATGAACAGAGGCCACCAGCTTATTTCATAAAAGCCACTGAACTGGATTTGAACCCAGTGGCCTCTAGGTGGAAGGCTCTGTAACGCTGTGCAGATTCCCTTTAGTCATTCAGTCCCCAAGCTATTAAACTGACTTGGGGATACATGCCAAAACCCCAAAAATACTGAACAATTGTATATAGCTACTAATCCCCTGGTCTTCCTCTTTCCCCTCAAACTTTCCTTCCCTTTAAATGTAATAGTAAAATAAATCAGATAGCATGTTCATTTTTTAAATAACCATTGAATTTGTTAAATTCTTCCAAATAATTGTTCCTGCATGCCTCTTCTCTCACTACATGCTACTGCCATTTTTATTGCCTTTGTTGCTCAAATGTCTGTATCATTTATTTTATTTTAATTTATGAAGTGCCTTACCAAAATAGATTTAAAGCAATGTATTGAGAAAGCAAAAACAAATGCAACACACAATGTTAAAACAATATAAATCTTAACATAAAAATAACGTGCACAGGTTAAATTACATAAAACAGGTGTAGAATACCCAAGCCAAGAAAGGTAGAGACTGCATAAAATAAAGTATTGTGCACTATTACACCATCCTCCTACCTTGTTGGTAAAAAAAAAAATAATAATAATTTTCCTCTTCTGCTCCACGAAATGGAATAACCTCTCTTTTTTTTTCTTTTTAAATGCCTGATTCTCTCTGTGCATCCAGGCAAAAAAGCTCAGGGTTTTCCCTTGTTCTTATTCTACCTCAAATTACTGCTTTTCTCCAATCAAAACGTTTGCAGACTGATTTCCAGTCTCTATGTAAATTATACTGGCTTCCATTTCATTTTATCTTGAAAATGTTATTGTGCTGCTCTTGGAAACTTGTTTGAAAGATGCTACATACTGTAAAATTAAGTGGAAAAAAGTCACATACAACAGTATTATTCATTTCAGACAGTTCTGTTTGTGAAAATTCCATTGTATGATACAATTTCATGATTTATCACAGGATGGGCGTGAGACCTGCCATAGTTATGGCAAGAGAAGGATCTGACTATTTTTCATTATTCATAGAATTCAATATTGTATTTTCATATCTTGTAACACTATTAAGGCCAACATGCTTGCAAAAGGAGGTAAGTTGGTAACTCAGAATTAGCTGAGGAAACACCAGGACATTTTATTTAGGTTATGGCTGCATAGTCTAGCAAGCTCTGTCTGACAGAGTTCTTCTGCAATTTTAGTGTATTTAAAGCACATATTTATGGAAAATCTACATATTTGGGGGCCGATGTAATAAGGTGCGCTGAAGCTGCTGTGGATTTGTGCGCAGATGTACACGTGTTTGTACATGGGTTTTTCCCCGCAAAGCCTTTTAGGGGATGTAATAAGGATTTTGTGCGCGGGAAAAAAGCGCGTACAGACCTGTGGGTTTTCCTGAGTGAATGTATGCTAACGGCGTGCAAAGGAGGCAATTAGCTAATCATAGGCAATGCAGGGAGCTGCGCTAATGCTAGTGCAGGTTTTTAAATGCGGGGTTTTTATCGCCATGGTCAGGGCACACGTTAAGTGTCAGTGCGCTCTCGGGGGGCTTATGTCAGCGTCCGAGCATCCTGAAAACCACTTAGCTGAGTGCCTATCTCAGTGTCCGAGTGGCCAGCTTAGCCAGGTGCTTTTCTGGGCATTGGAACAGCCAGCTTAGGTAGGTGCTTCCCCAGGCACTGAGCTGAGCGCCTAGCACAGTGCCCAAGCAACCAGATACAAGGCCAGAAGAGCGCCTGAGCAGCAAGATTAGCTAGGCACCTTTCTGGGTGCCCGATCGATCACATAGATGTTTCTGCCACAAACAGAGCACGAGCAGCCTGATAAGTGCCTAGCTCAGCGCCCAAATGGCAAGATTAGCTAGGCACCTTTCTGAGCGCCCAATCGTGCAGATTTTTCTGCCAAAAACGGAAGAGCATGAGTGGCCTGATAAGCGCCTGGCTGAACACCTATCTCGACTTCAGAGTGGCCAGCTTAGCAAAGCACTTTTCACGGCATCCGAGGTAGGTGCTTCCCTGGGCGGACAGATACATGGCTAGAAGAGCGGCAAGATTGTTGTGAATTATCACTCATGAAAATATTTGCCATGTTTTCTGCAGCATAGTTATTGGAAATATTAAAAATACTTTCCAGGATCCTACTTTCACTTAATAGGGAGACCCAGTCATTCACTCGCTTTTTTGCGCAGATTATCGGTGTGGGTTTTAAGCGTGGATGCTGCCGCTTATTACATTGGCCCTAACCGTGCTTAGGTATGCGCATTTTTCCGTACGTGCGCGGATTTCTGCGCACAAATCATTTGCATAATTTGTTTTTTTACATCCCGCAGAAGCAGCAGCTTCAGCCGTGCACCGTGATCAAAACCAGCGCTCATAACGAGCGCCTTTTTTGCCGCGTGTCTTATTACATCGGCCCCTTGGAGAGGTATTTTTTACCCACCTTCTATAAACAAACTGAACTTTTTTTAATTTTATTTTAAGAATATTGTATTGTCAAGGAAATTGCCTTTGACATTGTTAGAAGGACTTGCTTTTTGATTCAAACTATTTATCTGATATTAGTTTACTGCTGCAGTGACTGTCACTTTACAGGTATGGAGTGCAAGTCTTTATAAGAAAAGGTGCCCTAGTTCTCCAACTGGGAGGTACAGGAGATATTGTGCCGAGGTACAAGATGTTTGGTTTGGTGTAACTTACTTTCCCTTATCCCTGGGATCTGATGGTTATTTATGACCCAGATTGGCCGCGGTCAGAGACAGGATGCTGGCTCAATGGACCTTGGTGGTTCTTAAGCTCTTTTTAAAGCTCATTTTACCAGTTTGGTTGGAGGGGCAGGGCTCAAAGTATTACAGAGGGGAAAGAAAAAGGGGGGGGGGAGGGTAATCTAAAAGGTTTTGAGAAACACTGTCCTAGAGTAGAATAGCAGGTTTCTTATCATTATAAAATTGATGCTGAAGTGTGGGAAGGTTGAACACTTCCAGGTTGCACTTTGCCAGTTACTATTGTTATGAATCCTTCACACTTAATACCAAAAATAAAACTAGTAAATGAAAAATTGTGTTTTTGTGAATGTAAGCACATGTTATATCAATACCAAGTATGCATTTACTGCATTAAAGGAACATGAATATTGATGACATTTAATGTGTTTTTATGTTTTATTTTGTAGCTGACATGGGCTTCGCCCGGTTATTTAATTCACCTTTAAAGCCTTTAGCAGATTTGGATCCAGTAGTTGTAACGTTCTGGTATCGGGCTCCAGAATTACTTTTAGGGGCTAGACATTATACCAAAGCTATAGGTAAGTAATGACAAGCAAAAGCTGTGCATCTGCTATCAAAGTTTGTTTTTTTCTCTCTCTCATATCTTGAATCATACAGTACTGCCTACAAGGTAAAATGTTAATATATTAATGCATAAAAAAATTGAAAAAAGAAGGAATTGCATCAAACAGTGCAATAACACATACACTCTTAAAAAAAAACAAAAAAAAAACTGAAACAGGTATCAATGAAAATGCACAAAGGTATAACCTGCTGCCTCTCGCCATGCAGTGGGCCCCCAGGCAATCTTTAGAGACTAGCGCTAAGTTTCCATCATTCACCATTTCAGAACCCTACACTCAGAAATGTTATAGTTTATTACTTTATATAAAAAATAAAACTTTTCAGAAAAAAATATTTTTTAACAAAACTACTAAACCTATTTTTCAAACATTCATATTTAAAACACCATGACCAAAAAATTATATAATTTAACTAATCTTGAAACAAATATAGCACAGCCAGTGTAGCACAACCCAGTGTAGTACAACCTGACATTGGCCAATGTTTTCGCGACCACCTGTCTCAAGGATTATATGAACTCTTTAAAGTTCTGACATAAGTAAAATTATATATCTCAAAACCAATATAGCACAGCCAGTGTAGCACAACCCGACATTGGCCAATGTTTCGGTGATCACCCGTCGCCGGTCTCAAGGATTACACGAGCTAGAACAAAAATATTAAGAACACATAAACAAAACAAAAAATAAACATATTGTGAAAATGTCAGAAAATAAACAAATAATACCCCTACCCTCTAAAGTTCTGATGCAGTCTCAACATGGCACACAAGCTCAATCTGAACAATTCAAAACAAACTCAACAGACTTATAAAACATACACTAACCAATCTAGATCAGCAGACATGTGCAACCAAAACAAATATGGAATCCCAAAAGGTTCAACAGTCCCTAGCAAGCTCTGCCATTCAACCTCCCTATGGGTATATAGTATTGAGCTGATATAACCAATGCTGCTTCCTTTGAATGAGTAAAAGATCTAACTTACCCTCACGTTTGCCAACACTAGGTTTTTCCAAAACTTCAAACCGAAAGTGTTCAAACATACGTCAAGCTGACAAACAATGATCAACTTGGGGCACCTTTAATCATTGGCAAGAAATCGTACTGTGATGTTCAATCATTCTAACTCATAACATGCGCTTAATCGACAGTGATTAATCTTTCTCAAAAGGTATTGTCTTGTATCAAGAACAAATGTAGCAAAAGGGGCTCTCCTTTTTTACCAACCAATTGTTTAGATCCTTTTGAGGTTGAGCTTTGTTTGTACAAGTTATAAGCTCTCTTCGTTTGAGGCTATTTTTTTCAGCATCATCTATAATGACTGATCATTCTCTTGCTTTTTCTTCAAAGTGGGTGGCTTCTAGTCCCGTCGATGCTGCTATACAAACTTTTCAAAGATTTGTTTTGAAAGATCTAGTTTGTAATCTCACTGTTGATGTATACTCTGCATTAAGGGAATTAAAATGTATAACACTATAGTTATTGAGGCAGCGGCTAAAGGCAGAGTAGTAGTTATTTTGGCAGTACAGTAGGTCCTGTATACAAGCGGTTCTTTGTCAATTGGCAGACAAAGAGTTTTATTTGCCACTTACAGAGGATTCTATGGCTTCGCTAAAAGTCCAAATCGCTAAAAGTCCAAATTGATCAGCTATTGGGCATGCTTTCATTCGATCATGGACAAGAGAATATCGTTTTTAGGTGGTATCTAATCCCAAGACATCTGACCTGTACACTTTGCTGAAGATACATAAAACTTTACAAGATTCACTGGGCAGACCCATTTTGGCTCGTTACTCACTTTTAGAGCCACTTTCTGTTTTCATAGTCAAATTTCTACGGTATTATGCCCCCAAGCTGTCCTCCTACATTAGGGATTCCTCTTACTTTATTTGTGCATTACAAGAATATCGTGATTCCTTCGATAATCTTAAATTGGTGACGATTGATGTGATATCCTTGTATACCAATATCCCCCAACAAGTGGTGCAACAAAAGGTCTTTTGTCTTTGTGCCCCTTCTTTTTTATTGGAGTTAGCACATTTTGCCTTTTGTGAAAATTTATTTGATGGCATCTATTACAAACAAATCAAAGGTGTAGCCATGGGTGCCACAATGGCGCTACTTTGTATATGTGTCATTTTGAAAACAAATGGCTAGTAAACTGTTCGCTTGATTCTTCTATCAAATTTTGGCATTGGTATATAGGCACCATTTTTTTGTTATGGAGTGGTGTCTGAAATATTCATGACATTTTTTGATTGGTTAAATATAGGTGATTCCAACTTGAAATTTAATTTTCCTTGAATGCCACATCATTTCCTTACTTGGACATTTTGGTATCTTTAAAGAGTAATTCCTTCAATTTATAAAAAAACAACTGACCATAACACTCTGTTGAATTATCGCAGTTGTCACTGTTGTGTTTGAGGCATTGTGGACCCTTGGACGCAATGGAGATGACTCCGCCCACGGGGAGGAGCCCTATGGGGAACCACTGCGATAGGCTGACACAGATAGCAGACATAGAATGGATAGAGTCTTTATTGTACTGCTGTAGATAGATGGTGAAAGCAGGAAGGTAAGGCACTGATCCACAAAGTGCCAGTACACTCAACAGGCTCAGAAGTATAGTCTCACCCAGATGTTCACGATAGGTGTTAGCCCACAGTGCGGGTAACGCCGGGGCTAGTGGGTGGAGTTGGACCGCCAGATCGTAGAGGTACTCACAGAATGAAGGCATCTTCCTGGTGGTAGAATGGTGGGACCGAAGGTCCGTGGTGCAGGATATAAAGGTGGATAGGCCCTCGAGGAGCGAGTAACCAATGGTCCAATATCCTGAAAGTAGAACAGAGAGAGAGACTCCCGAGGAGCGGTTGTCTTAGTTAGTGAGAACCCCAAAGGGAAGTTGGAAGCGAGAGACCCCCGAGGAGTGGGTGTCTAGAGCTTCTTACTGGAGCGAGGCCCTTAGCGTGAAAGTGGCATCTAAGTGTGCAGCTTAGAGCAGTCAGAGTAGCAAAGCGAAGTCTTTGCTAACTGAAAGTGGTAGCGGAGGCTAGATATACCCAGAGGTACTGACGTCATGTGGTGGGGCTGCCCCCAAGGTTCCCGTCATGACGTGTATTTGAGCGTAGGAGATGTGCGCGCTCATGCTGTAGGAGGCCACGGGAGTGAGCATGGTGGATGGGGACGCCCATGCTGGTCTGGAAACGCCGAGGCTCTCAGCACTCGGCACCGGAGGCAGCCATCTTACCCAAAGAGAGTGAAAGGGGAGAAAAAGAGGTAAGGCAGAGCGGTCGCAGCCATCTGCGACCGGACGCAACAGTCACCCTTAAAGGTTGATGATAGTTTGCCTGTCAACCAGTTTCTTCCCTTGCTCCGTTTTTGTACCAATGTGGGTGAATTCAAAGTTAGGGCTGTTGAAATGTCAAATGACTTTGTTAATCATGGGTATCCATGTTCAGTGATACTCAAAGCATATAAATGGGCTAGATGGGCTAACAGAGATTTTTTGTTGGTTCCTGGACATCGACAACAGCCGACTCATCCAGTATATGTTTTAAGTTTCTCACCCCAGATTTTTAGGGTATAGAAAAGTATCCATAGGCATTGGCATGTTCTGCGGCTTGATAAGGTTTTTGATGAACTACCGATTTTTGCTTACTCACGGATAGAATATTAAGGATAGATTGGTTCAGTAGGAGTTTAATACTAGAAGAACCATTTCAGTACCAGTATATTCAGGAAGACATCATCCTTGTAGATTTTGCTTCATTTGTGCATAATCTTTTGATGGCACAATTTTACCGTTACAAATACTGGCAAATTATACATTAAGAGGTTGATTTTAAAAGGAGCGCTTGCGCGTCCATGTGCACGAGCATGTTATAAAATCGGATGGCCATGCGCACATGTGCAGGCGGCACATGCAGGGGCAGACTGGGATGGAACTTCCCTACCTCCCTACCTAAACTCTCTCCCTCTTCCCCACTCCTAAACCCTTCCCACAACTTAGTTTTTTTTATTTTACTACTTACTGCTCCCGCTGTCCCAGCTGCCTCCTTTCTGTCCCATCCAGACCATGCCCCCTGGCCCGTCCCTTTTTCAGAGCTTGGCACTTGTGTGCATATTGGCACTTCTGCGTGTGGCTGGGCCGTTTTGAAAATGCACGTGGCACATGCAATGCATGGCCTCGCACACAAGTGCCAATTTTCACGCACGTGGCCATTTTAAAATTTGGCCTTAAGAGCTTCAACTACCTGTACTAGTACAGGTGCTGTATATATTTTATGGTGCACCTGTAATTTTATCTATATAGGTAAGACTAAATACATGTTATGGGTGAGAATGATTGAACATCTCAGTGCCATTTCTTGCCAACGATTAGAGGCGCCCCTAGTTGATCATTGTTTGTCAGCTTGTCATATGTTTAAATACTTTTGGTTTGCATTTTTGGTAAAACCAATTGTAGGCAAATGTGGGGGTAATTTAGATCTTTTATTCATTCAAAGAGAGTAGCGTTGGATATATGAGCTCAGTACTAAGTACCTGTATGGGTTGAACAAGGAAGTTGATTGGCAAGTTTGCTAGGGACTGTTGAACCTTTCGAGATTCCATATTTTTTTAGGTTGCACGTGTGCCTGCTGATCTTGATTGGTTGGTGTGTGTTTTATAAGTCCTTTGAGTTTGTTTTGAAAAGTTCGGATTGAGCTTGTGTGCCATGTTGAGACCACATCAGAACTTCAGAGAGGTAGGGGGTATTATTTATTTTCTGACATATTTTTGCAATTTGTTTATTTTACGTTTTGATTCTGTTCTTTCTTTTTTGTTCTAGTTCATGTAACCCTTGAGACAGGTGACAGGTAGTCGCCTAAACATTGGCTAATGTTGGGTTGTGCTACACTGGCTGTGCTATATGGGTTTTGAGATAAGTAAAATTATATATACTTTTAGGTTGGGGTGTTTTAAATATGCATGTTTGAAAGGTAGGTTTATTAGTTTTATTAAAAAATATATTTTCTGAAAAGTTTTTATTTTTTATATAAAGTATTAAAATTTCTGAGAGCAGGATTCTGAAATGGTGAATGATGGAAACTTAGCGATGGTCTCTGAAGACTACTTGGAGCCCATTGTGAGGTGAGAGGCAGCAGATTATATCTTTGTGCATTTTCACTGTTACCTATTTCAATTTTTTTATTTATTTATATATTTTCTTTTTAGAGTGTATGTGTTATTGCAGTATTTGATGCATTTCTTTCCTTTTCCAGTTGTTTTGTGATACATTTTGGGGAAGTTGCCACTTTTTTGATGTTCAATATATTAATATAGTAAGCTTTGGGAATAAGCTAAGCATGATCTGTCTGTACTTTGGAAAAACTGCTTGCATAGCATGATTTGTAATCAAATGTAAACAATAAAAAGTGTAATTTCTATTTGCCTTACAAGATAATAAAGGTTGTGATAGTGTTGAGATGACAGTGAGAATGGAATGGACAGTCCATAAAACAAGAGCAGGGCACAAATGGATTTACACAATTAGGGGTAGATTTTCAAAGAAGCGTGCGGGCATTCATATGAGTGCGCTACCCGGCGCGCGCACATGGGCGCCCAATTTTATAGCAGATATGCCATTTATAAAATTGGGGGTCGGCGCCCGCAAGGGTGTGTACAATTGTGCACCCTACGTGCGCCGACACCCGCGGCCTTCACCCGTTCCCTCCCCTTAATCTAACCTATCTCCCCCTTCATCTAACCTATCCCCCCCATCCCTATCCTAAACCCCACCAAAATTGTATTTTACCTTCTGTGCCTGCTGGCAGCCTGCCAGCACATGATCCCCCAGCACAGCAGCAAATAGTTGCTGTCCCAGAGGCCTCTGGCCCTGCCCCTCCCTCGGACCACCCCTTTTTTAAAGCCACGGGATTAGACACATCCCAAGTGAGAGGAAGGGTTTTATCATTGGCTGGGCCCATACTATGGAGCACGATGCCCCCCGAACTCAGATTACAGAATAATCTCAAAACTTTTAAGAAAAATCTAAAAACATGGCTCTTTAAAAAAGCCTTCACTAAAGAGTGTGGAGGGTAGAGAATGAAAGTACAGGGTAATGCAAATGAGAATGAATTTACTCAATCCTACATTTAAGAAGTAATATTTCAAAGCAATAGTAACTCAATAATATACCTGGACTTGACCAACATTACTCAAATAATGATTTTATTTATGAAATTGTAACCGAACTTTATTGGCACCTGTTAAAATGTACGATATCCTACATTTACTTACCTTAGTCTATGTGCCTATTTGTAAACCGTTGCGATGGTATATAACTTAGCGACGGTATAGAAAAGTTTTTAAATAAATAAAATAAACATCCCGTGGCTTTACGTGCGTCGCCAGGCCTTTATTAAATAGGTCCGGCGCACATAACCCCCTCTACGTGCATAAAGCTTTGAAAATCCAACCCTTAGTGTCTAAATCATATAAAATATATGGCATATGTTTTTGTCCTCTTACACCAAGAGGATGAAATGAGAAAGTGGGACCTTGATAATATACTTCCTGATTTGAAGATACAAGGGCCATATGGCAATTGAGAAGATGAATGAAGTAAGAGAATTTCTGGACAGAAGTATTTTAGGTATATGTACTTAAAAATATGCTTTTCAAATAATCACAGTATTCCAAATAAATGATTAATGGACTATCATAATAAGCACTGCAGTTTATCAAAACCTTAATTGCTTTTCATATAATCATCAGTCCAAGTCCAAATCATGTATTTTTTTATTTTTTTGATCTTTTGCAAATAAAATATTCTGAATGTACTTATCTTTCTCCATTCTTCATTACAATACTATTACATATTCCCAACACAGGCCATGTTTCAAAATGCAATCTGTGTCAGGGGAATCAATGATTTCTTCATTACTTCATAGGCTATAAGAATATAGCACAATCCCAACATAGCTTAACAAACAGCTACCCATACCACTTCAATGGCAGGCTGAAAAGCTTGCCGCCAAGTTCAGTTCTGACTTCTGGAAGTGCCCACATCTGTCATTTAAATTGTATTAAAACGGTATGTTTGTACATTTGAAGAACTACATTTATATATATCTGTTTGGTTTCAGTTCATTTGCCTTTATTTCAGGTTCAATGATGACATATTTTTCCTATGGACACCTACATTGCAGGGCCTTCAGACATTTATGCTCTTGATAAATATTTAAAATTTACCATGGACGTTAATAAGGACTTCATACAAGCATGGCAATAGGTTAGAAACCACGATTAACAGGAAACCAATGGATCAAAATAGACTTTTATGTTTTGACAGTTTTCAGCCTAGCAGGCTCTGAATGAATCTTCCAGTTGGGCAGTTTCTGCATTTATGCAGGTGATGTTCAGAGATACAGAATTTTATCTATCATGCACAAGATCTTTGTAATAGATTATTATCAAGGATATCCAATGCGTGTTATAAGACCTGCATATAAACGAGCGTTGAATGCACATAGAAAGTAGCTCTTGTTGGAAAATAAAAACATTCTGAGAATCAACTAGAGTGTGTATTAAAATATTCTAATAAAACACAATCCATTGTTATGACACAGACACTGACATGTTTTAAGTTTAATTGTGGTTTTTAAAGAGCCCCCTTTGATAGCTTTTACAAGAGGACATAATATCAAAGATATGATAGTGCATTCTATGCTACCTATATCTAACATTGTAGACACACAGGAAAAAGGACATAATCTCTATGAAGGGTGTTCGTTGTTGAGTAACACTGTAATGGCACAGATTTGGGAGAATACAGCAACAGGACATACTGTAAGTTCAGTATATCGAGCATTACAGATTGCACATGTAGAAATATAGTGTATGCGATTATGTTCATGTGTAAATTTTTATATACAGGAAGAACTAAATGGATAATATAAACATGCATAATTGAACACAGAAGCTGTTTGTTGAGAGAGAAATTAAATACACTTATGATCCAACATTGTATAGTATAGTCTCTGAATTAAAATGGTGGGTAACTGAGCATAAGAACATAACATATGCCATACAGAGTCAGACCAAGGGTCCATCAAGCCCAGTATCCTGTTTCCAACAGTGGCCAATCCAAGTCACAAGTACTTGGGAAAATTCCCAAACATTAAATAGATCTCAAGCTAGTATTGCTTATTTATTAATAGCAATTTATGGATTTTTCCTCTAGGAACATATCCAAACGTTTTCTAAACCCAATTACACTAACTGCCGTAACCACATCCTCTGGTTATGAATTCCAGAGATTACCTATGCGCTGAGTGAAAAAGAATTGTCTTTGATTTGTTTTAAATGAGCTACTTGCTAACTTCATAGAGTGCCCCCTAATCGTTCTATTATCTGAGAGAGTAAATAACCAATTTACATTAACCTGTTCAAGTCCTTTCATGATTTTGTAGACCTCTGTCATATCTCCCCTCAGTTGTCTCTTCTCCAAACTGAACAGCCCTAACTTCCTTAGCATTTCCTCATAGGCCAGCCGTTCCATGCTCCTTATCATTTTGGTCGCCCTTCTCTGCATTTTCTCCATTGCAACTATATCTTTTTTGAGATGAGGCGACCAGAATTGCACTCAGTATTCAAGATGCGATCTCACGATGGAGTGATACAGAGGCATCATGACATCCTCTGTTTTATTTGCTGTTCCCTTCCTAATAATTCCTAACATTCTGTTTGCTTTTTTGATCACCACAGCACACTGAACCGACAATTTCAATGTATTATTCAATATGATACCTAGATCTCTTTCCTGGGTGGTAACTCCTAAGATGGAACCTAACATTGTTTAACTACAGCAAGGGTTATTTTTCCCTATATGCATCACTTTGCACTTGTCCACATTAAATTTCATCTGCTGTTTGGAAACCTAATCTTCCAGTTTTGCAAGGTCCTCCTGCAATTTATTATAATCTGCTTCTGATTTAACTACTCTGAATAATTTTGTATCACCTGCAAATCTGATCACCTCACTCATTGTATTCCTTTCCAGACCATTTATAAATGTGTTGAAAAGCACTGGTCCAAGTACGCATCCCTAAGGCACTCTACTGTTTGCCCTTTTCCACTGAGAAAATTGACTACGTAATCCTACTCTCTGTTTCGTGTCTTTTAACCAGCTGTAATTCACGAAAGGTCATCACCTCCTATCCCATGACTTTTTCGTTTTCGTAGAAGCCTTTCATTGAGGGACTTTGTCAAACGCCTTCTGAAAATCTAAATACACATCAACCACGGTTCATCTTTATCCATGTTTATTAACCTCTTCAAAAAAATGAAGCAGATTTGTCAGGCAAGACTGCCCTTGGGTAAATCTATGCTGACTGTATTCCATTAAACCATGTCTTTCTATAGTTCTCTCTACATACAAACGCAGGAAAAAGGAGAAGTCAATGTGGCACAGGCAGCCAGCTCAGTTGCCTTGGTTGCCGCATGTGGCTGCCAGAGCTCCTCCACTGCTGCTGCTCCCAACACTCACAATAAGTTACATCTAGTGCTCAGTGCATGTGCTGCCTGTCTCATAAAGCCTAGAGGTAAGACAGAGGCTGAAAGGACTCAAAAGGAAGAAGCTAAAAAATGGGGAAGATATGTGTGCCAAAGCAGGGCTCTGCTATCCATACTCTGCATGGTGCTTATTAATTGCCATACTCCAGGACTCATGCTGTAGCTGGTTGGGAAACACTGCATTAAACCATGTCTTTCAATATGCTCTGTGATTTTGATCTTTAGAATAGTTTCCACTATTTTTCCTGGCACTGAGGTCAGGTTCCCTGGGCTATAGTTTCATGGTTTGCCCCTGGAGCCCTTTTCAGATATTGGGGTTACATTGGCCACCCTCCAGTCTTCAGGTACAATGGATGATTTTAATGATAGATTACAAATTTTAACGAATAGATCTGAAATTTCATTTTTTAGTTCCTTCAGAACCCTGGGGTGTAAACCATCCAGTCCAGGTTATTTGCTACTCTTTAGTTTGTCAATCTGGCCTACTACATCTTCCCGGTTCACAGTGATTTGGTTCAGTTCGTCTGACTCATCACCCTTGGAAACCATCTCCAGAAGTGGTCCCCAACATCTTCATTAGTAAACACAGAAGCAAAGAATTCATTTAGTCTTTCTGCAATGGCCTTATCTTCTGTAAGAGCCCCTTTAACCCCTCGGTCATCTAACAGTCCAACCGACTCCCTCACAGGTTTCTTGCTTTGGATATATTTTAAAAAGTTTTTATTATGAGTTTTTGCCTCTACAGCCAACTTCATTTCAAATTCTCTCTTAGTCTGTCTTATCAATCTTTTATACTTAACTTGACAATGCTTATTCTTTTTCCTATTTTCTTGAGATGGATCCTTCTTCCAATTTTTGAAAGATGTTTTTTTGGCTAAGATATAGCCTCTTTCACTTCACCTTTTAACCATGCCAGTAATCGTGTTGCCTTCCTTCCACCTTTCTTAATGTGTGGGATTCAGCTGACTGTGCTTCTAAGATTGTATTTTTAAACAATGCCCACGCCTGTTGTACACTTTGAACCTTTGCAGCTACACCTTTCAGTTTTTTTCTATTTTCCTCATTTTATCAAAGCTTCCCTTTTGAAAATTTAGTGTTAGATCTGTAGATTTACATATTGTCCCTCTTCCAATCATGAGTTCAAATTTGATCGTTATGATCACTGTTGCCAAGTGGCCACACCACTGTTAGCTCTCTCATCAAATCCTTCTTTCCACTAAGAATTAAATCTAAAATAGCTCCCTCTCTCGTTGGTTCCTGAACCAGTTGCTTCATGAAACAGTCGTTTATTCCATCCAGGAGCTTTGTCTCTAGCATGTCCTGATGATACATTTACCGTCAATATTGAGGTAATTGAAATCTCCCATAATTTCTGTACTGCCAAATTGCTTAGCTTCCCTGATTTCTCTTAGCATTTCATCATCTGTCTGATCATTTTGGCCAGGTGGATGGTAGTATAATCCTAGCACTATATTCTTACCCAACACACATGGGATTTCTACCCATATAGATTCTACTGAGCCAATTAGTCTCTTGTATGATTTTTATCCTGTTGGACTTTATACCCTCCCTGGCATAGAATCACACCCCCACCAAATTGATCTTCCCTATCATTGCAATATAATTTGTACCCTAATATAGCACTGTCCTATTGGTTATCCTCCTTCCAGCAAGTCTCTGAGATACCAATTATGTCTATCTCATCATTCACTATTATACACTCTAACTCTCCCATCTTACTTCTTAGACTCCTGGCATTGGGATACAGGAATTTCAAAGTGCATTTTTTGTTTGTACGTATACGACAACTATAGGGGTAGATTTTAAATACTTGTGCGATCGTGTACTTTTGTTCGCGCACCAGGCGCAAACAAAAGTACGCTGGATTTTACAAGATACGCGCGTAGCCTATAAAATCCGGGGTCGGCGCGCGCAAGGGGGTGCACATTTGTGCAACCTGCGCGCGCCGAGCCCAGCGCGCGCACCGAGCCCAGCGCGTGCTGCCTGTTCCCTCCGAGGCCGCTCCGATTTCGGAGCGGCTCGGAGGGAACTTTCCTTCGCCCTCCCCCTACCTTCCCCTCCCTTCCCCTACCTAACCCACCCCCCTGGCCCTATCTAAACCCCCCCCCACCTTTGTCAGCAAAGTTACGCCTGTCGCCGGCAGCCCCGCTCTGTCCTCCGGTCCCGGGGGCTGGCCCGGAGGCCTCGACCATGCCCCCGGGCCCGCCCCTGAAATGCCGCGTCATTTCGGGAACGCCCCCGGACACGCCCCTTCCCGCCCCTTTTCGAAAGCCCCGGGACTTACGCGCGCCGGCGGCCTATGCAAAATAGGCGCGCCGGCGCGCGCGGGCCTTTTAAAATCCACCCCATTATACTTTGTATTATAGTTGTTGTATACATTGTTATGCTCCTCAGCATTATATATAGTTCTTGTTACTATAGCTGTCTAAGATACCTCTTTATATAGTCCTGGTTCTTAATAAATATATATCTTAACACATTTATATCTCTTATATTTATTTTGTTACTTTTCTTTCGACTGTTCTTTGTAAGGGCCATGCCCAAAAGTCATTAGTTGTATGTAAACCGATACGATGTGCAAACGGCTATCGGTATAGAAGAAACTCTAAATATAAATAAATAAATATTAACAACCTGCTTCTCAGTTGATAGGGATAATTTTAATTAGTGAATACACTTATAAATTTAAAGTACTCTAATTCCAACTCCCTTAGCTCAGGTGATTATCTACTTATAGGCACATAGACTACTTTTGCTTTTATTGGAATGTCTCTGTTGGGATGCCCTAACTTTCCTTTTTCATTAGTATCCTTCAAAAATACATTCCTCCAAACCATGCACTGCTGAGTGACTGTCTGCTTTCCCCCTTGTTCTAGTTTAAAAACTGCTGTATCTCCTTTTTAAAAGTTAGCGCCAGCAGCCTGGTTCCATTCTGGTTAAGGTGGAGCTCATCCTTTGGGAAAAGTCTCTCCCTTCCCCAAAAGGTTGTCCAGTTCCTTACAAAACTGAATCCCTCTTTTCTGCATGATCATTTCATCCATGCATTGAGATTCCAGAGCTCTGCCTGCCTCTGGGTACCTGCACGTGAAACAGGAGCATTTCATAGAATGCCACCCTGGAGGTTCTGGATTTCATCTTTCTACCTAAAATCCTAAATTTGGCTTCCAAAACCTCCCTCCCACATTTTCCTATGGTCTTGGTGTCCATATGTACCATGACAGTCTGCTTCTCCCCAGCACTGTCTATAATCCTATCTAGGTGACCCGTGAAATCTGCCACCTTTGCACCAGGCAGGCATGTTAGCAGGTGGTCCTCACGTCCACCAGCCACCCAGCTATCTACATTTCTAATAATTGAATCACCAACTATGATGGCCGACCTAACCCTTTCTTTCTAGGCAGTAGTCCTGTGAGAATTGTCCTCCGTGCATCACCTGGAGAGCAGGACCTTGCTACAGGATCACTTACTGCTACACCAGGGTTATGCTTTCCAACCAGGAGACCTTTCTGATCCAAGACAGCACCAGGGCTTCCAGACTGGAGTTGGGACTTCACCATTATGTCTCTGAAGGTCTAATCAATGTACCCCTCTGTCTGCCTCAGCTCCTCCAGGTCTGCCACTCTAGCCTCCAGAGATTGGACTCATTCTCTGAGAGCCAGGAGCTCTTTGCTCCAGGTGCACATATACCATCTCTCACAGGCGGGTAAAAAGTCATACGTGTGACACTCTATGCAAAAGAGTGGGAGGCCCCCACCCCCCCTCTTGCTGCTGGACTGCTGCCTTCAACTTAATTTTATTGAGTTCCTAGTTAAGTTTAGGTTGCTAAGGGAGTTGGAATTAGAGTACTTTAAATGTATAAGTGTATTCACTAATTAATCTGCTAGTGACCTATAAAGGGATGATTAAACTCTCAATAAGGGCTGGTGCAACAGTATGATTTGATAAGTGCCTGATTGATTTTTAATGAGAAAGTGTCTCAGCTAAAAATCAAGGATTGAGCTAGGGGTGGGTTGGAGGGAAAGACAGGCACTAGAATTAACTCCTCTGCCTTGCTTATCTCAGACACACACAAACTCTAAAGAATATATCCCACTATTTAATTATTTTTATTTATTTATTTAGAATTATATTCCGCTTTTTGCACCTTTTTTTTTCAGCGCTTCAAAGTGGATTACATTCAGGTACTGTAGGTATTTCCCTAACCCAGAAGGCTTACAATCTAAGTTTGTACCTGAGGCAATGGAGGGTAAAGTGACTTGCCCAAGGTCACAAGGAGCGACAGCAGGACTCCAACCCTGGTCTCACCTCTCTCCAAACTTTTTAAAGTCCTGAGATTTCCCAAAGCAATACTTACCAATCCTCTTCAATCACCAGTAAGTTGATCTTCACTCAAAGGATTGAGAGGTTTGAGAACAGTGTGCAGATGAGCCTTCTTGGTCCTCTTCTACTTAATGGTCCATCCAGTAGGAAGAGAGGTAGCATTAAACATTAGGAAATGCCTGACCCCGAAAGTTAACATTTTCCATTGAAAGCAGGCTGAATTAGCCATGATATGTGGGTAACAATATCCAGCAGCATCAAATAGACTCAGCTCTCCTAGCTAGCAGAACGTTTAGCTCTACTGAGTAGGTGCAGGAATTCCTGTGTGGGCATTGACTTGTGAGCTGCCTCAGTCATTTTTTGACCGAGCACAAGCACAATGTGTACCCAGTCTCTCCAGATAACTTTTCTCTAAAATCTTTAGATTATTTACATTTTTTTTTACCTTTCTTCAATTTTTACTCTTAGTTGCCTTGCTGCCACTGCAGCACCACAACAGCACATTTCAGTACTACAAAAAAGCAAAAGCTTTGCCATTTCAAAGATGTCTGGCAAGAAAAAACCCACTGTAAGTGGCTTTAAGAACTGTATCTGTGGTAATATAATGTCCTTCAATGATGGACATGAATTGTGCTATCATTACCTTGGTCACTATCATGACCAGGTGAACTGTTATGCCTGTTGTCGAATATCCCCACATTCTAAACATTCCAGGGCTTACAGGATGGAGAACCTGTGCAAGTCTCTCGGAAGCTTACAATCTGTCTTCCTCCTACAGTGCATCATCATCTGCCTCACAGGGACAAATGTTGAGCAGGAGCTCCTTTAAAACCTTCCCCATTGGCACAGCAGGCCAAAGCCTCAGAGTTGAGTAGTACTGACTGTCCTGCATCAAGGAAGAAACAGTATCACTCCGTGGAGTCAACTGAGCAACCAGGACTGAAGAAACATAAGGCCAAACACAGTGCAGCAGTGCTGTCAACACACAGCGCATTGGCGCCTTCGACGCATTGAGCATCAGCACCATCAAGTCATAGTACATCAGCAAGGTGCACCAACATCTTCGATGAACAGTGCATCAGCATTATCTCCTCTTGACACATCAATGCTGCTGCTGCATAGTGCAGCAGCCCCATTGATGCATGGTATATTGGCACCACTGATGCATGACCCATCAATGCATAGCGTGCACATGTAAGGCCTCAGCATTTCTTGCTACAACTAGTCTTGAGACATTTGAAGCATATGTCATCAATGCATCCTTGCTCAACATCAGCTTCATCAAAGCAAAGCCACTCTATGCACTTGAAGCATTCTTTGTCCGAGGTGTCGAAGCATTCGTCATCATCAAAGCTTATATCTCCGGCACCATCCAAGACAAAAGCACAGACACAATTGCAGTCTCATTCAATGCATCAAGCCTCTGATATAGAAGTTCATACAAATTTGCCAACCCAACTATATAATGGGCACCCTACACCTGGTCCATCCAGGAGTAGATCTCCTGCATCTGCCAGCTTACTTTATTACCAGAGCCCTTACCCCCATCCTTGCTCTCCGCAGAGGGGTTATGCTTGAAAATGCCAGACCCAATAAGTTGGATGGTACCACTTACCTCAAATAAGCCTCCTATTCAGGAATAGGAGCTCATTCCCTTTTCTGAAGATGTTCCATTACTCACGCCAGGTCAAAGGACATACCAGTCGCTTGACCAGATAGTTTTGGTGAATCATTTCTCTTTACCTTTTTGATTATGGAGACTCAAGGTAATTTCCATTCTTTTCTCTCCAGCATTGCCTCAGTTCTTCCACAGGAGGAAAACGCAGTCTCCCTTGTTAGAATGAATACATCATCAGACCCCCCCCTCCTCAGGGTTTCTTCATTATCCCATTCTGTTCCAGCAGAGTAAAGTTGTTCCGAGGTGATAGACCAGGGTTTTTCCCCTCAGACACAGCCAAGAGAACCTCTCAATTCACCTGCTTCATTATTGAGGTCCTGGATTAGTGTACCTATCCCCTTGGGATCTGAAAGAGTTTGACATGAATACCTACTGACCTGCTTGCGGATCTTCCAGTCCATACCTTTCCCCAGAAGACCTCACTTTTCTAGATTTATAGAAAAGATAGGCAACACACTCAATGTAAATGTACGTAAAAACAAAGATATTCGTTAAGAGGTTCTTGGTCTTCCACAAATCCTGGAACTCCATCAGAACCAGAGGCTCTTCCATTTCACAACACAGACCTCATGCATAATTTTCTGCCGATACCACTGATTGCCAGGACATTGCAGAAAGTGCCACAAGCTCAAGCTCATCTGATCCTCATAGCTCCAGCATGGACAGGCAGGTGTGATTTCCAGGAGTCTTTAGACAGCTTTCCAGCAATCCTCCTGTACATCTAGGGACAAAAACCCTGCCTTGTTAACTCAAGATGAAGGAACTCTGTTTCATCCAAACTTTCCATCCCTCAGCCTTATGGCTTGGATGTTGAACACTCGATAATTGCTAATCTCTTTTTGCAAAGGGAGATTGAAGACAACATAGTTTCGGCCAATTATTTGTCAACTAGGAAAGCCTGTGGTTTCAAATGGAAAAGATTTTTTATATGATATCGATATGCTTTGGACCCGGTTTTGTTTTGTTTTTTGGGTTTTTTTTTGCAAGCCCAAACTATTGCTAACCTGTTTGCTTTTCCTCTCCGAGTCAGGCCTCACTACATTTTCTGTGAGAGTGCATCTTAGCGCTATAGCAGCTTACCATGCAACAGTTGACGACAATTCCATCTCAACTCATCCATTGGTTTCTAAATTTATAAAAGGACATGGCATGTTAAACCATCAGTACAAAAACCTCCGGTTCCATGGGACCTCAATGTTCTCTCTCTATCAATGAAGCCATCCTTTGAACCGTTAAAATTGGATTCATTGAAATTCATGATATAGAAAGTTATATTTCTTGTGGCAGTAACATTGGTCAGAAGGATCCCAAACTCCAAGCTCTCATTCACTATCTACCATATATGCAGTTCTTCTACAATAGGGTAGTGCTGTGCACTCATCCAAAGATTTTCTGAAAGTTCTCAGTTTTCCATATCAGTTCATCATATTGCCTTACTTTTTTCTGAAGTCACATGTGTTTGAAAGAGAAAATCCTCATACAAGAAGAAAACTCAGCCACACCTTCAAACTTCACAGCTCTTTGCTTCATATGATCGTGATAGATTTAGCATGCAGTCACAAAGCATACATTGTTCAACTGGACGGTGATGTTACACATCAGAAGGCCTGCAAATTTTAGCATCAGTTAAAACTCATCAAGTAAGAGCTATGGCATCTGATATTGCTTCTCTCTAAGAGGTATGTCTGGAAGCTTCTGCAAAGCTGCTACTTGGTTTACGTCCCATTACTGTCTGGGCAATGTCTCAAAAACTCACAGTAAGTTTGGACAAGCAGTTTTGCATAACATGTTCTCCTACTTTCCATAATGGAGTTCAGGCTCTTACTCAGTAAATGCTCCACTGCAACCGTCAGCTTGGGATTCCCCACAGCTCATGGCTAATTCAGCCTGCTTATCGACAGAAAAAGCAAGTTTGCTTACTGTAAATGGTGTTTTCCATTGAAAGCAGAATGAATTAGCCATGCGAAATACCTGCCCACTTTCCTGGAGACATTTTATGAGCCCTGTTATAGCACATTGCCCCTGAGGCAGCTCTAGGTTATAGAGCAAAACTTGGCCAGAGTCGGGCCAATTTCTAATAAAGGGCATTTTATATACACCGATCTCCATTTCTTCTCTGCTATACAGCCAACTGGATCGGTTTCCGATTTGTTTTTTGGGTCGAAACCAAAACCTACACTCAGATCGTTTACCACACCACTCTTCAATTTCAGTATAAATCTAAAAAATAGTAACTTATCTTAAAGAGACAAAGAACTCCTTATTGAATGTTCCAAACTCAGAACAGATTTATTTTATGCCCCCACTGAATTTCCAAACTCAGAACGCCCGACATGAGCCCACGCTTCGTCAGATAATGCTGCCTGCTTCAGGGGTAACAATCTGAATTGGGACAACTTTTCACTATCCCATACTCTGTTGCTTGCGACAAAGATCATCAATCAGTTCAAAAAAAGCAACTCCTCTAAATTGCAATGGTCATAATGGCAAAATGTTCAAAAAAATAAAAACAGCTAGATAAATGACTTTTCAAGATACTTGATACTGTATTCAATATTTTTTGTGCCCTTTGTTCTGTGTTTGTATATTTGGTTTGATGGAATATCTGTTTGTTTATTTTTAGTTCTTATGTATTTATATACATCCATGTTATTTATATACATCCATGAGGGCAGACTTTACATGCCATAGCTTAAAATATTTTGGCTGTCTTGATCTGCAGCTTTATAGCACCTCTGTTAACTGGACATATTGATTTTGTTGCCAGCTTATATTCCACTGTATCACTTTACATGGTAAGTGTATGATGTGAATATTATCTCCTGGTATAGGCCTATTTGTTGTAGTTGTAATCTTGTGACATTATTTACATACATTCAAGAGTTACTTGTTTTGAGCATAACTGCCAAAGGCTCAATCTGAGTGACAATTAGGAAATCAGATCAAAAGATAAATTGAAGTGAATTGGTTATATCATGTAAATGTATTATAGTGAATGAGTCCAGTGCAGAACAAGAAATGAAACTTATCTCCAGAAAGTGTTTTGTTATACAAAACAACAGAAATCAGTGTTAGCATGTAAACTCACATGGCTGTTGAAGAAACATGCTATGGTGGTGCCTCTCTCAAGGTGGTTAATAAAAAAAAAATAATAATTTACAACATATTAAAAATTATATCTGTACATTATGTCCTGATCCAGAAAGGATCTCCCTCAAGGAAACATTTTTCTTCCAACATCCTAGTAACTAACAGCTGAAAAAAGGAAAACAATCTTTTCTTTCCTATTAGGGAAGCAGTGTGATCTAAGGGTTTAAAGCAGGCCTGAGACCCTGGGCAGGTTTAGGGAAGGGTGGGACCCCTTCTGAAGTCACAACCAGCTTAAGAGAGGAGGCGAGAGATCCTCCAGTGATGCAGCTGGTCGGGGTTGCCCTCTAATGAAGAGACCACATCAGAACTCCAACCTCTGCTGCAGTGGCATGGAGTGCTGGCATCCCAACCACTGTCAAGGTGTGTTGATGCCCCATTCTGGCATCCTGGGTGGTCATCTATCTCGCCTGCCTCTTCTGATGATCTGGATTAAAATATTGGACTATGATTTTGGAGAAGTCCTGAGACATAAGTTCAGAATTCCCCATTGTCAGTGGCTTCCTACATGACCTGGGGCAAGTCACATATATCTCCCAGTTCCTCCAGAGCACAGCTGAAAACAAAGCATTTGTTTCAATCTGGTTTTGGTGGTGGTGGATTTTTTTTTTTTTTTTAAAGTAAAACTAGTCCAAGTTTTAGATAATGATTGAGGTATGTGTAGTCTAATTTATACTTCTGTCTGTCTTCCTGATTTTGCGTTGTAATAGTATTTTTTGTCCAAAAATTAATACAGGTAAAAGCTCAAGTTCTTGATTTGATGTTTCGTAGGTTTTCTCTGCCTTTTGTTTTGAAGGCAAAAGAGAGACACTTAAAGAATCATGTTTCCTTTCTACTTAGATGCTCTCTGGATTAAAACATGTACATTAAACATATGAGTTTTGAAATTTTTCTTCACAATCAAGTGTACATTTTCATAGTGAAGCTGAAGTTTTTGCAGCAGTTACTTTTTTAAGGCAAATTATTACTATTGGAGAGTATACCATCTGTCATCTGAATATCTGGCTGCCACCATAATTGAGTTTCTTCTATTCCTTGGCAAGAGTAAATGGTGCTAAGATGTACATTTGATAGATCTGTCACAGGAATAATTAGATACTTCATACAAGTTCTTCCAGTATGTTTTGTTTTTCATCTGAGAGTATAGATACTTATAATAGATTCTACAGTTAGATGAATTGAAAGATACTATATTTTGACAGTTTGTGGAGTGTAATGCAATATAATTTCATTGAGTGTGTCTTATTTGTGGTGGTAGTTATTGTGCATTGACCTTTATCTGACATTTTGGCCAGCTGTAAGGAATTTATCCATTTTCCAGCTCTAAATGTTATGCACCACATAACTATTGACCTATAAAACTTATGTGCAACTTAACTCTAAAAAACTAGAACGAAAAAGGAATAGGACTTAACTGTTGTACTAGTTATAGCTAATAATTGCACTGAAAGTTAATGTCTGATTAGCATTATGCTGTCTGGTTAACAATGAAGAATTCTTGTTACTGTAGCCAGTGCAATCACAGATCATGGTTCAAACCTACAAAAAGCAAACAGCAGTGCCTGCTGGGTTCTCTGTATAGATGTATTTTTATTGATTTGCTTTAACATTTACATTGCTTTGTGCAATGGGTGTTAGTAAATGTAAAAAGAAACACATTCCTATCTGTTGATTACAAAGATTATAAAGCCTTATAAATATGCTAATTTTACTTTTTGTATCTGACAAATACCTTTAAATGAATACTTTTGGTGGTAAGTGCACTATGAGAATTTATCTTGATAATAGAGATGAAGATAAAAACAAAATTCTGCATTTGCTAGGGTAGAGTTACTGTAGCCTTATTGGTCCTAGGAATCTAAGAGACGAGACCTTTGTGGTCTCAAAAGGAGATCATCTTTGAATAATTTTTATGTTGGTCAGCAACAAACTGAATTTTCTTCATTTGGCATAGTTATGGCTCAGAGGTCTTTAATAGATCTTTGCTAGAGCTTTTCCTGGGTTATATTTATAAAGGGAGATGAGCTGAGTGCTGGTAAGATTTTCAAGTGCTAATATATTTTTAAGGAATTCATATATTTTTAATCTCTTTTCATCCTTTGTGCTCACCAAAAATGTTGTTTTAAATTTTTGAAAATCATGTAATACATCATTGCTTTACTGTTAAATACTATGGCCTTATTCAGTGAAAACTTTTTCTATAGGCACAGAATAGGAAGCATCCTTTTTTAAAAAGGCTCTATGAGTATATTTGGAATAAGTATTATAGAGTAGAAGATACAAGTTCAAATATGAATCTTGTAGTATTTCAAGTAGTACAGAACATTAAGTTGGCAACTATTTGAATATCAGGAGCCAGAAGAGCACTTGTGTGAAGTTTAAAACTATGATTAAGTCTTCATTAAATATGCTCTATAATTTTTATCTAATTAAAAGTTTCTAATAACCTTTGTATTCTACTTTTTTAAAGATATTTGGGCTATAGGGTGTATATTTGCAGAGCTACTAACATCAGAGCCAATATTTCATTGTCGACAAGAGGATATTAAGACTAGTAATCCTTATCATCATGACCAGCTGGATAGAATATTCAATGTCATGGGATTTCCTGCAGGTACTTATTGTATTTCTTTTTTATCACTACAGATCAGTACATGTGCATTTGCAAAATATTGTTCATATTTTGTAAGAAAAGGATTCAGTTGGTATAGATATAAAATCTGTTCCGAATGACCCATGTATAATTAATTGAGAGTTATGATGGTGGTCTTATTTGGTGCTTAAACATCTGTATTTTATATTGTGATACTTGTAAACAGTGGTAGTACCCATACTGAGTGTCTGTCTGTGCCAGATGGCTTAGCAGTAGTGTTGTGTGCAGTTATATTAAAGACCAACATTGGTTCCCAAAGCTGGCTTCAGTTTCTTAGGCCAGCCAGGACTAGGTATCCTACAGAGGTAGAATTAATAGGTCCTGAGAGGAGGGATTCCCAGCAACCGTATAACAGTGACACTTAGAGGTACATTTTTAGACCCGTGTGCAGGTGCACATGTACATGTGTTTGCCGGCCCGCACACATGGACGAGCAATTTTATAACATATGCGCGTGTGTTATAAAATCAGCTATACATGCATATATGTGTGCACATTTTTGTATTGCACACAAATGGCACCTCACGCCCATAAGTGGGGAGAATTTTATTAGCTACACACACCAACGCAATAGCCCTTTTTCCCAGTTCGCCCCAGTAAAGAAGAGGACTTCCTAATTCATCTAGCTAACTTGCCTCCCTATTACCTCCCGACTGTTAAAACCCCTCTGACTATATATATATATATTTTGACATGATTTATATGCCGTCCATAGCAGAAGTAAAGTTACTAGGTAGGGGACCCCGGCGTGCGCGTAACTACTTTCATGCTGGATTCATGCTACAGACCATGCCCACACCCTTTTTTGACAAAAATATTTTTGTGCTCAAACAGGAGATACGCATGTGACCACAGGCCTTTTAAAATCCACGCAGTGCTTTCGGATCCAAATCACGGCTTTGGCGCATGCAAGGCTTTTAAAATCGACAAGTTACTGTCTAGCTCAATGTACACTTGTGCCAGATGTATGTATGTCTTAACCAAAGAGCTATCACTGCAAATGACTGGACTAGTTGGGAAGGAGTTAATGGGGGGAAAACCCTGGTAACTGTACTAGAAGGCTCATTGTGCTGTAACCTCAGCAAAATCAGACCTAATCTAACCGGAAGCTCAAAGCAGAAAAAAGCTTCTGAGTCCCTCCCACCGTGCCACCCCTGTCGAAACAAAAAAAGTGAGGCATGAAATATATAGCAACCAAAGAACCCTGAAGTAGGTTGTTCAGTCATGAAAGACTAACTGTAGGGAAGAGTACAGCAGAGACAAAAATGATGGAATTTGATCTTGGAAAAGAAGAAAAATAATGATATATGGAAGCAGATTACAAGTTTAGAGCCTGATTCACTAAGGCTTTTCTTCTATTCTGTAGCTATGTAGATAAAACTTAGTAAAGAATAGAGACAGGATGGAAGTGGCCCAGATAGAGGCAACCAAAATGGAATGGAGTCTCCACCAAAAGAGTTATGAGATGAGATTGAAGGACCTAAATATGTATACATTGGAGGGGAGGAGAGACTGTTATGAGTTAGTACAGACTTTTAAATACCTGAAAAGTATTACTAATGCACAGGACTCAAGCCTTTTTCGTGGAAAGTAAACTGTAGAGCAAGGGATCATAATATGAAGCTCCAAAGAGGTTGAGTTAGGACCAGTCAGGCCGATTCAGAAAAAGTCCGTGGGAGAGCGGACGAACGCCCGCTCTCCCAGCAGTATTCAAATTAGGCGGCGCGGTAGAAACGGGGAAAAGGAGGCGCATGGGACACTAGAGCGTCCCTAGCGCCTCCTTTTTGACAGGAGCGGCGGCTGTCAGCAGGTTTGACAGCCGACGCTCAATTTTGCCGGCGTCGGTTCTCGAGCCCGCTGACAGCCACGGGCTCGGAAACCGGACGCCGGCAAAATTGAGTGTCCGGTTTTCGGCCCGACAGCCGTGGGCCGAATTCAAAATTATTATTTTTTTTTACTCTTCGGGACCTCCAACTTAATATCACCATGATATTAAGTTGGAGGGTGCACAGAAAAGCAGTTTTTACTGCTTTTCTGTGCACTTTCCTGGTACCGGAAGAAATTAGCGCTGGTCGGCGCTAATTTCTGAAAGTAAAATGTGCGGCATGGCTGCACATTTTACTTTCTGTATCCCGCGCGCATACCTAATAGGGCCATCAACATGCATTTGCATGTTGATGGCCCTATTAGGTGCCGCGGGTTGGACGCGCGTTTTCCTCCCCTTACTGAATAAGGGGTAAGGGAAAACGCACGTCCAATAGCAGGCTAACAGTGCGCTCTGTTGGAGCGCACTGTACTGTATCGGCCTGAGTGTTAGGAAGTATTTCTTCATGGAAAGGGTGGTGAATGCATGGAATGCCCTCTCAGAAGTGGTAGTGAGGACAAGGATGGTAATGGAATGCAAAAGGGCATGGGAGAAACACAGAGGATTCCTAGTGGCTAAATGGAGATGAAGAAAAGGTAACCTGTGGGGTAGCCTGCACAGACTAGCAATTACCCTAAGAATAAAATAAAAACAAACAAAAGATTGCTGGGCAGACTAGTTGGACCACTTGGGTCTTTTTCTGCCAACATATGTACTATGTTACTAAATAAGGCCCTTAGGGGCCGATGCAAAAATGTTGCGCTGAAAGTGGGCGCTGAGTGTTCAGCGCCCGCTTTCCTAACACGCCCCCAGGCACCTCTCTTGGGGGCGCAATGCTATATTTAAATTAGGGCTCGCGCTGTCAAGGAGGCACTAGGGGCGATTGCGCGCCACTAGCGACTCCTTGACAGCGTGTACCCAAGTGAGGTCCGCTGTCGGTAGCTGTCTGTCAGTTAAGAAAACGGACGCTGAATTTATCAGTGTCCATTTTCCTAACCAGCGCACATGCACAGGTTAGGAAAATGGAAGCTCATAAATTCAGCGTCCATTCTCCCAACCTGACTACCAACACCGGAGTGTATAAATCAATATTAAAGTGTCGGGCACTTAATATTAATTTATTCACTCCTTCACTTATTGCCAATTGATCCCTTCACTGTCACATGTCAGTGAAAGGACCAATCCCCTTTCAGAAGGCTGTCCTGAAAGGGGATTGGTCCTTTCACTGACATGTGACAGTGAAGGGATCAATTGGCAATAAGTGAAGGAGTGAATAAATTAATATTAAGTGCTCGATACTTTAATTTTGATTTATTCACTCCTTACAGTGCCAGCAGTTAGGTTTGGAAAATGGTTGCTGAATTTATCAGTGTCTGTTTTTCTAACCCATGGATGTGCCAGGGGTTCAGGAACCTGATGTTTGTGAACTGAGCATCCACTTCTGCACCTGACTGCCATGTTTTTGGTTTCTTTTTTTTTTTTTTACTTTTATTTTTTTTAACTTTTTTTAAAGAGTTGTTCCTCCTACTTAATGTCCCAAATATATTAAGTAGGAGGCAGTACTGAAAAGCATTTTTTTCTGTTTTTCTATACTAGTTTTAGGAGCGCTCAGCAATTAATGCCTGCTCCAGGCAGGCATTAATTTGTGATCACTAAAATGTGCGTCTGAGAAGCACATTTATTTTTTTGCATTGGGAGTGAATAACTAATAGCCTCATTCACATGCATTTGCATGTGATGAGCGCTATTAGTTTCACTCCACATTGGACGTGCGTTGTAGAGGCACTAATCCCTTTATTGCATAAGTTAGCGCCTATACAACCCGTGTCCAGCTGCGGGTTATACAGTGCGCTCAGCTGAGCGCACTGTTTTGCATCGCCCCCTTAGTGTTTCAGGTCAGCCCAAGGCAGGGGCTGTGGTTTTCCACATGCCACAGCAACTACTGGAGAATCTGGACCTTGCTGCAGAATTAATGGCTTGTTAGCAGCTGCCTCCCCCTCCCCGACCTTTCAAGACACCATTTCCTCTGCAGAAATGCCAACAGTAACTACTGAGCTTTTACAGTAAAGTTGGAACTTGGAGTTTTATATGCACCTCTCTACTAACGGGAGGTAAATTCAGAGCCTTGGGATGCCAATACACTCAGCAGGGAGTGGTGGGGCTGGAAGCTGTTGGAAGGAGGTGAGGATGACTGCTTAACAGGGAGGGCATGGAAAGAGAAAGGTAGTGGGTTGAAAAGAGTAGATGAAAAGGCAGAAAGTTATAAATAGAAGGGAGGGAAGATCATGCATGAGAAGAAGGGAGAGAGGATAGAGTAGTTAGAAAGTAGGGTGGTGGGAGAGAGTGAATAGGAGAGTGGAGAAGCAGTTGAAAGGGGAAGAGATAGGCAAAAGGCTGTAGAGAGAGAAGTGAAGTTGGATAGGAGAGAGATGGAAACAAAAGTCTGAGAAAAAACTGAAAAGTTCAATAGAAATGAGGTAGAAAACTAAAATATAGAAAGGAAAGAAATTATAATAACTAGACATATGCAAAGATAGGAAAATGTTTTAAAAATAAAAATATTTAGTAATTGAAAAATTTTCAACAAAAAATTACTTTATGTACTCTATATTAAGGAATGTAAAACTATGCAAATCGATTCAGTTTTATTGCAGAAATTTTCTAAACCTTTCCACAAAATCCACTCACAAACAGCCCCAGAAAACCATCCGGCTTGGCTCTAGTATATTTTTGTGCAAATTCTCTACAAACTTCATAGATGAGCAAAGGTTTATGTATGGAGGTATTCAGGAAAGTGTGACAAGATGAGTTAAGGAGGGGGGTTTATCCCAGGACAAGCAGGATACTAGTCCTCACATATGGGTGACATCATTGATGGAGCCCTATTGCGGAAAACTTTCTGTCAAAGTTTCTAGAAACTTCTGACTGGCCCTGTGAGGCCACTGAGCATGCCCAGCATGCCATGATATTCTCTGCCACAGGGGTCTCCCTTCAGTCTTCGTTTTTCCGCGCTGCTGTAGGCATCGCGGAGCAGGAGCCTTTGTGAGGTTCCTCACAGTTTTGTCTAACTAAAAATCAGATCTCACACCATTTATTTTCTCCCATATCGGGGTCTCTCAGGTTTCCACCGGCTGGTGAGTAAATCTAAGTCTCTTTTTTACTCTTTGAGTAAAATTTTTTCCTCTCATGTTCCTCTCATTTTCATCGATGGCTGATGTCCATATTCTTCTTCCTATCACAGACTCTCTTCACAAAACCTGGTCCCACTGGATCAATTGTCTTCAAACAATCAATAATTTACTTACTAGCCTTAACTTGATCCTTAATACTAATAAGACTGAGACTCTCATTATTTCTGCTGATGAAAACCAGGTTCTCTCCAACCCCTTAAATGCAACACAATCACTCACAACTGACATTAACCACTCCTCTTATGTAAGAGATTTAGGAGTTCAATTAGACAACCAATTCAATTTTAAAACTTATGTCCAAAACACTTCAAAAGAATGTTTTTTTAAATTACAAGTATTAAAAAAAAACTTAAACCTCTCCTTCACTTTCGAGGTTTCCGACTAGTGCTACAGTCCTTAATCCTTACCAAATTAGATTATTGTAATTCCCTCTTGTTTGGGCTCTCTGCAATAACAATAAAACCTCTACAGATGGTACAGAATACCGCAGCGAGACTACTTACTAATTCAAATAAAAGAAATCATATCTCTCCCATACTGCAGTCCCTACACTGGTTACCTATCAAAGCCAGGATTTCGTTCAAAGTACTTATGATGATACATAAAGGTATTCATAAAACTGCCCCTCTCAATCTGTGCCATCAATTCCGTGCTCATTCCTCTGAAAGACCTATCAGAAGAGCTTATTTGGGCTCTCTACATGTTCCCCCTACTAAATCATTACTAAGTAAAAGAGCATTATCTACTTCTGGGCCAAAGCTTTGGAACACTCTCCCACCTGACCTCCGTCAAGAACAGTGTCTCCTAACCTTCAAGAAGGACTTAAAAACTTGGCTGTTTAATTAAACTTTCCCTGAAAACCTTGGTTCTCCTAGATGCAGATCCTAAAACATGAATACAAGACATGACTAATCATTTAGTGGACTTATTGAACTCTCTCTTCACAGCCCTTTAAGGTCATAATCTTATCTTAATAATGTACGATATGTTTTTTCGCTTCATTCTTTTATTTGTTTTATTTTATCTCATTTATTTTATTTATGATTGATTCACAATTTATATATTGTGGCTCTAGGCCTGCTGTTGTTCCTTAATTCCAATTGTTTCAAAATGTTCAATGGTTTATATGCACTGTTTATTGTATCGCCTCCTAGCGAAAGTTTAGTTCTTTGTAAACCGGTGTGATCTATATCCTTTATAGGAATATCGGTATATAAAAAATTCAAATAAATAAAAATAAATAAATAAATGGCTGTCAAATAAAATATGGCCACAGGATTTAAAAAATGTCCCAACTGTAATCAGACAATGTCCATTACAGACCCACACCTCGAGTGTGTGCTTTGTTTAGGGGAAAAACACGACGTAACAACCTGTCCCAAGTGTGCAGAAATGGCCGCGAAGGGAAGAAAGGCCCGCCAAGAAAAGATGGAGCATTTATTCCATCTACAACTTCTGCCATCCCCTTCCACATCGACTCAGTTGTCTCCGGCCGGAGTCTCCAAATGCATAATTTTGAAAAAACGTCGTCCGGAAGGGTCGGGGAACCATCCATCACCAACACCATTGATAGCATCGATGAAGTCAGCGACCGAACACTGTCCGAAGCATCGCCATTGGCACTGACACCCGTTGATACCAGAGGCGCTTCTTTCTCTGGAGGAATCGACCGCGAAACAGCCTAGAATCCAGGAAACACCGGTACCTCTGACGCAGAGGCCTTCATCCCTTGGCGAAGCACCAGTTGTCGAACCTCCACAGGGCTCTGTGGAAGGACCATCGACACCTCCACTGCCACCATGTGTAACTGCTCTGCCTGCACCAGCTGTCAAGCAGGCATTGTCGGATTTTATCCGTCAAGCGGTACTTCAAGCCTTAAAGGATCAACAGACGTCGATGCCGGTGCCCGCACCGATGCCAGTGCCTGAACTGATGCCGGTACCCGTACCGAAGCCAGTGCCTGCACCGATGCCGGCAATCCCGCTGATGCTGGTGCATGCACCGATGCCGGCACCACAGCCGAAGTAGATACAGAGTCGACCATCGATACCGATGCCCGACCCGATACAATCGATGCCGATGTTACCTGGGGCTCCAGGACATCCTGAATTTGCGCTGTACCAGCTTCTCATGAAGAAATTCGATGAAATAGTCTGCGCAATTCCATCCAAGCCACGAGAAGAAATTCCTGAATGGATACCCGTAGAGGATCCGCAGCCAGTTCCTTCAGGACTTCCTCGTCCACCGAGGTCTTCTCCAATGTCTCCACATCAGGACGATCCATATGATGCATGGGATGACAGGCATACAGACACTTCTTCTGAAGGATTTATGTCTGATCCATACCATTTACTCTGGTAGCCGAAGATGATGCTAGACAGCAAACACTGGAGGTCCTCCAATTCGTAGACCCTCCAAAACAAGTTTTGGCTATACCTGTCCATGAAGTCCTCCTGGACTTGCAGCACAGACTCTGGGAGCATCCATGCTCAGTACCAACCATAAATAAGAGAGTGGACACCACTTATTTGGTACAATCTGTCCCCGGTTACCAAAAAGCACAACCGCCACATCAATCAGTTGTTGTGGAGTCTGCACAAAAGAAATCAAAATGGATAAGGCCGCATTCCTCCACTCCTCCAGGCAAGGATCATAGATTCTTGGATTCCCTGGGCAGGAAACTTTATCAAGGAGCCATGTTAAATACAAAAATTTCATATCAGTTATACATGACTCAATATCAAAGAAATCTGTGGAAACAGATACAAGAATTTTCAAATTTGTTACCACAGCAATATCAAGAAGCAGCCCAAGCAATCATACACAAAGGACTTGAAGCTGACAAGCACGAAGTCCGAGCCGCATATGATAGTTTTGAAACAGCCTCCAGAGTAGCGGCCTCTGGTATAAGTGCAAGACGCTGGGCATGGCTTAAAGCCTCGGACCTCAGGCCTGAAGTCCAGGAAAAGTTAGTTGATTTACCATGTGTTGGTGACAACCTTTTTGGTTCTAAAGTGCAAGATGCTGTAGCACAATTAAAGGAACACACAGAAACCCTGCGCCAACTATCGTTAGTTCCACAGGACTCTGCTACCCCGTCATCTCGACGACCTCCAAGGAAGGAATCTCGACGACCTTTCTACCGACAGAGGCGTTATTACCCTCCAGCATCAAGAAGCAGATCTTCTAGGCCGCAGCAAAGATCTCAGCCCAGGCAACCTAGGGCTGCTAGGCCTCAACCTCCATTGCAGACGGGACCAGCTGCAGGCTTTTGAGGTCATCACCAGAGACCAAAGCCATCTCTACAACCCTCAACCAGATCTACCGGTAGGAGGCCGAGTATCCTCCTTTTACAACCATTGGGTACAGATAACAACAGACCAATGGGTACTCATAATAATATCTCGAGGATGCCAACTCAATTTTGTCTCAATTCCAAAAGATTCTCCTCCAAAACATTTTCCATTAACCGAAAATCACATAACCCATCTACAAGTAGAATTATCCACCCTTCTGAGAGCCAGAGCTGTAGAGCCGGTGCCCCGGACTCATCAGGGCAGGGGATTCTATTCCCGTTATTTCCTCATTCCAAAGAAAACCGGAGGCCTACGTCCCATCCTAGACCTCAGAAATCTTAACAAATTTCTGAAGAAAGAAAAGTTCAGAATGGTCTCTCTAGGCAACATGCTTCTACTTCTTCAAACAGGAGATTGGCTTTGCTCCCTGGATCTACAACACGCTTACGCTCACATTCCAATATTCCCTCCTCATCGCAAGTATCTGCGCTTCATGGTGGGTCATCAACATTTCCAGTACAGAGTACTACCATTCGGACTTGCCTCAGCTCCCAGAGTTTTCCCAAAATGTCTAGCAGTAATAGCAGCACACTTGCACAAGGAAAGTGTCCATGTCTTCCCCTATCTAGACGACTGGCTCATCAGAAGTCAATCTCAACAAGGAGCTCTGGCTTCTCTCAGTCGAGCAATTACTCTACTTCACTCCATGGGCTTTCTCATCAATTATCAAAAGTCCCATCTCATTCCGTCTCACCTGCTTCAATTCATAGGAGCAGAATTGAACACCATGCTTTCAAAAGCTTTTCTACCCGAGGATTGGGCAGAAACACTTTCCCTATTGGCAAACTCGCTATACTCAAAGAAACAAGCATGAGCTCATCAGTTTCTAACCTTACTAGGCCACATGGCCTCCACAGTTCATGTCACTCCCATGGCAAGGCTAGCCATGAGGGTAACCCAATGGACTTTAAGATCACAATGGATCCAAGCCATTCAACCACTGTACTCTCCAATTCAAGTCACCCACCAACTACGTTCATCTCTACTTTGGTGGGCAAACAAGGACAATTTGCGCAAGGGCCTACCCTTCCAGCAACCAGTCCCACTGATAACTTTAACTACAGATGCATCCACCTTGGATTGGGTAGCTCACACAGACAATCTCCAAACCCAGGGCACTTGGCCAAAACTCGAAGCAACGTTTCAAATCAATTTCCTGGAACTTCGAGCTATAAGTTAAGCTCTGCATGCGTTCAAGGACTGCCTTTCACACAAGACTGTTCTGATTCAAACAGACAATACAGTAGCCATGTGGTACATCAACAAACAGGGAGGTATGAGCTCGTATCTCCTTTGTCAAGAAGCCGCTCAGATTTGGGACTGGGCCCTGACACACTCCATGTTTCTCCGGGCCACTTATCTAGCGGGCATCCACAATGTAGTTGCAGATCGACTCAGTCGTCAGTTCCAACCACACGAGTGGTCCCTGGATCCCTTAGTAGCGACCAGGATATTCCAACGTTGGGGCAACCAACCTCTTTGCATCACATCTGAATCACAAAGTGGACAGATTCTGTTTTCTACACAAACAGAAAAACCAGCCAGCCAAGGACGCCTTTGCTCGCCCTTGGAACTCAGGCCTTCTATACGCGTATCCTCCGATACCGCTGATAACCAAAACTCTAGTGAAGCTGCAACAAGACAAGGAGTCCATGATCCTCATAGCCCCATATTGGCCTCGACAAGTATGGTTCCCCACGCTTCTAGACCTCTCGATCAAGGATCCAATTCGCCTGGGTGTGGCTCCCGCTCTCATAACTCAGGATCAGGGTCAGTTGCGCCATCCCAACCTTCAATCCGTATCCCTCACAGCGTGGATGTTGAAAGCTTGATTTTACAACCACTCAATCTTTCAACCAATGTATCTCAAGTGCTGATAGCTTCACGAAAACCTTCAACACAAAAGAATTATTCTTCGAAATGGAAAAGGTTTACTTTGTGGTGCAGACAAAAAAAGTATTGATCCTTTCTCCTGTCCCACAACTTCCCTACTAGACTATTTATGCCATCTTTCAGACTCTGGTCTTCAGACATCATCTGTAAAGAGTACTTTTAAGTGCAATCTCAGCTTACCATAACAAGATGGGAGATGCACCAATCTCCATACATCCTCTTATCAGTAGATTTATGAGAGGTTTAATTCACCTAAAACCACCAATTTGGCCACCAGTCACAGAATGGAACCTGAATCTGGTGTTTATAAGGCTCATACATTCTCCCTTTGAACCCATGAATTCCTGTGATCTTAAATTTATCACATGGAATACTATCTTTCTCATAGCCATTACATCGGCTAGAAGGGTTAGTGAGTTACAAGCACTTGTCACGTACTCACCTTATACAAAATTCCTACATGACAGAGTGGTTCTCCGGACACATCCAAAATTCCTCCCCAAGTTAGTTACGGAATTCGACTTGAACCAATCCATAGTTTTACCCACATTCTTTCCAAGGCCTCATTCTCACGAAGGAGAACGGGCCTTACATACCTTGGACTGTAAACGTGCGCTAGCATATTACTTAGACCGCACTGCAGTCCATAGAAAATCCACTCAACTCTGTATCTTTTGATCCAAACAAACCGGGTAAAGCGGTGGGTAAATATACTCTATCCAATTGGCTAGCAGATTGCATACAGTTTTGCTATGAAAAAGCAGGCCTTCCTCTCCAAGGGCGAGTAAATGCGCATTCAGTAAGAGCAATGTCAACCTCAGTAGCACACTGTCGTTCAGTGCCAATTCTTGACATATGTAAAGCAGCAACATGGAGTTCTCTTCACACCTTTGCAGCTTATTACTGTTTGGACAAAGAAGAACGACAAGATTCAGCTTACGGACAATCTGTCTTAAAGAACTTGTTTCCAGTATAATCCCAACTCCTTCTACATCCAACCTACTGTGATCTTCGGCTGCCTGATTTTCAACAACAATACTTCACTGTTGCTTCACTACAAAATGACTCAGCCTCTAGCTTGCTAATCACCCATATGTGAGGACTAGCATCCTGCTTGTCCTGGGATAAAGCAAAATTGCTTACCTTGTAATAGGTGTTATCCCAGGACAGCAGGATTTAGTCCTCACGAAACCCACCCGCCACCCTGCGGAGTTGGGTCCGATACGTTTTATTATTTTATTTTTTGCTAAAGCTTATTGCTACATAGAGACTGAAGGGAGACCCCTGTGGCAGAGAATATCATGGCATGCTGAGCATGCTCAGTGGCCTCACAGGGCCAGTCAAAAGTTTCTAGAAACTTTGACAGAAAGTTTTCCGCAATAGGGCTCCATCAATGATGTCACCCATATGTGAGGACTACATCCTGCTGTCCTGGGATAACACCTATTACAAGTAAGCAATTTTGCTTTGTGACACTTTGCTGCCTGTGTAAGTTAGGCATCATGTTATGAAATTTGTCAGATTTTTTATTTTTAACTAGATTTTGTGTATTTGTTGTTTTTTCATGTTTGGGTGCCCTTGATTTCCTGATATACATTCTTTTCTAATTTTTGATTCATTGTTCAGGTGCCCGTATTGGTTTTGTTTTTTTTTTTTGTCATGGTTTGGCTTTTCAATGTATTTTTGTATGTTACTTGTTCAAGCTTGCCATGGCCTCCTTGACATTACAGCTGTCATCATAAAGACTATGGTTAACTATTAAATGCTTTATTAGTCGTGCCCTGTAGTATCTGATATTTTTAATTTTCGTTCTCTCTCCATTTGTTTGTTTTAAATTTTTAAATCAATTCTGACAGTAAAATTGGGACAGTCACCTTTAATTAACCCAGTTTATTTTAGAGCGTTTTTTGACATAGTATAATATTACTAATCACTGTTAGTTAGTTTTTTTAGTCTTAATATTTTTTGTAGGGAATTTAGTGTTATTGAAAGATTCCAGATTGACCGCACTGGAAACTGATGCCCTCTATTTATCCACAGAACATGTGCAGCATGAGCAGTGGCAGGGTAAGATTTGCCACACTGTCCTGCCAATGTACTTCAGCCCTGTTCTGGAGGGGCCACGCCTAAGAGTGCGAGTAATTCATTCTCCATGCCTGTACAGTTTTTTATCCTTTTTGTTTTTAATGACCATAGTAGAGCCAGTTAGTGTCAAATTGCAATGCTGTTTTTTAAATGGTATAGACATCTGTCCATTGGAAAAAGATCTAAGACAAATTTCATGTAGACAACCAAACAGATTTCAGGTGATAACATTGTCACCATCTACCTGAACTAACCTAGATGTGAAAGGGTCTGTAACTTTGTACCAGTCCCCTGAGCTATCCTGTCCCCTGTTCTTGAACAGCCAGACATGGATTTGCCTTTTTATGATGCATCTTATAGTTCTGTGACCTACATGTGGCGAATATTTTGCATAGACTCCCATACTTCAAGACAGATACATAAATTCCTGATCTACTTTCAGCCATAGGTTAAATCAGAGTTGTGTGGAATGTAGTTGTAACCCTGTATTAACAACTTTGCACTTATTAGACAAAGATTGGGAAGACATAAAAAAGATGCCGGAACATTCAACATTGATGAAGGATTTCCGGAGAAACACGTAAGTTACTGTGGCTTTAGGGCCAGTAGGTAAAAAAAAAATTTTTTTTTAATTTAAAAAACCCTATTTCTAAATTCTAAGGTAAGCTTATAGTTTATATGTAAACTAAAACATACTCTTTATTTCAGGTATTATTTTTAAAGTTCAGATAGAATTAATGTTTCCTTTTCTTTTTTTTTTTTTATGTTTTTTCTTATGAACTTAACTTTAAAGTATCTTTCTTCTAATAAGTCTTCCCCCCACAACCTTTGCATTTAATAACAAATTATAGGGTTCTCCTAGAAATATCCAGACAGGAAAAATTACAAAAGGTCTTCCAGAAGGAGCGTTATTGTATGGTACAGAATTAGCCATGCAGTATTATGGAATTATTTTCTGTATTTCGGATACAGTTTTGTTCCCTATATGCTCTGCTGCTGGCATATTATAAACATTTTTGCCAGAGTGGATGATATGTGTCCCTTGCTTCTGTCCCCCTTTTTGTTTATTGTTTGGAATTTTTTTTATTTTTTTTTTTTTGCCCAGCAGTAATATTCTGCTCTTTGGGCTTTTAGCTTAGTTAGAAATGGCCTCTGTCGAGCAACAGTGCTATGAGCCTTCATTTGCAAGTACCCAGGGTTTTTCATAGTAACATAGTAGATGATGATAGAAACAAACAACTGACCCATCCAGTTACTTCTTTCCATACTGGTATCTGAAACATAGAAATATGACAGCAGAAAAAGACCATGCTGCATTTCTAGTCTGCCCATCCACCCCAACTATTCAGCTCTACAATCCCTATTACTGTCCCTATCTGTTTCTTAGGCCTCATATTATGAAATTTTCTTTATTTTATATCCCTATCCCTACTCACCTAGCCCAGTCATTGTAGTGACAGTCCTGAACTGGGGTCCCATTACCAGGGTTTCTTCTGAAAGCTTGAAGTTGTAGGCCCGGAGTTTGACTACTAGTGTCTCCATTGCCTGAAGACTAGAACTCTGTATCCCCAAGAGCTGTGAATGCAACATCCCCATACACGATGGGCTTAGAGAGTAAAAAACCTGACACAGAAATCAAACCAGGGAGTGGAGGAGTAACCTAGTGGTTACTGTAGCAGGCTAAGAATCAGGGAAACCAGGGTTCAAATCTTGGACAAGTTACTTTCATCTTTTATTGCCTCAGATACAATGTAGAGGCCTAAAGATTTTCTCCCATTTTTTTGTCTATGAGAAAAATGCTTAGTAAATAAGCACCTTAAATTTTAAGCCCTCTGGGAACAGGGAAATACCTACTGTACCTGAATATAACTCAACTTGAGCTATCCATGAAAAGGCGTGAGCTAAATCTAAAAATAAATAAATAAACCCAAGTGGACTCAGCCATTAGGCATGCCCATTGTATACTCTGTTTTAGCTTCTGCTTCTTGTATTTGCATTCTCATTTCTCATTATCTTAACCATGATCTAGTCTATTTTTTTGTTCATGTCAGCAGGTACTGTCTCATTTAAAGTGTATTGCTACTGACTATTCTTGTGAAATAAATGTTTTATCTTACACTTGTCCACATTAAATTTCATACTTGTCTACCAATTCTCTACCTGTTTGCTCAGGCTATCTTCATCCTTTTGTGCAGTCAGTGAACCCTGCTGTGTATTTTTATTGTGACACAATTTGATGTCAACTGCAAAAACAGAAATAATTATTTACATTTTAAATTGGTGTCTAACAACATATTACACAAAGTAAAAATATGTAGCCATTGAGTTATTGATGATAAACTAGAAAACAGAACAGCGTTCATCATTGCTTCCTCCAGATTCTGATGACAGTATAAAATACTAAATAGTGCAGACCCTTATGGGAGCCCAATTGTGACCTTATTCCAGCAGGAATATGTGCTATTATTTTCTTGCCACACCATGGTCACTTTCTTCATCTGGTTAAGTAACTTAATATATTCACTTCCTCAGTATTAGACTGTTTGTAGCAATTATTTCAATTATGTGTCTTATTTGTCTTGCTCCTAATTTCATCTGTTTATCCCCAATATTCATTCTGAAGACTGGATCTACTTTAGACTTGATTTAAGGCTGATTTCCACTTAGACTCTTTCTGACTGATATGTAACTTATCTGCTATCCAAGTTTCAGTGCTTTTCAATAATGTCATGACTATCGCCTCCTAAACCTGGATTCAGACAAACCTGAAAACTACTGCCTGGTCTCAGATCTCCATTTCCTAAGAAAATTAATAGAACAAGTCAGTAAGAGCTCAACTGAAAATTGGCTAACTAAAAAAAAAATGGCTGGATCATACCAATTCAAATTCAGAAAAGTGCACAGAACAGAGACAGCCTGATTGCTCTACTGCAGGGGTCGGGAACCCATGGCTCGCGAGCCAGATATGGCTCTTTTGAGGGCTGCATCTGGCTCGCAGACAGTCGCCACACTTTCCCGCTGACCCAGCTGCTCCCCGGTCCTCCTCCGCCCGGGCTTAAAATGCTGTCAGCCCGGGCGGAACGCAGCAGGACAGCTGGAGTCAGCGGCACCGGCGTGCTCTCTTCTTCCCGCCCCCCCCGTGGCCCGGAAGAGGAAGTGGAGAGTATCGGGTGCCTGCGCGGCAAGAAGAGGCCACGCTAGTGCGCTCGGCATCGGCCCGAAGAAAAGAAGACTGCAGTGCAGCTCGGAGGAAAATGAAGAGGTTCAAACCGCGGCCGATGGGACTCCACCTCCGCGAGGGCTGAAAATGAAGAGGTTAGCGTTGGGAGGAGGCTGCTGCTGCCGCGAGTTCCCGGGGTGGGGGAGAGAGAGTGAATGAGCGAGCAAACACAGCTTGCTCGCTCATTCACTCTCTCTCTCCCCCACCCCCACCCCGGGAACTCGCGGCAGCAGCAGCCTCCTCCCAACGCTAACCTCCTTCATTTTCAGCCCTCGCGGAGGTGGAGTCCCATCGGCCGTGGTTGAGGGGGGGGGGCCCTGTGTGTGAGTGAGTGAGAGATGCATCTCCACTTCCTCTTCCGGGCCACGGGGGGGGGGCCCTGTGTGTGTGTGTGTGAGAGATGCATGTATGTGAATGATTGAGAGCCTGTACATGTGAAAGAGAGTATGTCTGTGATTGAGAGCCTGCCTGTGAGAGAGAGAGAGAGAGAGAGAGCATGAATGTAAGTTTACCATTGGGAACCTGTATGTGTAAGTTTGTGATTGAAAACCTGTTTGTGTGAAAGAGTATGTGTGTATGATTGAGATCCTTTGTGTGTGAGAGAAATCATGTGTATGTATGATTAAGAGCCTGTGTGTATAAGTAAGAGAGAGATCATGTGTGTCTGTGTGTGATTGAGAGCTGGTTTAGGTGAGGGAGCATGTGAGTATGTGATTGAGAGCCTGTGTTTAAATGAGATAAAGAGAGGACATGTTTGTAAGCATGTGAATGAGAGTCTGTGTGTGAGAGAAAAAGACAGCATGTATTTATGTGATTGAAAGCCTGTGTGTGTGTGTGTGTAAGCGTGAAAAGATAGCATGTGTGTAAATGCGTAATTAAGAGCCTATATAAGTGAGAGAGAAAAAACATGGGTATATGTGAGTACTGAGAGCATGTGTGTATAGGTGTGTCATTGAGAGCCAGTGTGAGAGAGAGCGCTGGTATGTGACTGAGAGAGGAGAAAGTTCCAAGCAAACCACCCCACCTCCTGCTAATTCAGAACAATCTCAGGACACCTGATATCAAACGTTCCCAGGTATGCAGAGCAAAAAAATTTTTGTATCCTTATTTTTCATTACTGGGTCTTTGTGTCTGCTATTTTGAAATATTTTGTTGGTATCTGGAAATGTTTTATATGAGTTTTTAATTATTGGATATTCCACTCATCAGCTGTTTCAAAATATGTTCTTTTTGTTAGTACAGTTTTACTGCTGATGATTTTATATTTCTTGATTTGTTTTATAAGGATGGGTGATGTTTCTTTTTCCTTTGTTACACTGCATACAGAGACTCTGGCTTGTTGCAGTTTCCAATTCAGTTTTTTCTGCATGCTTCTTAATATGCGTTTTGGTCTCTTTATTCTATGTTGGGTGAGGGACAGCACGTGATTCAGGTGAGGTTTTCTGCTGGCGTGTAGTTTCTGTGTAGGACTCTATAGCAGCCTGACTTGGTCCGTTTTCCTAATAGGAGATGTATTGGTGTCTTAAGGCCTGGTGTAATATTTTCAGAGACTTATTGTACTTTAAAAGTGTGATCTTACATAAAATGCACACATTTACTTGTATTTAGTTTTAAACATGTTGTATGGCTCTCATGGAATTGCATTTTAAAATATGTGGTGTTTATGGCTCTCTCAGCCAAAAAGGTTCCTGACCCCTGCTCTACTGGATGGTCTCCTGAGCTTTCGCTATAGAAGCCAGACAGCAATGCTGGTGCTATTGGATTCCTCTGCAGTGTTTCACATCATAAACCAAAATAGCATGTCATGTTAACTAACAAAAGCTGGCCTAAGCAGTAAGGTCCTAACTTGGCTCAGTTCCTTTCTGTCAGACAGGCAATAATCTGTACATTTCTCTTGACACCACATCAGCACCCTAGATCTTAAACTGTGGGTTTCCCCAAGGAGCCATATTATGACCTGTATTCTTCAGCATATACCACAAACCACTGGGATAACTGATCAGAGCCTTTGGCATAAAAGACTACATCTATGCTTCTGATGTCCAGCTCATTCTACCAATAGACCCAGACCCACCAACAGCTATAAATTGCCTTACAGCCATCCCAAGAGTGGACAAATAAAACAAACTCCATCTGAATCCCAACGAAATAGAGATTCTCTGGGTACAAAGCAAGCATAGACAAGTTCCTGACCTGATAATCCCATTTGGAGCCTATGAGCCCCCATAAAAACACAGGTCAAAATCCTCTGGGTCCTACTGAATTCAGAGCTTATGCTCCAGTAAATTCAGGCAGCAATGAAGCGCTGCCACTTCCAGTTGTGAAACATAACAAGCACTAGCCATGCTACCATGTTGGTTTTATGTTTCTTAACCTTTCTGCCCTCTTAGACCTTTCTTTCCAGCTGCTTAAGCCACCGAGTTTCCATCCCTGTTGAATGTAACTTTGATTCTTCTGTTTATTTACTTGTTTAAAAAAAAAATTATTTTCTGTTACAGTCCCCCTGTTCGATGTAAACCCATTTGATATGGTATTTAACCATGAAGGTCGGTATAGAAAAATACTAAATAAAAATAAATAATAAATAAAATATGTAGACTGCGCCCACTTATCAAGAAGACAAACTTTCTGGCAGTGGCATATGGCTGGACTACTGCAACACCTTATACAACGGTCTAACATAAGGCCCTCCACAAACTCCAGATTTAAAAAAAAATATCTGCTGCAAGATTGATAGAAGGTTGCAAATGTGCAACCACATCACACCCATCCTACACAGAGTGCACTGATTACCTATGCCATTGAGAATGAAATCAAAACTTTGAACATTGATGTTCAAGACTCTAAGAGGAGACGGGCCTATCTACTTGAGCAAAAGGCTATCCTTACACATACCTCTATATATTCTCCAATGTCAATTCTGTCATCTAAAGAAATCAAAAGAACAGGCAACCGCAACAGATCCTTCATAGGAGCAGTACAAGCTTGGACAAATACAGGACTATTCCCACTTCAGGAAGCAAATAAAAGCCTAACTCTTCCATCAAGCTTTTAATGCCCAACCTGGAATTCAAAAGATGCTGAACTGACTACGGAAACTGCTTGGTATCACCTCGAATGCTATAAAGATGCTGCTACAAATAAATGTTTTGCTGTTGTGTTACTTATTTTTAGAGCTAGTCACTAGTACCTTTGCTGTATTATTGGCAGAGCTTAATCATTTTTGATCTATCTAAAGTTAGTCCTAAGGCACACCTTTTTATCACCAAGTTATGTGATCTTTGCTGCTGTTCTAATTTATTAAACATCTTTCCTATTGTGAAGCTGCAGTTGACCTCTGTTATTTGCTGCTATTTTAATATGCTGTAAACTGCTTTGGGTGAATTTTGTAATCAAAATGGCAGGAAATAAATCCAAGTAGTAAATAATTTATTCTAGTTGTGAATTATTGTACCACACTCCCCAGAAGTCTGAGCTATAGGCATTTTTGCTCAGGATGTTTAACTAAGAATAGTAACTTCAAACCAGAAGCTGCACTATAGCACTTTCTGTCCCCTCTCCTTCCTGCAGTGGTCTTTCCTACCTAGTCTTCTGTTGGTCTTGAGTGGGGAAGGATAGTAGCAACATGAAGTGTTGCTGCTTCTCTTGGAAGAAGGAAAACATTTCTCTGTCTTGAGCCTCAGTCAGAAAACTGGTGTTCCTGGCAGTGAAAAAAAGGCTATCTACATCTGCCATATCCGTAGATAATACATGTGACATGGCCCTGCGTGTACCATTTTACAGCCCCTTTCTGCAAGCAACAAAAGTGTAAGATCCCAGAGGCCTAGAATAGTCATTTTTTTGGCATGTGAACCTATCTTTGGACTGCCACTTGCAAGATGGCTCCTTAAAGACTGAAATACATTTTTTTAGAAGAAACAAATTTTTTTTATTAACATAAAATACCATGTATACTTGTGTATGTCAAAAAATTTATGCTGGAAAATAGGCCCAAAAATCCGATTCATTTTATGTATGCATACTATCCATTTTTCCACGTATACTATAAAATCCCTGAAGTATGCGCTATGTACATGCAAACCGCTGAAATGGAGCAGAGTTAGCCACATAAGCTAAGTGTCTAACTCTAGTCGTGCTGCTGGCCTGTCTTAAAGTTAGCACACCACATGACATTTTTTAATTCAGACATGACTTTTCTTGAATTCTTACCTTCCTGATTAATCACTCATTTTAAACCTCAACTTATACATGGGTCAATGCATGTCAATAGATTCTGGTCTAAAATAGCCTATTGACTTATACATGAGATAGACTTATGGGTGAATTTATACAGTCGTCTTTTTTTAATTTAACTAGTGTGGTTCAGGTACTCAGAAGATATACTCCTTGGGTGTGAGTCTTCCAGCTTGTTCCTAAGTTAAAGTAGGACTTCTGCTTTGGCCTGCTGATTGGATCCTTGGTTCCCAAGGATAGAGACAGGCCCATAACATAACTTGTAGACAAGCCTGAGAGTTTGGGGGATGCACTAGCCTATAGGGGCCTCCCAGATTTCCCCCTTTGTTAAGGGTTTTACTATCAGATTTTCCAGGGCAAAGTTTACTGTGGATGATAAAACCAGAGAGGGAGATACTGTGATGTCTGTAGGAAAAAAGTGAAATTGTTGCCTACTGTGTATGGAAGGTGACTTGGGCAATGAGGATCCAGAAGAGCCTGTGCAGTTCAAAGAAACAGAGCCTGAGATTTTGGAACAGTCTGGCTTGCCTTTGTCCCAAAACAAAAAGAAGTCCTGGTAGGCCATTCCTACATCAGGAATGGAGGAATCTGCATCTCTTGTTTTCTGGGAATCTAGGAATCAGATGGTAAGCTGTGCAGCAATCCACTGAAAGGTGGGTTAGAGCTCTAATGTGAATTTTACTATTACTGGACTAGTTCATAAGACCACTATTCTTATAGGATGCCATTGCTGTAAAGAATGGAGGAGGTGTTTTACAGATAGTTTCTAACTGAATTGTAATATTTATTTTACAACTAAATGGAGATTTAAAAAAATATTTCAGCATTTTATATCATGTCTATTTATATTCATATTAAGGCCCTATTTATTAAGCATTTTCCTCATAGAATAAAACTGGGAGAAAATCTGTAGTAATTGGGCCCCTAAAATAGTTAACTTTACAATAAATTACATACATGTATATTTTTATATTTTATCTGTCATTTCTAGTTTTGATTTTGATTTTAAACTCAAATTTGTAAAAGTCAACATTCAAATTCAGGTATCAGACAGTTCTGGGTGACCTGGTTGCCCTCGGCTGATTGAAAGACAGACTACAGATAGTTATTATCAACTCAGCCTCTATTTTATCAACAAGATAGATGTAAAATGACTGGTTAAAATAAACTGGTAAAAGGAGGAGTACATGAGTTCTAGGTTGTTTGTATTTTTTGTTGTTTTTTTTTTAATTAGTGAAGATAATGTAATTTTAGACCTTATATTTATAATACAATGTGATTATGAAGAAAGAAGAATTTGACAAAAAGTCTGTTTCTATATTTATTTATTTATTTATTTATTTATTAACTTTTATCTACCGACATTCGTGAAGCACATCATGCCGGTTTACAATGAACTCAGGTGGGAGATACAGTATAACAAAATGACAGTAAAACAGTATGAAAAAACTAATGCAAGAGCAAAAACAAACCCAAAACCAAATACAACAAAATAAACAATAAATGGAACCAAGGAATAGAGATTTGAGGGGGGTAGGGGGGGGAGAAAGGGAAGGGGTAGGAGGTGGGTGGGGAAAGGGGGATAAGGGGGGAAGGGGGGAGAGGTATAGATAACAGAGGTAAAAGGGAGGGAATAAAGCGGAAAAGAGGAATGCTATGTACAGATGCCTAATGTACAGGAAACATTTGATTAAATAGGAATAAGGAACAATTGAAACAGGAGGTAATTACTGGGAAGGGTTTCTTCAAGGGTATGTAGGGGGTGTGGAGGGCAGGGGAAAAGGGGAAAAAAAAAGGGGGGGGGGTAGGGAGGTGGCTGGGTGTCGAGGATAAAGGGAGGTGGCCAGGGGGAGGGGGGGAGGGGATCAGGCGGGCTGAGAGAGAGGGTGAAAGGCCGGGCGGGGGGGGACCTGGGGGGGGGGGGGGCGCAGGGTGTCAGGTCGTGCAGAGGGGGGGCTAAGGTGCGGAGATATTAAGTTTGGTTTGTGTCAGGGTAGGCCTGTCGGAATAGCCATGTTTTGACTCCTTTCTTAAAGTTGTGAAAGGATGTCTCTTGGCGTAGGAAGGTGGGGAGGGAGTTCCAGAGGGTGGGGCCAGCGACGGAGAAGGCTCTCCCTCTGGTGTGGGTTGAGTGTGCTGTTTTGAGGGATGGGATGTGGAGAGTGCCTGTGTGGGTTGTTCTTGTGGGGCGGTTGGAGGAGCGGTAGCGAGGCATTTCATCGAGCCAGTTGTGGTTGTGTTTATGTAGGGTGTTGTGAAGGATGGTGAGGGTTTTGTATTGTGAGCGGAAGGAGATGGGCAACCAATGTAGGTCTTTTAGTATGGGGGTGATGTGGACCCTTTTACGCGTACCGGTTATGATTCTAGCCATGGAGTTTTGTAGAATCTGGAGGGGTTTGATGGTGGTGTTGGGGAGTCCTAGTAGCAGGGAGTTACAATAGTCTAATTTCGCGAGCATGGTGGTCTGTACGACTGTGCGGAAATCATGGGTGTGGAGGAGGGGTTTGAGTTTTTTTAGGATGTTAAGTTTATAGAAACCCCCCTTAAGAAGGGTTTTGATGTGGGGTTTAAAACTTAGGTGCTGATCTATAAAGACGCCCAGGTCTCTTACAAACTGGGCCTGAGGGAGGGTTGTGGTTGTCTTTTGAGGAGTGTTCTGTCGCATGGGGAGAGTGAAGCGTTCTGGTTGATTGGAGATGATGAGTAGTTCTGTTTTTGAGGTATTTAGAGCTAGATGGGTAAAACAGTTGATATGCTGTATAAAAATATGTAATTTTATAAAAGGCAGTCTTGCAGAATCCATCAGTCTTGCAGAATCCATTAGGGATGTACATTCGTTGGTTGATTTGTTTCGGCGGTACCACATAATCTCACAAATGGATAGTATGCACACAAAATGGATGTGCGCATATATGTAGTTTGGCAATAGACATACAATTGAACTATCCGTTTTGCATGTGTACTATCCATTCGTGAGGTATGTGCGTACCGCTGAAACGAATGAAATGAATCCACCAATGAATGCACATCCCTAGAAACTATGGCAGTAAACTATTTATAATAATCTTCCACACCCAGAAATGTTTGATAGTTTTATACTACTAGAAAAACAAACATTTAAGGCAATCCATAAGCCATATTATAGTACAATAAGGGCAAATACCCAACAGCAGGAGACTAGAGGGCTGAGAAAAGTTGGAAAGACACGTGAGCTCTTATACCTATGTATCTGTGATTTAGTTCCCATAAGTAGAAGGGTATTGTGGAAGTTTTGCTTTGAGTACTGTGAAGTTCATTTAATTATGTCAAGTATATAGAAGATTGATATAGCTGGATTAATTGACCCAGACTGGATCTTAAGACTGTATTTCCCTATACTGTATAATCTTACCTAGAAGAAATGTAAGTTATGTTGTTGGTTTTGGCATAAATATCTCTGAATAAACCCATGCTTAAAATTTAAAATGTAAAGTGGATTCATATTGTGCAGGGAAGTCCTCAATCTGACACCCTAACATCAACAAGCAAGGAGTGGTTGGATGTTTTGGATAACAGCCTCAGTAATTCTGGTGACTTGTTTGCATTATTACAAAGTTTGTTGGTGAGATGGAGGGGCCTGGGTATTTCATTAAGTATGGGCCTTTTAGAACCATAAAGGAAGATAAAAAGACCTGAATTAGCCTATCAATGGAGGTGGAGGCCAACATTGTAATGGAATTTAAATAAACTCTATTTGGGACAGATATATTGCAATGGTAGGAACAGGGTTGAGAGGGTGGGTAACAAACATGAGGATGAGTTGATATATCAGTGGAGCTACCAGTGGATTTCCACAATAGTTTAACAATGAGAACTGCAATTTAAAAACTGGATTCTTTGCAAACTGTGATATATCTGTTGGACCAAAACAAGTGATATAAAGTTGTTGCTGTATAAGAGCTTTCAAAATCATGTACAATCACGACCATAGATGACTCTCTGAAAAAGAATCCATTTGGTCTTAAAAGCTAATTTATATCTTCATCTTTGGATCATTCTTATGTTGACCCAATAAGAGATATCGCAACTAGCATATAATCCAGTTTTCCTCACAACAAAATAATGTTACTAGTTCTATGCATTACAATTTAAAATGTGAAATCAAACACCAAATTAAAGATGCCCATTTGTGATAAAATTAATTTATAAGGGTCTCCTAATGGCTATTGTGCCCTTAAAACACTGTGCAATATTGTTTTAACTCTACTTTTACTCCTTTATAATTGATTATGTTTAAGTATCGTGCTTTTACATGTTTGTATCTTTTTTATGATGATTGCTTAATGTTTACTTTTATATATCTGTTCTTGGCATATTATGTAGAAAATTGTCTTATAAGCTGCAATAAATAAAATGAATGAATTTATAAGTTGCCAAAAAGAATGTGTTGTTTCCAGCAATCTCTTTTGAACCCTTGAGGACCAGTCTGGATTCTCAGGGATACCTGGATAATAGACATCTGAGCCTGCCTGTGCTTAAACCACTCTATGGCTCTGTACTGTCTGACTGGGCAGACCCTGGTTCAAGGTCCACCAGAACACTTTTTAGCCCATCAGGTTTTAACCATTGCTACTCCATGTAGGTTACCCCAGCCTTCTTGAAAGTCTAATGCAACTGTATCACTGCTGTTAGGAATGTAAGCATGGCCATTCCATGTAAATTACCCAAGCCTGATGCAGTCCTGTCTTCAGTCTCTGCCCACTGGCTGATATTCTCCCCTCTTTGGCCCTACCCTATAAGTTCCATATGACTGAGCAAACACTCAAGGCCCTCCCTCATTTCTTTTACTTGGTATTCCTCATCTGTACTTATTACTGCTCTCTGGGGCCGATGCAATACAGTGCTCTCAGCCAGGCACACTGTATAGCCCACAGTTGGACACGGGTTGTATAGGCACTAACTAATCCCCTTATGCAATAAGGGGATTAGTGCCTCTACAACCCGCGTCCAACGTGGAGTGAATCTAATAGCGCTCATCACATGCAAATGCATGTGAATGAAGCTATTAAGCATTCACTCCCGATGCAAAACAAACATATATGTGTCTAGGAAGCACATTTAGCTCTTAAAACTAGTACAGAAAAGCAGAAAAAAATGCTTTTCTGTACTGCCTCCTACTTAATATCATTGCGATATTAAGTAGGAGGAAAAACAAAACTAAATAAAGTTAAAAAAAAAAAAAAAACCACCAGCAGTCGGGTGCAGGAAACAGATGCTCAACTGACAAGTGTCTGTTTCCTGAACCCCCTGGCTGTGCGGTTGTACAGCGTTTAGGAAAAACAGACGCCGATAAACTCAGCATCGGTTTTCCTAACCGGCGGACAGCCGATGCCGATCGGGTTCTCGTTAAAAAGGAGCCGCTAGGGGCTGAATGTTCGGTGCCTGCTTTCTGCGCATATTTATTGCATCAGCCCCTCTGTGTCTATCCCAGGCAAGTTTAAATTCTGTCATGGTTTTGCTTGCTGCTGCCTTTGTTGTCGGGCTATTCCAGGCATCTACTACCTTCTCAGTAATGAAATACTTTCTCACATTTCCTCTGAACCTTCCTCCATGCAACTTCATATCATGACCCCTTGTCCTTGACTTTCCCTTACTAGGGAAAATGTCACCTTTCTCTATTTATTGAACACTTCCAAATATTTGAATATTTCTATCATATCTCCCCAGCCCTTCTTTCTTCTGGTGAGAACTTTTTCAGTGTCTTAATCTTTTCTTTTAATAAAAAGTAAAGGAACAATATCTTGCTGCAGTTTTTGGAGGGCAGAGGGAAGTTAATTAAAACTGCAGAATGAATATGTATTCAGTATGATTGTGATTTTTGAACCAGATAAAGGAATAATTAACGAGGTACACACACAATGATTTAACAGGTCTCTCTTCTGCAGACTCCATTTTGTCAAAGCAAGATCTTTGCATTACAATTGTATGTCTTGTGAATTCTGAACCATCCTTTTATATACTGCACTTGTAGCTTCAGTTGTTTGTTACTGGGACTGGAGGGTGTGCATTGTACACCCCTCCAGTCTCACAGATCGGGCAATAGTAGATGTTTGCAGGGTAAAATGTATGGCTGGTGGCGTGTACGTCATCAGACCCTGATGGGTCTGATGGGTAGGGTAAGCATGCCCTACCAGTTCATGAGAGACAGAGGTACAGCACAATGTGTTGGATGCATGTCCCAGCAGCTGCCTCAAATATATGTTTGCCACTGATGGGGGCTCTGGGATTTTGACAGAGAGCACTGAAGTGCACCCACTTGCACTTTCAGCTGATAAATGTATACAGAGAAGGGAAAGAGGGTTGACATCACAGGAGCCAGTCACAAAACTTGGCAGGGTCCAATATCCCGTGGGCTGACAGTATGTTACCATCCCTCCCCCCAAACATGTACACTCTCCTTAGCCCCTCACTAATATCCAAACCCATGTCACTTACTCATGCATATCCGCTTACACAGCTAAAACTGCTCATAAACACACACTTGTATATATCCTTCATACCACACCTCCTTCCCCCAACACATTTACATGTTCCCACCCTCCATAATGCTACTACAGCTGTATGCCCAGAGCTACCAGCTCCTACTAATCTATATAAAACCCTTTAGCTCCCTCTCACCAACCCACTAACCCCAGCCCTTCACATACACATTCCTTAACCTGTCAGCCAGAGACACCCAGGTTCCCATACCTATTCGGACTTGATCCAACACACAATCCTCACCTACACCACAGCCTGACACAATCACTGTACTATACACTCAACTGCATACCCTCCTAGCCTCACATACCCACTTACACAACTCCAGCCACTGATTGTTATTTATTTATTTTTGCTTGTAAACCACAAATCTGATTTTCTATATATATTTCAACTTAACATACATAATTATGTGTAAATAATATAACATGCATGCACCAGGTATAAAACATATAAAAGCATGCTGCTACATAAAACATTTTACATCATCAGATCCAGCCTAATCAATGAAAACATGATTAAAAAGGAATGCCTTAAATTCTTCCTAATCTTATAAATATCAAGTTCACCTCGTACTTCTAATGGGCTACTATTCCAGAGCTGAGGGCCTTTCACAGAAAATGCTCAGATTTGAAATCTTTGTAATCAACTTTCTAAAACTGTCAGAATATCCAATAACGGCAATGGGGAACAGTGTAAAATATGTGATAGCTGGTACATTGTCAATTTTACAGATAAACAATGATTTTCCATTCATAATGCTTTAAAAATGAATATTATTAACTTGAATTCTAACCTTTTTTGTACTGGAAGCCAATGTAACTGCTTGAAATAGGTCGTTATACTAACACCCCAAGGCAATTTAAAGATCTATCTTGCTGAGGCATTTTGCACTAGTTGCATAACTTGGAATAAATACTTAGGCAAACCTACATATAAGGAGTTGCCATAGTCCAGCTGGCAATGAACTAGGGCCTGTACCACTATAGGAAATTCATATATATGAAGTAAATCTCAGGTCTTATTACACATAACCTAAAGAATGTTATTCTAGCCACCTTTTTTACTTGTGCGTGAAAAGAGACATCTCAATCTAATAAAACCTTAAATTCCTTGCTTCGACTACTGGCTGTAAACACAAATCACCTAATTTTACCTTAATAGGTTCATCCAACTTCTGGCCTAACCATAACACAGTTGTCTTCCCTTCGTTTAATAACAAACTCTTTTTCCCCTAACCAAACTTTAATAACATCAAAAACCACAGATAACCTCTCAGCTGGGAATACCCCTCCTGTTAACACATTATATAAAATTATACATCATTGGCATACATTTTAAAAATCAGTCCTAACGAACACACAAGATCACCTAAAGGTCGCCTAAAAATATTAACTAGTACTGGCGACAAACAAGATCCCTGAAGGATGCCTAACCTGTTACAATGCTAACTTGAAGAATCACCCTGAATACATACTTGCTGCATATATTGCTCTAAAAAAGATTGGAACAAACCAAAACTGTTCCTGTAATCCCTATTTGCTGCAATCTTTCTATTAGCCTCAAAAGTCCAGCGGTTATCGAAAGCCAATGATATGTCAATTTGTACAATAATCCCTGTGTTTCTTCTTTCTAAACTTTGATAATTATCATCCAAAAATAACAGTAATGATTCAGTGCCTCTTCCCGTTCAGGGTCTAGAATGTGATTATCTTTTAGATGCTTTCAGTTGTTCTAACACCCATTTTTCAAATAATTTAGCTAAATTACATAAATTTGAGATTGTATCCATATACCTTTCATGAACCCATCTCACCTCTCTGCCAGCCCCCATTTCCTCAGCCAGTCACACACACTCCATGCTGCTCCATCATACGGAACAAATTCTTCCAACACTCACATCCATGCACAGCCACCCTGCCCTTCATGTACACCCTCCATACCCCCCTCCCCCCAGCCACATGGATCCAGAGTCCAGTACCCACTGAGGCATACATACCTACACTTCCTACATAATACCTACCTCTGCCACATATTCATACATAGATATGTCCCACAGCCCCATACCCCACTCTCTGCCAGAAATATATATACACCCTCACAAACCTTGGCCATCTACTTTCCAACCTGCATGTGCATACACAAACTCCTCTTTTACCTCTCCCCATCCACAAAGATGTCCACACACTGCTTCACGTTGTAATTTCATTTTATTAGTAGTATTGTGGCCATGACAATTGTTTGTGTAGCACAAGTAATATACATAATCTAGCATAATCATGATTGAAATAAATAGAATGATAATAGAAATGAAAGGTGAAGAAAAAAGAAAAATAAATGTTTAACAAAGGCATAACTGTAAAGGAAAATTACGGGTCACCAAAGCCATACAGACTATAGAACCAGACGCGCACAACCCTACTATCTCCACCTCCCCTCAACAAACATGCTTGTACCCGCAAAGGCCTGTCTCCCCCTCTAGGAACAGTCATACACACACACACATACATACTTCCTCAGTCTTGCCTCCCTCCCCCTATGTCCAGGGATACAGTCATCCTAGCCTCTCTCCCCACCCTCTCAATAGCCATAAATACATAGTCCGACCCCCATGGCACAATCATCCCCTGCCCCACTACATCCAGACATACCAACTAGCAATGCCACTGGCAAGCCACACCAGCTGAAATACAACTTACCATTGTCAGTCTCACTTAAGCAGTATCTCACAGCTATTTATCCACACCTCCCTCCAAAACCTCTCCATTATTGTCTCACTCAAAAAAAACAACCACATGTTCAAATCAAACACATGGTTCTTAACATATTATTCAGTAAACTAATAATTACTTTGATACACACAACATTCCCCACTGAAATTTCAACACATATCAGCTAGTATTGTAGTAAAAGCCATTATTTTTTGTTAGATTGCTGTTTGCTAGTTTTTTTATCTTATTTAATATTAAATTCAATTTTGCCATGTCTGGTGCTGTTATGGTTGCTATAACTTGTTGGTATACTGAGGCAGACTATAAAGGCAAAGGCACTTAAGACCATATTTAATCTCTTCTGGCACATTATTCATCCTTCATGTAAAGAGTAGTTTTGTGCCAGAAAAATAATTTAGTTTTATAATTTGATATGATACAGAGTAGAAAATAGATTTCTAGATTTAGAATAATTGCTAAATTATTGTACACATTTTTGCTTACCTTTTAGGTATACCAACTGCAGCCTTATCAAGTACATGGAAAAGCATAAAGTGAAACCAGATAGTAAAGCATTCCACTTGGTAAGTACTAGCCAGAAATAATCATAATATTTTTTATTGAAATTTATATACATGGAATAGGACTGGTCAAATTTGGGTTTTGCAAATTATGGCTGAATATAATTCACCTGCTCCTATCTATCTCTCTGTTGATCCTTCTTTCTATCTATATAATCCCAAAATATAATACTTTTGAACCTCACTATATATTAGCTTACAATTTTTCCTTTATTTAAACATACCTTCAAATATGGTATCAAAATATCAGAAATCCCAATAAAATAATCTAAACTAATCTAAACAGAAATCTAAATCTAAAAAATCTACATCCGTTTCCCTTTCATTTACATTATCAATCAAACACAATAAATTAAAACATATCCATCTTTTTAGATGAGTAATACAAACAACGGACATTGGTATTACAGATAATACATTAGATGAAAATCCAAATCATGACCAAAGGATATTTCAACACTAATCAAAAAGGTATAAACTTGTGTGGTTTCAACAGCTCTTTTAAAGTAGCAAAGCTCACTGTAAACAATAAGTTCTCATTTAGATGAATAATAACATCTATATCTTATTTAGAAGTTGCTGGTCGTATTTTTGGAGTGATTTTTTTTTTTTGTGGGGGGATGGGGAGGCCAGGTGTTGGCATTTTTTTTACTTTAATGTTGTATTTGGATTCAAGGAGGCAAAGCTAAAACATTTAAGTCCATGATGATCATGTCTCTTGGAAAATTGCTTTTACAGTTACATAGGAACATAGAATGTGAAGGCAGCAAACACTGCAAGGCCCATCTAGTCTGTCCATTTTTGTCTTATACAATAAGGGGCGGATTTTAAGAGCCCTGCTCGCCGGTGCGCCTATTTTACATAGGCCTACCGGCGCGCGCAGAGCCCCGGGACTCGCGTAAGTCCCGGGGTTTTCAGAGGGGGGCGTGTCGGGGGCGGGCCGGGGGCGTGGTTACGGCCCGGGGCGGGGCGGGGGCGTGGCCGCGCCCTCCGGACCCGCCCCCAGGTCGCATTCCTTTGCCGTGGTGGTACTTTGGCCGAGAGTCCTAGATCAGTTGCTTTTAGAGCACAGTATGAGTGCTTATTTGAGCCAGTAGATATCACCATTTAAGGCCAAGGAAAAGTATTTCTGTTTGGAAATAGAATGAGTCTCTTGCTGAGCCCTCAGGGAAAAATATTTTAAATAAAATGGCCAAACGTTTAGTTTTAATTCCTACCCAAAACCAACTTCTATTCCTGGGGGAATTCTGCATTTTCCTCACAGAAATTAGGAATGGGGGACTAGAAAGCAGCAGCAGCAATGGCAACGGAGGCCTGTGTGGGCCAGAGGGGAGGAAGAAATAGCTCCAGTGTCAGCTGGAAATGAGAGAGGATCAGCAGTAGGCTGGCCTACACGGACCAGAAGTTAATTGGGAGAGTTGGCGTTGGCCTATGCAGGCTGAAACAGATTAATCTGCAGAGTCTGCCTTGGCTTGCATGGCCCAAACAAAAGAGGAACCAGTAGGGGTCCAGTGGAGCCTGAATAAGTGAGGTAGACGACAAGGAGAGCCGGGGGACTTTGTAAAGAGGGGCTTGCAAGCAGAGAAAGCTAGGGGGACTTACTGGAGAGAGGGCAGAGAACTAGAGGCGCAGGAGCTCTCTCTATGTCTGCCCTCCCCCCCCCCCCCCCCCCCCCAGGAGTCAAGCCTGTGTGGAAGGGGGGCCAGAAAATGGAGGTCTTGCTAAGAGGGACCAGATAGAGAGATAGGGGGTCTTGCTGGAGTAAAAGGAAAGAACTGGAGGGAAACAGAGCTGGAGAGGGTTGAATCCTTATAGAGGGGGGGCTTCCTGGGTGGTGGTGGAGAGACAGAATGAGGGCTGGAGACTTGAACCTGGTCAGGCAGAGAGAGAAATCTGGTGGGGGCGCGAGGAATGGGAGAATGTTCATCCCTGGTGGAAGGGAGAGCTAGCAAGTGAATTGAGGGATTGATCTGAGGGGAAGGAGAGACCAAGTAGGGAGAAGGGATTCAAGTCATACGGTGCAGAAAGCTGGATAAGGGTCAGTGAGCCTGGGGGAGAGATGAGCAATCAGGAAGGGGGCAGGCCTTATGATGGGAAAAATGTGCACAAAAAATAAAAAAGCTGGCATCTATAGTAATAACTTTTTTTTCTGTATTGTACTATAAATTTTTACTCAGGCAGTGATTATATTGTTTTATCAGAGAAACAGTCTGCAAAATTTTAAAATACTGTGCAGAATTTGGAATTTTGTTTTGTACAGAATTGTAAATTTTTTATTTTTTTTTTGGCAGAATTCCCCCAGGAGTAAATAGCATACTGTTGATGACAATTTGTTTATTCAGCACTAAATACAATATGAAATAATTGTCCCTACAGTATTTTGGAGTATCAGGATTAGTGTAGCTATGAACCGAGACATGTATAGGGATGAGAAGAGGATATTAGATTCAGTAACAGGATTTTCTCAAAACCATGTTTAAAAGCATAATACTATGGCAGGAGAATCACATTCCCCCTTATTTAGTTGTCTACTTTAGCTGTCCTGTCTGTCGATGTCGGAAAGAATGGACTCGCTAGTCAAAGTTTGAGAGCCAATACTTTATTCCATACCTATAGCACAAAGCTCTGAAACCTGTCCTTGATCAGGCCATTCTCTCTGCTGAGAAATCAGCTTTAAACTGTCCAGCTAGAAAAGTATTGTAGCTCTATGGTTTACTGAATTACCGGTGTATGCAGTTTTGCATACATCAGCATTATATAAATAGTACAATTCCTTAAATATTATATCAACAAAATATCTTTAAACAATTCAGTCATCAGGTAAAGCAGTAAAATTCTTAAGTTCTCCTTTTCTTTTTCTAATATGAATTTAGTTCTTGAGGAAAAATACATGTTTGAAAAATGTTTCATCTTAGGTGTTCCCAACATAGGGAGGATAACATTAAAACAGCTATGAGTGCACCCATATTTGATATGCACAGGTTATAGAATATGTGCAAACGTACCCAGCAACCTGCGTGCATATGTTAAAAAATAAAAATAAAAATCACACAAATACATATTGCTTTTATCCAGGTAAGTTCCAATTTATCCAGCTAAGTTCCAACTTATCTGGCTAAGTACCAGCTATTTTACCTAGCCGGATAAGTCTTAAATAGTGCTAGTTATCTAGCTAAGATAACCAAATAAGTCAGGGCTACTTATTCAGATAAATAGTTCTAATTAAGGCTTATCTATCAGTCTTACTTACAGGCCGATACAGTACAGTGTGCTCCGGTGGAGCGCACTGTTAACCCGCGTTTGGACGTGCGTTTTCGACACGCTAGCTTTACCACTTATTCAGTAAGGGGTAATAGTGCGTCGAAAACACACGGCCAAACCCCCCCCCCCCTGAAACTAATAGCTCCCGCAACATGCAAATGCATGTTGATGGCCCTATTAGTTATTCCCCGCGCGATTCAGTAAGTAAAATGTGCAGCCAAGCCGCACATTTTACTTTCAGAAATTAGCGCCTACCCATGGAGATATTATGTCGGAGGTCCCAAAAGTAATAAATAATTAAAAATTAAAAAAAAATTTTTTAAATCAGCTCAATTTTGCCAGCGTCCGGTTTCCGAACCCGTGGCTGTCAGCAGGTTTGAGAACAGACGCCGGCAAAATTGAGCGTCAGCTGTCAAACTCGCTGACAGCCGCCGCTCCTGTCAAAAAAGAGGCGCTAGGGATGCACTAGTGTCCCTAGCGCCTCTTTTTACCACGGGCCCTCATTTGAATACTGAATCACACGCACAGGAGAGTGGCTGCGACTTTTACTGTATTGGCCTGATAGCTGGATAAATAGCATTTTTAAAACTTATCTGGCTACCTGACCTGTCTGGAAAAGTAGTACTTTGAAGACTTGTCTGGAAAAGTAATAGCAAAGCTTCTACTTAGCCAGATATTTTGGAGCTTATCTGGATAAGTGGCATGCAACTACTATGCCCACATAATTTTACTTCTAACTTTAAAAATATGCAAGTGGAGGTTTTACCCACATTAATTCCAGTCATGTAACACTCCCCTCCTGCACCATAAATTGAGCAAATTGAGAGATTTTCTAATATGCACACGGCAATTAAATTACCAGTGTTACCAATTAGTCTTACAGTTCGCCTAGTCCATCTACAGGTCATTGAGACCCTTCTAGCTATTCAGCTTCAACTCCCCCCTTTCACCCAGACACCCCCCCCCCCCCCCACCTAGTATTTCACTTTTAAGATATTTATGATCACTTTAGATAATGAGCACGAATAAGCTGCCAAATCTACAAACACCAATCTCTTACAAAATAGCAACTTAAACGCATAAATGTTGGCTCTATTCGTGTACACTCATGGACCCCACCCCTTATTTTACATGCATAGATTTACTCGTGCACCCTTACTTATGCATGAATATTTAGGTTTCTAATATAGCATATGTGTAAGTATATGCTATTTACACACGTATATGCTGATTTTTACCCACACAATTTTTGATAATTCAGCTTAAAGGTTCTAAGTAAATTAGGATATTAATATGTTAACTGTCATCAGATTGCTGTGCATTGGTATATCTGTTAGTGGTAGCATGAATAGCTGGAGGGTTATTTTCATTAAATAGAAGTGTAAAAATGAGATGAATTACCAGGTGATCTAAAAACCCTGCAGGATTTAAGTATTCTGTAAAAAGCTTAAGGGACTACTTTTTTTGAGAAACTTTTTTAAAAGATGGTTCCAGCTAATTATTAATGAAAATGTTACCGTGTCTTTTATTTTAATATGTTTTATATATGGTTTTATTTTATGATTGTATTTTATGTTTTAATTGTAATCCGCCTAGCATGATAATGTTATTATAGAGGGAATATAAATATTTTTAAATAAATTAGAGTATGCAATTTCTTTTCTAAAAGGTTTTATAAAGTTAGGACAGAGAAGGGAACAGAGCCAAAATACAGACATGTTAATATTTTGAGATACTTAGGAAGCACTGCTACTACTATTTTTAAGTAACATATCAAAGATTTTCATTATTAGGAAAAGGTGTTTTGTATTTAGATTATTCTCCAAAGGAACCACATGTTGTTATGTTTTTCTGCCTTTTAAGCTGCAGAAATTGCTCACAATGGACCCAATAAAGAGAATTACCTCAGAGCAGGCTATGCAGGATCCCTATTTCTTAGAAGACCCACTTCCCACATCAGAGTAAGTCTTCATTTTCCTGTCCCACCTTTGAGAGCTGGCTGGTTTTGTCATGTTACCATCCCTTTCCTTCCTGCACTCCCCTACCCCTTCATTGGACCAGTGAAGGAAGTGCTTTAACTTCTGAGCTGCAAAAAATGAATTATAAGCACCAAAATGCTACCTGTTGAAGAGTTTGTTAAATACTGAAATATTCCTGTTAATCTCGTGCTTTATGAAATGTTTGATCCCATTTATCGTCCTCCTTAATCCTATTACCGACAAACTGATTACATCTGTTACACGTGTTTGTGATCCATAGCTAAGTACCTGCAATTCCATTCCTCTGTTTTAACATGCCAGAAGAAACTCACTAATTAAGTATAATTTTTGCCAGCTTATCCATCCCAATGAATAGAGGAAGATTTATGGAGGAGTCTGTTCTATATTTTCAGCTTTGAACTTCACTGACCAAACACCTAATTAGTTAGTAACGGTTTTAACCATCATCTTTACGGTTATTTACTCTTTCGGATAGTAGAAGGACTAGGGGACACTCCATGAAGTTAGCATGGGGCACATTTAAAACTAATCGGAGAAAGTTCTTTTTTACTCAACGCACAATTAAACTCTGGAATTTGTTGCCAGAGAATGTGGTTCGTGCAGTTAGTATAGCTGTGTTTAAAAAAGGATTGGATAAGTTCTTGGAGGAGAAGTCCATTACCTGCTATTAAGTTCACTTAGAGAATAGCCACTGCCATTAGCAATGGTTACATGGAATAGACTTAGTTTTTGGGTACTTGCCAGGTTCTTATGGCCTGGATTGGCCACTGTTGGAAACAGGATGCTGGGCTTGATGGACCCTTGGTCTGACCCAGTATGGCATTTTCTTATGTTCTTATGTTCTTATCTTTCATGAGGCCTTTCCTGAGAGATGGCCTAAGTGAAAAGGACAAAAAAGATCAAACTGTGCGATTTTGATTCACATAAGGCTGATGCAATACAGTGCGCTCAGCTGAGCGTACTGGTTAACCTGTGGTCGGACGCGTGCTCACAACCCCGATGCGCAAAAAAAAAATGTGCGCCTGACACACACATTTTCACCCTCATAAATGAATACCTGCCCCGGAGCAGGCATAAGTTTTGAGGAGCTCCTAAAGTTGACAGAAAAGCAGAAAATACTACAGAAAATAATGAGAGTCCATTTTCCTAACCTGTGGCTGTGCACAGGATAGGAAAAGGGACGCTCGTAAAATTGAAGCTGCCGAGAAGGCGCTAGGGGTACACAGTTTCCCCTAGTGCCTCCTTTTTACCACAGCAGTCCATTTGCATGTTGCACTTGGCGCCCCGGAGAGGTTGACCGGCACGCATTAGGAGAGCGGGCGCTGAATCTTGAGCACCCGTTTTCCACGCACCAAATATTGCATCAGCCTGATAGGGACCTTAAGGTCTATTAATGAATGTTTGAATTGGGGAACAAGGCTTCAACTGACCAGTTATTTTGCTTGGCAGTGTATTTGCAGGTTGTCAGATACCATACCCAAAACGAGAATTCTTAACAGAAGAAGAACCCGATGACAAGGGAGATAAAGTAAGCCTTGCAGTTAAGTTTCCTTTGCATACATTGAGTCAGTGTTTTTATAAACTTTGCTGCTTTTATTTTATTGGGCAGAAGGATTTAATTGTGTTTATTTTGGAGTGCATTTCTGCTTCTTAGTTGTTGTTTGTCTTTTATTTAAACAATTGAGAAGAACCAGCAGCAGCAGCAAGGCAATAATCATACAAATGGGACTGGCCATCCAGGGAACCAAGACAACAGTCACACACAGGGGCCCCCATTGAAGAAAGTGAGAGTTGTTCCTCCTACCACTACCTCAGGTGGACTTATCATGACCTCAGACTATCAGGTAACATTTTCTTTTTTGTCTGTTTTTTCTTGTTTTTGTTAAACTTTCTATGGACTGGTGCCTTTTAATATACATTTTACAAGAAAACCATTTGTACATCAGAGAGGTAAAAAAATCTCTAAGCAAAATTAAGGAAGTAGATTATTCTTTAACATTGGCAGCTTGCACCTTTGTGTCTGCTTCCCCCCTCCCAGCCCCTTGGTCCACATTTCCATACCACATAACATACCACTCAGACTCTGATTTTGGTGAAAACAGGCCGCAGCATTTATTAAATCATTAACGTGATCATATTACCGGTACCAGAGCCATTGGTGCGTTTTACCATATTGTAGTCCCGGGTTTCATGCCGGCGTCGGCCATGTTAAGCCAGTCCGCCACACTATCTTCCGGCCCCCTGCCATGTCTAAGCCATGGGGCCATTCCTCCAGGCAGCTCACGCCCAACTATACGCACTCTTTCATCCCCGAGGAGTTCCAGTTTGTCCCCACCGTGTTCTCAAGGTCCCTATTTGCCTCCCGACTCGGGTACCCCCGCCACCGTTTAGCTGCGACGATTACACATTCTTGTTGCTTACTTCTTAACATTATCTTCTAACTGTCATTCCCTCCCGCCCTTATTTCACCTCTTTTCTTTGTTGGGTGGGTGGGAGGAAATGCGAGCACTGGCCGTGAAAGAGGCCTGACCCAGCGCTCGCCGGGGTTTTGGTGTCCTCAGCCTCATGATACCTGCAAGGCTGACATCACCACGTGATGACATGCCGGCGTCGCCCAGCCGCGCGCGTCATCCCTTCACCTTCCCCATAGGAAAGGGACTTCTAATTTGCCGCGCGACATCTAGGTAAGGTGGGGGGGGCCTCCCCCTCAGGCAAGCACCAGGTTAAGGGGTGGTGCCCTTCCCGCAGGCCACAGGTCGATCCTTTATTAACACTGTCAGCTTGCACTTTCGTGTCCGCTCCCCCCCCCCCCCCCCCCACTCCAGCCCCTTGGTCCACATTCACCTACCACATAACATACCGATTTTGGTGAAAACAGGCCGCAACATGTATTAAATCATTAACGTAACATTTTCCATCCCAAGTTTATTTTCCTTGTTTTTTGTAACTTTCCCTCTCCCTTTTTCTGATTCACTGTATTTAAAGTTCAAGGTTCTTATTGAAAATATTGTTTTTTACGTTACGTTATGCTTTACACTCCTTGTTATTTGTAAACCGGGTTGATGTGATGCCTATCATGAAACTCGGTATAACAAAAACAATAAATAAATAAATAAATAAATTTTACCGGTACCCGAATCATTGGTGCGTTTTACCAATATGTAGTCCCGGGCTTCATGCCGGCATCCCCCATGTTAAGCCAGTCTGCCACACCATCTTCCGGCCCCCTGCCATGTCTAAGCCACAGGGCCAATCCTCCGGGCAGCTCACGCCCAACTATACGCACTCTTCTGTCCCCGAGGACTTCCAGTTTGTCCCCACCGTGTCCTCAAGGTCCCTATTTGCCTCCTGACTCAGGTACCTCCGCCACCAGCCTGGGACAGTGTCTCACTTGTCCCAGGCCCCCCAGAACTACTGCGGCCTAACATCACTAAATACCCGCTCTATCACTTCCTGTATGGAGTTGTCAAATAGTCCATAACCAACTCCAGATAAATGTATCAAATCTGACCGGTACAGGCCTACACATGGCTCATCCGCCCATTCATGTCTTATTTGGTGCACCCCCCATCTTCTGGGCCCATAAACCCACCTGTTTGTTTACCTTCTTTTTGCCCCTGCCCCACAATTTGCTATCCTGCCATTTAATCCTAGGTATAATATCTGACCATATTAGGGTTGTTCCCGGGGTCATCTCTCTTATGGTCTCCAGGTCTCTTTTTATCATTTCTATCAACTGCTTGGCTGACTGTACCCCTAGATCATTACCCCCTAAGTGAAAGACTATCACGTCTGGCCATTGCAGTGTGCTCAATCTGCTCCGCAGATCCGCTAGCAATTGCTCCCATCTCATTCCTTGCCTTCCCATCCATTTCAGGCTGACGCCCCACGGTGCCAAGCCCAAATGCATGCTGTATGGTCCTGCACCCTCCTGGCCGCCCAATGCACGAAGGAATGTCCTATTAACCATGCTATCTTCCTTTCTCCACGGACCTGCGGGTGAAATGAATCCAGTTAGTTACCCATTTGTGCAAATCCCAGCCTCACATACCGATTGGCCACTGCCGATTGCCATCTACTGATCTTACGGATAGTTTCCATTGGCAAACCCGCTTGTGCTGCGCTTGTAGCAGCCCCTACTCTGAGCGAATGCATTCCATCCTCATTAGGGTCTAACCCAATACTATCCAATAGAGATGTGAATCGTGTGATCGATCGTCTTAACAATCGATTTCGGCTGGGGGGGGAGGGAATCGGATCGTCGTGGTTTTGTTTTTGTAAATATCGTGTAAATCGTAAATCGGGGGAGGGCGGGAAAACCGGCACACTAAAGCATCCCTAAAACCCACCCCGACCCTTTAAAATAAATCCCCCACCCTCCCGAACCCCCCCAAAATGCCTTAAATTACCTGGGGTCCAGAGCGGGGTCCCGGTGTGATCTTTTACTCTCGGGCCTGCGGTGCGTTGTAGAAATGGCGCCGGCGCTACCTTTGCCCTGTCATATGACAGGGCAAAGGTAGTGCCGGCGCCATTTTGTTTTTTGTCCCCCGACGTCAGGAGCGTAGGAAATCGCTCCCGGACCTCCGCTGGACCCCCAGGGACTTTTGGCCAGCTTGGGGGGGCCTCCTGACCCCCACAAGACTTCCCAAAAGTCCAGCGGGGGTCCGGGAGCGACCTCCTGCACTCGAATCGTTTTGCCGTACGGCCGGCGCCATTTTGCGCAAAATGGCGCCGGCCGTACGGCAACACGATTCGACTGCAGGAGGTCGTTCCCGGACCCCCCCCCCCCCCCCCCGCATGCCCTGGGCCTCTCTTTGTACACTTACTTGCAGGGTGCGGTGCAGCGCACACAGAACAGATATGTTTGATTTTACATTCTTGAAAGGTGCATCCTGCCTTATTAAATTTCCATACCTTGTTGTTTCCATTTCCCCCCCCATTGGTTACTCCCCAGTGTTGCCTGCCCTCCCTGTTTTGTGCGTTACACCTATCTCCATAGCCTTACTGGTCATCTGCCATAACCGTAAACCCATATCCTGTGTCCCCCATGACATGTTTCTGTTTTCCTCCATCTTGTCTCTAAACCTTTCATCATGGTTTAGCCAGCACCAGCCTTGATATTCTTTGTATGCCTCAAGTATCATATCTGCATAGCTAAGCATGGGGGCGTACTGGGACGGGTCCTCCCTCCCTATGACACTAATCATTCTTAAATACGCTATGGTCCAATTAATTATATTTTTTGGTATCTTCACCTCGCACTCCCTGCTTCTCGCTCAGGCATCACCGGAGTCACTGTTGATGCATCGGTCCCATCAGAGTCCTCCTCTGACGAGCCAACGGTAGATCCGCTTGCCTTTCTCTTCCTTTTTGTTACCCTTGCCTTCTGAATCTGGCTGCCCTCCGGTCACATGCACTCGTTCCAGCTGATGCCTCTCACTCGGCCGTCGTTCCCGCTGAGCCTCCAGGTGTCCCCACCTCGTTGGCCTCCTCTGTGCTTGCTTCTCCATTGACAGTTTCCGTTTCCTACACCATTTACTCTCTGTCACTCTTCTCCGCATCGCCCCATCTTCTGGGCTGCCGGGCCTTTCGGGTTTGCCTCTCCTCTACCTGCGCAGGCTCCTTCTGTCCCTCAGCGCCTGTGACTCTGCCACCCGATGTAGTCGTGCCCCCAGGCACTGCAGTATACCACGGCGGCGGTACCTGCCACCAAGGGGGGTACATTTGCTGATGATAAGGCTGCGACATTGCTGCTTGCCATGACAGGGCACCGTACTGGTTTCCCTCATGCCCTCTTTGCATGGTCTGATTCGTGGCTTGGCCCGGTGCTCCCGTTCCGGGCATGGCACCTGGTCCCATCATGGGCCACATGGGCCAACCCCACTGCGGTGGGCCGAACCATCCCGCGTCCGGCTGCGTTCCTGTTGTCCCCTGGACCCTGCCTTCCTCCGTCACACTTTCTTTGTATGCCGTCTGCTTCTGCTGCTTCCCTTCTGCACCTTCTGTCCCTTTACAGCCAATCCTCCATCCTTCTGGCTCTTGGCCTTGGTCTCCTTCCGGCTCTTCCTCCTCCCTCCCCTGCACTCGGGGATGGTTCCCCTCACTCCCCTGGGGGGGTCCACCTCTGTCCTTTGCTGCCTTGTACTCCCCTGTGCTCCTCCTGCTCTTCCCCCAGCCATGCTTGTTTCGACGACGTAAACGGGGATTTTTTTTTTTTTTAACTCACAGTTCGCTGTTGTGGGGAGGGAGTGCTGCCAAGGTCCCTTGATTTGCTCTCCGACCTCTCTGGTTCCTTCAATCCAGTCTTTGCTTTCTCCTTTCCGACCTTCCGATGTGACCACATGGGCTGAGACTCTTATCTGCTGCCCCGCCTCCCCTCCCGGCGAAGCAGCTGTTGCCTGTCCCTTTAAATTCCTCGTTCGGGTCCCAGGGTCCTCTTTTTTTTGTCCTGAAGATTGCCCACCTGATTTTTCTTTGTATTTTTTGGCTCCGTTGAGCCCTCGTGCGGCCCGGGTTCGCCCACTTCTGGCCTCCGATGGCGTCTTCTCGCCTCCGCAGCGATCCCCCTGCTGAACGCGAGCGCTGGCCGTGAAAGAGGCCTGGCCCAGCCCTCGCCGGGGTTTTGGTGACCTCAGCCTCGCGATACCCGCAAGGCTGACGTCACCACGTGATGACGCGCCGGTGTCGCCACGCCGCACGCGTCATCCCTTCACCTCCCCCATAGGAGGGGGACTTCTAATTCGCCGTGCGGCGTCGAGATAAGGTGGGCGGGGCCTCTGCCTCGGGCAAGCATCAGGTTAAGGGGGAGGGGTCTCCTCGCAGGCCATGGGTCGATCCTTTTTTTTTCATAACAGCAAAATTATGGAATCTAAATGAATCACAGTGAAGAAAGTATTTCTCTTGTATGGTCTTTATGGATTTCCAGGTGTTTAGCAATTAAGGGGGTAGTTTTCAAACATATTTCTGTGGGTAAAGCACCGTTTTGCATGCAGAAATGGGGTTTTATAAAATTTCCCTTCCAGTATGTGGTAAGTTCATCCAGACTCTATGGAAGTGTTACTGGGCATGGAATTGGGGCAGAGTTTTCACTTATGCACATATTTTTTTTATTTTAAAAGGCATGAGAATAAGTTTACACACACAATTTAAGTTCTCCAGATAGGTATAACTAATGTGGGTCTTTTGGTGGGATATCTTTCAAAGTGAACACAAATATGTTCCCTTTGAAATTTAATGTAATTTATGCATGTATTTGCCATACAAGTTACCTGCAAAGTTACAAAACTACATTCCTGATGAGCTCCATCTGTTTTCTGACATTTTGAGTTATTAGGAAAAAGCTTTGGTGAATAATAATTCTCAAGGTTCTGCACAATTCTGCCGACCATGTGCATAAATTTGTAAATAGTGCTTTACCCAGGGACATTGGCTTTTAACAAATTAGATGTCTGTATGCAGGTAAAAGTACATACATGATTCCTGTGTGCGCATACCTTTACCCACAGTGTGAAGAGCTGGGACTGGATTAGAGTTTGTAATTCGGTGCATATTTTGGCATTTTCAAAAGAAAGCAGGTAATTTCCCCTGAAAAAACTATGCGCACACAATAGCAGGTGTAAATGTGTGCAGGTAGTTTTTGGTGGACTACCTACCCTTTGAAAATTGGTATAAAGTCTACAGGTAAAATCTACCTGCACATTTTACACCAGTGTGGGCAGTTACAGTATTACCCCAAGGCTAGTTTTTTATTGAGCATTTTTAATATCCTTTAATAAAATGTTTTCAACTTTTGTTAACTTTTTCATTACTTCTTTCCTTTCTTTTGCTTCCTTTCTATGCATTCTGCTCCTCGCAGAACTTGTTTTTTCTTCTGCCCTGTCCACCATTTTTTCCTCCTATTCAGTCTCTCCTCTTCAACCTCCTCCTTTTCCTCCAGATTTTCCACCTGTCCTCGCAATCTCTTCTTTCTTTTCCTCCCGGTCTTTTTTCCTTGATGTTCCTTCACTCTACTAGTTTGATTCCCATCTTCCCACCTATCACAGTCTCTCTTTTTGATAAATAGTTATCAACTCCACTAGGAAGAAGTCTTCAAAATAAGTCAATTAGTCACTTAATTTCAGTTAACCGTGATTTTACTAATTGATTTATTTTGGTCCTGTTGCTGTCCATTCACTAACTATTGTTAATCACTTAATTATCAAATTTTTAAAAACCTAGATTTTAAAGACACTTAAATATATCTAAAATCCCTAATCACATTTAACAACCCTTAAACTGAAACATTTGTGCTAATTAATCAATATTTTAAGACTTTACCAACTCTTCAGATTAAGATGCAGGCAGAAACCCAGCAGTAAGATATTGGGGGGGGGGGGGGGGGGCGTGCTATCCAGTATTTTGCACCGAGTGCCACATGTATGATTATCTATCTGTTGGTGAGAAGTTGTATGTGTGAACTTAATGCAAAGAAATACTGGCTCTCAGAGAATGAGTCCAATCTCTGGAGGCCAGAGTGGCAGACTTGGAGATGCTGAGATATATAGAGAGAGACCTTCAGGGACCTAGAGCAATCCCATCTCCAGTCTAGCAGCCCTTGTGTTGCATTGCAGGAGCAAGGTCACCTAGCAGGAAACCATCATCTTGGAGTAGCAGGAAGTGCTTTTATAGCTAGCACCTGCCCTGCAGGTAATGCTTTATCTTCGTACACCAAGGATGACCACTGTAGTGGGTAATTCGATTATTAGGAAAATAACTGGGTGGCTGGTGGACATGAGGATCGCTTAATAACAAACCTGCCTGCCGCAAAGTTAGCAGATCTTATGTGTCACGTAGATAAGATTTTAGAGCATGCTGGGGAGGAGACATCTGTTGTAGTACATGTGGGTACCAATGACATAGGAAGGTGCAAGAGGGAGGTTCTGGAGGCTAAATTTAGGGTCTTAGGAAATTGAAATCCAGAACCTCCAGGATTGTATTCTGAGAAATACTCCCCAATGTTTTGATGCATTTGAACAGTCTTTTATTAAATGTCTTCAAAATTGAGATCCATGGGATACCGTAGTAGATTTTCTGGTTCACTTATCATTTGACAGTTCCTATATTGACCACCGTTAGGAGTCTTAGGGTGCAACTGGATTCCGAGTTTTCTTTTCGCACGTAATTGAATGCTGTAGTACGGGCAGGGTTTTTTAAAACTCTATAAATTGCATCGTTTGAAGTACATTCTAGGCAAAAGTGACTTCAAGGTGGTTCAAGCTTTTGTTATCCACTTTCGACTACTGCACTGCCCTATACTTGGGATTACCAAAATGTCATCTTGGGGCATTGCAGTTAGTCTTAAATGCAGCCACCAATTTGGTAACCAGAACCCCTTTGAGAGACCTTGTCATGCCAGTGTTGAAGGCCTTGCACTAGCTCCCAGTCAACTAAAGGATTAAGTTTAAGGACCTAACTTTGGTTTTTAGGGCAATTCATGGGGAGGGAGCAGAGCATTTGAGGACACTGGACTCCTGGTATACCCCATCTCATATTCTGAAATCGGCACGGGCCTCTTTATTGTCTGTTCCGGGGGCCAGATAGCTAGGCTACAGGAAACCAGGAATCAGGCTTTCTCTTGGTTTGCTCCATTCCTGTGGAATGGCCTTCCTGAGGAAATTCATTATTTGCAAGATTATGGTACTTTTAGAAAGCAAGTCCTTTTTCGCAAAGCTTTTGAATCTTCCTAAAGTTGTTTGGATTTATTTTAATTAATTGGTTGTGATTTTATTTGTAGGCTGTTTGTTTTAATATTGTGTCTGTTTTTTGTAAACTGCCCAGAACAGGTTCCTTTTAATGGGCTGGTAATAAATTGCTGTAAATAAATAAAATAAATTCCATGCACAGGACCCCAAAGGCAGATTGAGCTCCTGAGAACCAATATGTGAATGAGACAGTGGTGCAGGGAAGAAGGTTTTAGGTTTGTTAGGAACTGGGGGCTATTCTGGGGACGGGGATGCCTATTTTAATGAGATTGACACCACCTTAACCAGAGTGGAACCAGGCTGTTGACACTAGCTTTTAAAAAGGAGATAGAGCAGCTTTTAAACCAGATCATGGGGCAAAGCAGACAGTCGCTTAGCAGCACATGGTTTGGAGGGAATTTTGAAAGGATATTGGCAAACCAAGTAAGTTTGAATGCCCTGATAGATGGTTGTAAAAGCTAAAAAAAACCCAGATGTATTTAAATACGGATTATGCAGATAAAAATGACTCCAAACTACCTGTAGTATCTGATAATCCGGATGTGGATGCATATAAAAATAGAAATACAAATAAAACTACTTTAAAATGCCTGTATGCAAATGCCAGAAGTCTGAAAAATAAAATTGGAGAGTTAGAATTTTTGGCGTTAAAGGAAGATGTAGACATAATTGGCATCTTGGAGACCTGGTGGAAGGAGGATAACCAATGGGACACTGTGTTACCAGGGTGCAAATTACGGTATAATGACCTGACAGGGCAGATAAAATGTTAAGGATGGCAGAGTTAAGCAGGATTAAAGTTTTGCAGAAAATAAACTACATCTAGAATCCTTATGGATAGAAATTTCAAGGGTAAAAGGGAAGAATATAGCAGTAGGGATATATTACTGCCTGACTGGCCCCAGGGTAAGGAAACACTGCAAAATGCTAACAGAGATTAGATTGGCTAGTAAAATGGGAAGACTTCAGTTACACAAGTCCAAATGAAGAAGAAGCAAGACCTTGCACATAAGCAAGTACCACAATACACTGGTGCAGGATAAATGTTTTAACCACCACAAACTTTTATGGTGTGTTTTAATGGTTCCAAATATCAAAGAATATCGATGTTTACACTGGCAACTCCATGTATTCAGATATGACACTTTAAGCTGGTCCCCCGACACGGTCCCGTGTTTCGCTAGGCTGCATCGGGAGGGACCAAGGGTATACTTAAATCTAGGGTATAAAAACAAATATAAATTAAAATAAAGAATGGTGAAGACTGCTACGAAGTGAACTCCATTACAATCATGTACATACCTCTGAAAAGATACCCGGAGCGCGCAAGCCCACACAGGTGTAGGACATTTAAACATAGGAAAAGGCGCGAACGTGGCAGCTCCCGCGAGAACTGTCAAAGACAGCAGGTCTCGGTGGCTCCGTCCCCAAAATTTTTAATAGAACAGATTCCACTCAATTTCTCGATTGAGACCCTTAGGGACCACCGTGTGTAGCATAAAAATCCACCTCTGCTCCCTCCGGCCGAGGATCTCGGGGTAGTCACCGCCCTGGGAGGGGCGGCGCACCACCTCGATCACCATAAAGGAGAGATCAGAGATGGCATGGCCACATTCAATCCAATGGGAAACTAGGGGCTCGTCTACTCTATGTAAGCGAATGTTAGAACAATGTTCTATCATACGGGTCTTTAACATGCGCGTCGTTTTACCCACATAAAGCAGGGAACAGGGACACTTCACAATATAGATTACACCTTTAGTCAGACAGTCCGATTTTGAACGGAGATTGAACACCCGCCCCGTAACGGGATGTGCAAAAGATGACATATTTGCCGTGTGGCTGCACATAGTGCAGTGACCACACGGACCATGTGTGCCTGAACTCTCAGGTGGGTCAACAATTGTAAAAGTGTGAACCAACCTGTCCCGCAGATTTTTTCCGCGGCTAAAAGTAAAACGCAGCGGGCTGTGTAAAAAGTCTGTAAGTGCCAGTGCTGACCAGTGTCGCCTTATCATCGTGGCAATGGCTCTCCCCATGATAGAAAAGGGTAAAATACAATTATGCTGGAGGATGGAAAAAACAACCAATCTCGATTCGTATATAATGCTCTTTTAAAGGCTCTTCTGACAACCCTATGGGGATAGCCGCGTTCCAGAAATCGGTTAACCATGATATGTGCTTGCGCTAAAAGTTCCGAGCGGGTAGAACACAGGCGGCGCAAACGAAGGAACTGGCCCGTGGGGATGTTATCACGCAGCTCTGATACTGTAAGAGGGTATTACGATCAGTATCCTTCCGGTAAAGGGTAGTTTCAAACCTGTCACCCCCCGCTTTATTCACCATTCTTTATTTTGATTTATATTTGTTTTTATACCCTAGATTTAAGTATACCCTTGGTCCCTCCCGATGCAGCCTAGCGAAACACGGGACCATGTCGGGGGACCAGCTTAAAGTGTCATATCTGAATACATGGAGTTGCCAGTGTAAACATCGATATTCTTTGATATTTGGAACCATTAAAACACACCATAAAAGTTTGTGGTGGTTAAAACATTTATCCTGCACCAGTGTATTGTAAGACTTCAGTTACCCAAGTATTGATTGGGTAAATATCACATCAGGGCATGCAAGGGAGGTAAAGTTTTTTGATGCCATCAATGACTGCTTCATGCAGCAGTTGATCATGAAACCAGTGAAAGGAGGAAAGGAGGGACGATATTAGATCTATTTCTCAATGGAATACAGGATCTGGTACAAGAGATAAAGGTGGTGGATCTGCTTGGCAACAGTAATCAGTGTACTAAAATTTGACATAATCACTGGAGGAAAACACTAAGGAAAACTACTGCAAAAAGTCTGGGGGGATTCAGTTGGGCTGCAAGATGACCAATGGATATAAGGAATGGTCAGGGGAGGACAGGAAATAGCAGAAAAACTAAATCAATTCTTTGCCTCTGTCTGACCTTAAATGGTTTAAATCATTCCTGCAAAACAGATCCTAATCTGTCTCATGTGGCCAACATGTCTTCCTCACCAAAAGACCTTACTTGAGGGGTACCACAGGGTTTAGTACTCTCTCCGATCTTATTTAACATATACATTTGTTCAATCTGTGATTTCATCCAATTTTTCAATATTGAATGCTACCTTTTTGTAGACATTCAACTCTACTCAAAATAGGTTCAGACCAAACCACTGCTTGCTAATTTCAACCACTGTCTAACAGCAGAAGCACAATGTCTCAGTAGCCACAAACTTAAATTAAACCCCACTAAATCCAAATTCATCTGGCTAAGCTGACAAACCCAGCCCTTAGTATCGCTGCCCTCCCTTTCAGGAACTCCCTTACAACCTAGACCACAAACTTACAATGGAATCCCACATCCCTCCTTCATATACCTACGTCAGATTCTCTTCCCAATATTTGCTTTCAGTATTCACTATTCACTTCCCAGTATTTACTTTCAATGTTTGCATTCATTCTTTACCTTCAATGTTCACCACCTTGTAGGAGGTGCCTTCTCCTGGAGACCTGGGGCCTGTCTGTCCCAGCTGAGTCTAAACTCTTATTCCTTCTCTCTGGGGATCTGCCTACTGAGCTAGTGTCTCTAGTTTTTAAAGTGGATCTGGCTGGATGCTTGGTCCAGTACTGGTTAAGGAGGGTTTCCAGGGAGAGAGGATCATCTGATGGAAGTTGGATTTGTAAAGTGCTGAAGGGGTGGGTTGAGAAGGGGAGAAGAGCTGGGGGGATCTAAGAGTATCAGTTGGAGGGATGGAGAATGAGAGAAGAGATCTTCTGGATTGGGTTGAAGTTGAGAGAGAGGATTGACTAGAGAAGGGTGGAGATTGTGAGAGAGGATCTGCTGGAGTGTGATGAGGATGGAAGTGAAGCGATTGCTGGAAGGGGGACTGCACCCCTATTAATTTGTTTTGATCGTCCTCTAAGGTCATGTGAATTTTCAAGTTCTAAAATGGAGTCACGTTGGCTAAAAATTTGAGAACCTTTGAACAGTTTGCTAACTAAGCAAGGAAAGCTGGAAGGAATTACCATAAACTGAAAAGTGAAGGTGACTTGTCCTTGAGTATGTTTGCAATTGCTGAGAAAGCCAGACATTATGAAAGCAAAGAGTCATTTAAACATGATTACTTGTCCAGCGAAGCCCCCAAGTAACTGTGGATTGACTCTGCCATGCATATTCTTTGTGAGGTATATGTGGTGTCTCCAGAGAGAAAATGTAAGTGCAAATAAATTCTGATTTTCTTTCCCACCAACCCATGGGTAGTGGACAGCAAAGAAAAGGTGCCGAGTTTGAAAACATGGAGAGAAAAGTGCACCACTGAATAAACACTGAACAAATAAATGTCAGTGGTTAACAACTTCAGAATAGCGTGTCAGAGCTCAATTCCTGTGATTTTTCTTTCTTTTGCTTTTGGTTATTCTAGGAGATACAATAGGACATTTACAGCTTTTGGGAAAGTAAGATGAACTTCCATGATCTTTGAGTTAACTGTGAAAATTGAATGTCTTCTGCCCTCGTGCATCTATGCAGTTACTGGGGAAATTATGAACTGTCACAACAGAGTTATATAAAACATGATTGTTATAGCTAGACAACAGAAGGAAATCTATAAATCAGCCAAGGATTCACTCTGCTGTGTGCATATCTCTTGCTGTGGTTTATGTAGAGTCACCTGTGAGTCCTTCTTTCATCACTCCCAGGCAAATGTGAACAAATCAATATCAGATGGCAGAAGACATCAGAAAAACAGTGACAAGATTTATACTGTAATTTTTTATTTTATTTGCTCTTTGATTTTTGAGCCACTTGGGCCTGTTTTGCAAAGAGAATAATTTAGAATTATAACCTGGGAAGAAGGAAAAGGAAGGAACAAAAAGGCAGTTGGTAGTTGCTAGAACTGACAGTACAATGCAGGTATAAACATATGATGGTATATGTGTTAAACATCAGGGCACTCGATAAAAAGCTATAAAAAAAAAACTGTACACCTGCAGCATCAGTGTACATGCCTGAGGCATGTTTTGAGCAATGATAAATCCCAAAGTTTAATTTAAGGGTTGTAGACTGGTATATAAAATATTCAGAAAGTTTGAGACTGGTTCTAAGTATAGATAAGGCATGGTTGTTCGATCAGACCTTCCCTCAAAGGGATTGCTAATGAGGTAGTAATATCCTCAAAATCCTGTACTGCTCCTGGTCTCCTGCTTGGGCTAAATCTAATTCAATCTAACTTTTTATTGTGTATATTCCTAATTTTGTTTGCTTTATCTCTGCTGTTTAGAATCTATTCTTGTGGTGGGCAGAATTAATATTTTCTAGTAGACATTGCTTACTTCTCCTGTTTTACTGCTGTCTTGTGTTTGGCTGAATAATATAACAAAAAACATCTCCAATAGATAGTAATTTTGCTTCTGCAGATTGTTACTCTGTCTGGTATGCTGTGGGTAATATTTTGCAAGTCATTTTTTTGAAAAAGTAAGTTTCTAAAAGAGGAACACAGGACTCTACCTACTAGACTTTCTGGGTGTGGTACAATCAGTTGCAGAGTGAAGGGTAATTTATTTATTTAAAAAATTTTTCTATACCATCATTAAGTAATTTATCATCATAGCGGTTTACAATAGGGCACATATAGTAACAAATAGTTAATACTTTACAAAGGTGCCAATAATATCCGGTAACATATAAATCAATTAAAGTCTAGTTGATTTGTGACATAAAATGTCCATTGATACATGCCTCATGGGTGAAGTACATGTGATTAATTCTAACACTTTCAATTTTTATCTATGATTATTGACGGGATAAAAATAATTTCCAGGTAGGCATCTGGAGATTATATGCTGGGTGCTGATTTACTTTATGCCAGCTCTTCCTTACTTATTTTCACCATTCTCTTTATAAAAAGCCTGTTTGAAAAGCCAGGTTTTCAGGTTTATTTTAAACAGTTTGAAATTTCTCTGTAGTCTTAGTTCTAAAGGCATAGTGTTCCAGTGATAGTGCTCACTCCCTGACCTGGGTTAGTCTTGCTGTTTTTACTGACGGAATAGTTAAGAGGGCTTTATTTGCTGATCTTAAATTTCTATGTGGTATATGTACACATAGTGCTGTGTTCAGCCATTCTGCTTTGGATCAGTTTGTATATTGTGCAAAGTGCTTTAAATTGAACTCTTTGTTCGATTGGTAGCCAGTGTAGTTCTGCTAGTGTATCTGTAATGTGATCTCTTTTACTTTTACCTGTGAGAATTCTAGCCGCAGAGTTTTGTAATATTTGCAATGGTCTTATCAATACATAAGGTAATCCTAGCAGCAGTGCGTTGCAGTAATCGGTGCTCGCAAATAATGCTTGAAGCACTGTGCAAAAGTTTTGATAATGTCAGCAATGGTTTTAGTTTCCTTAGGACCATTAGTTTAGAATATCCTTCTTTAACTTTTACTGATATGTGCTGTTTGAGGTTTAGTTCTGTGTCTATTATCACGCCAAGGTTGCGCTCGGCTTCTCGGCTAATTCAATTTTTTGATCATTTTTGAGTATTATTGGTGTTTGAATTATGTTTATATTCTTTCTTTCTAAGTGTAGGAATTCAGTTTTCTCAATGTTTATTACTAGTTCCATTTGATTTAATTAAGCCAAGCACTACTAAAGTCCAGTTACACACCAAATTCTAGGACAGCTCGCCTGGTTCCAGCACTGCTCCTGGTCTCCTGTATAGGCTAAATCTAATTTAATCTTTTTATTGTGTATATTCCCAATAGATAGTAATCTTATTTCTGCAGGTTGTTACTCTGGTGTGTTGTGGTAATATAATATTTTGCTAGTCAAGGAACCCACGAGGGAGGGTGTAATACTCAATCTGGTGCTCACTAATGATGGTAATGTTTCTAATGTTTGGGTAAGGGCTTACCTGAGCACCAGTGACCATCAGACAGTGTGATTCGATTTTGCGAATAGGACACAGAGAAGTCACATGAACTGAATTTTGAATTTCAAAAATATGGACTTTGTCAAAATGGGGTTGTACCTGGAGGAAGAACTGGAAGACTGGGAGAATATGGGTGAGGTGGAACAATAGTGGGCCAAGTTAAAAGGAGCTATTATAAAGGAAACAAATCTGGGAGGTGGAGGTGAGGAGAAGGCAATGCTTACCTGCTGAGGTACCCTGAGGGTGAGGAGCGAATCCCGGCCCGGAATGGGGGCCTCTGAAAAAATTTCCCGGAAGTGACGTTAGCGAGGGCGATCGGCCCGGAACCTATAAAATCTGGCCTAATAGCGGCGCATTGAGCCGCCGGTGCTTCGCCCAAGCCGGGCGCACGGCTTTATGTGAAAAGCGTTGTTATAATTTGGAGAATAAATGCAACACCTCCACCTCTGGTAAGTTATAATAATATTGTTATCTACCTACTTTGATGGTTCCCTCCCTTCTAACCTTCCAGCATAAGAGGATCCAAGAGAATTAAGCCTTATGTACTGAAATACATATTGGAACTCCTGTTTTCCTAAAGAGGCTAGTATTAGAATGCCTCATAGTGTCAGGAAACGTAGGGCAAAAGAGAAGGCTAGCCCTGGAGTCTCTCTTACCCCTGAAGTTTCCGGTCCTATGGATGCCCATATTGTTAGAGGAGGAACAGAATCGGGAGTGCAGTCGCTGAGGCAGGGAGCTTGGGATGGAGCCCACGCTCCGGAGCCTGACTCTGACATCTCGCTTTCCCCGATAAAGAGAGAAGTGCCAGCTAATCCTGCTACACTAAGGAACCCGGAGGTGGAACTGGCCCTACTGCATGCCGAAGTTGCTGGCAGTATGGACCAGGCAGGGAATCCTAGCCTGGGTGGAGGAAGTGAAGACACCGGGAAAATACATCCTGGCGAGTTGGCTAGCAATCCAGCTAGGGGAGAACAGGGATGGACTATTGGACATAATTCTTTGACCCCCTGTTGTTACAAGTTTAACATATACATTACAAAAGCCAGTAGAAATAACCATGGAATCGCCTGGTAACATGCCTACCTGGTGCGAAGGTGGCGGACCTCACGCGTCACCTAGATAGGATTTTAGACAGTGCTGGGGAGGAGCCGGCTGTCGTGGTACACGTGGGCACCAACGACATAGGAAAATGTGGGAGGGAGGTTCTGGAAGCCAAATTTTAGGCTCTTAGGTAGAAAGATTAAATCCAGAAACTCCAGGGTAGCATTCTCTGAAATGCTCCCTGTTCCACGCGCAGGTCACCAGAGGCAGGCAGAGCTCCGGAGTCTCAATGCGTGGATGAGACGATGGTGCAAGGAAGAGGGATTCAGTTTTGTTAGGAACTGGGGAACCTTTTGGGGAAGGGGGAGTCTCTTCCGAAGGGATGGGCTCCACCTTAACCAGGGTGGAACCAGACTGCTGGCGCTAACCTTTAAAAAGGAGATAGAGCAGCTTTTAAACTAGAACAAAGGGGAAAGCCGACAGTCGCTCAGCAGCGCATGGTTCGGAGAGAGGTATCTTTAAAGGATACTAATGATGCATTAGAATTAGGGCATCCCGACAGTGAGGTTCCAATAATTAGAAAAGTAGTCCAAGTGCCTGTAACTAAAAACTCACCTGAGCTAAAAAATACTAACTTATCCCTATCAATTATAGAGATCTTACTATTTGCAGCATAATATTGACTTGTGTATATCATTTATTTTATTGTCTTTATAGCCCCAAAACTGGCAAATTTGATTTAAAAAAAAAAAACTGGTTTAGCTGTTTTTCTTGAGCAACAATATGAAAAATTCACTGACCTAGAGAAACTATTTTATTTTCCTCACAGGGTATGCGGTAAGATTGATTTTTACTAAATAATGTCTTTTCTTCTGACATTTCTCCAAACATTGCTTTTTATTCTGAGGTTTTTATGTCAGTAAAAATAATTGGACAGGACATAAGTCATCTGATGCCTTGTCTGTGGTAAAAGCTTTTGACTTAATATCAGGTCTTCATCTCTTAATTACCACCTCAGATTATGCTTAAAAGTAGAACATTCCTGCTGTGCAGTATGAAATATTTAAAGGGACTCTTTGTGTTGCATGTGCTCTTTATCACAGATAGTAAAGTTTAACAGGGCACTATCATTTCTTCATTTTCATCTCCATCTCTGTCATCTCTCTTATATCTCTCACCTCTCCATTTCTACCTCCATCTCTCCTCATATCCCTCCATATGTTTCCCTCCATCTTCCCCCTTCCAACTTCTTTTCTTTCCCATTGCCCCATTCTAACTCCATCTTCCTTTCTTCCATCTCTCTCCAGCTCCTATCTTATGCCTCTCTTCCTTTCTTCTCTGTTTCCCTATCTTCAGCTCCCCATCTTCCTCTGTCAGCATGTGTCCCGTCCCCCCCCCCCCACCCCCAATTCTCTCTCAGCTGCCAGGGCCAGAAGCCATCTCTTCTCCTGTGCATAGGGCCTAACCAGGAGCTGCTTCTCCACCCTTTCCTCAAGCAAGCTGAGGCAGGAAATTCTGGGCACCATAGTGACCTGGCTTCCAGGATTTCAGCAATCCTATGTATTGTAAATGTATTTGTTGAGCAATATATTAAGGTCACTTCATTAACAAGTAAGTTTTTTTTTTATGTCGGCTTTACTAGAATAATGATGTTTTATTAAGTTCTTCTGATGTAATTACTGCACACAAATATCACAGATGTGGCCATTTTAATGTGAATTTCTTCGTTGCACAAATCACCCTTGCTCCTCTCTCTCATCCCTTCTCTTTTCAGCGTTCCAATCCACATGCTGCCTACCCTAACCCCGGACCAAGCACATCGCAGCCACAGAGCAGTATGGGATATTCAACTACCTCCCAACAGCCTCCACAATACTCCCATCAGACACATCGGTACTGAGCTGCACATGAATAATGTCAATGCACTGTTCTAAGGCTGCAGGACTGGCCATGCAGCTATCTGCCTGGAGCCTGGCCTGGGCCACGAGAATGTACTGTACTACCCCGCCGTCAACATGTCCAACAGCTGAGTTTCACCACTTTTCACAGAATGAAGTAGTGACTCCCACACTATGCTTAGACTTGAAAAGAAAGTACTAGCACAGTTTGTGTTGTGGATATGCTACTTCCATAGTTTACTTGACATGGTTCAGACTGACTAATACATTTTTTTTCGTGACAGTCTGTAGCAATCGAAGCTGTGAAATATGCTAAGGGCAAACATTCTTATTATTGTATGTGGTGACTTCTCGCTATGTTAATGACATTATCTGACCAATAGTAAGCAAATTCTTTAACTGGTACTTGAAGCATATACATTAATGTGTCAAAAAAGTAAACCAATAAAGAACAATATAACCATGACTTAAATGGAGATAATTTTAGTACACATTTATTTTATAGTAACTTTTTTGTGGGTTGATTCATTTTACACTTTGGTGTTTGACCAACAAAATGGCACCAGAAGATTCTTTTTTTTTCACACATTAATAAGACATTACTTTGTTTTTTTCTCCAGAACATAACAAACCTCCCAAAGATTGATTTCCAACACACAAGAATTTTTGTTTTGTTATAAATCTATGACTTGACTGGTGTTAAAGCTGCTAATTGATAGTAAAATAAGTTTGTTGTCATTTATATAAATCTGTTTGCTGCGACAGACAAGTTAAGCTGATTGTCATAGACAGTGTTTTAATTTTCCTGTTGGTGTTGCTGATCTGTGAGCATGCTTTGGGTTTAGAAAGCATGAGTGATACTTCCTGCCCGAGCAGCAGCATCCATTCAGAGATTTTTGTCATGATTTTTGAGAGCTGGCTTTGGTGTAGTGGATTTAAATTTTATTCAGTTAATTTTTTTGTTTTATATTTTGAAAAAAATCTGTTCGCACGTTGTTGTAGGGGTGCCCTTACTGCAGCAGAAGATAAAATGTAGGAGAGCCTTAGAATTTCCAAGGAGAAAACTGTAACATACTGTAATGTACTGTATCAAACTATTTTACATGAATGACGCAAGTATTCTGAATAATTAAAAAAAAAAAAAGAACATTGTTTTAAAAGCCAGGTGTTATGTAATAAATTTATTTTTCATAAATCTAAACAGGGAGCTGTGCTTTTATTTCTTGATTATAACAAAAGGTGCTAAGAGGTCTTTTTTGATTATGAAATTTTAGTGTCAGTCTCCATTATTTTGGCCATGTTAAAAATGATGCACTTGGTTCAGGTAAAAAAATAAATAAAATTGAATTAGTCCTTTGAGTACCCAGCTCCATGTTAATGAAATCATAGGAAAAAGTGTATCTGTTGTCATCCACTGAAGTGATATTCACCACCCTGGTGTCTTCCTGTCCATCTGGTTTTGTCTTTCCATCTGATCTTGTTTCTCTTCTTTGATCATATTTTCTTTTTCTTCCTTTTTTGTCTTAAGAACATAAGAAATTGCCATGCTGGGTCAGACCAAAGGTCCATCAAGCCCAGCATTCTGTTTCCAAAAGAGGCCAAACCAGGCCACAAGATCCTGGCAGTTACCCAAACACCAAGAAGATCCCATGCTTCTGATGCAATTAATAGCAGTGGCTATTCCCTAAGTAAACTTGATTAACAGCCGTTAATGGACTTCTCCTCCAAGAAATTATCCAACCCTTTTTTTAACCCAGCTACACTAACTGCACTAACCACATCCTCTGGCAACAAATTCCAGAGCTTTAGTGTGCATTGAGTGAAAAAGAATTTTTTCCGATTAGTCTTAAATGTGCTACTTGCTAACTTCATGGAATGCCCCCTAGTCCTTCTATTATTCGAAAGTGTAAATAACCGAGTCACATCTACTCATTCAAGACATCTCATGATCTTAAAGACCTCTATCATAACCCCCTCAGCCGTCTCTTCTTTTTCTTCTTTTGTCCAGATACATTCTCTTTTTTCCCCTTTTGATCATTACCTACCCCTTTCTCCTTTCTTTACACCCCTCCCTGGAAACTCCCAACCTTCTTGATCCCTTTCCTGGCCTTCCTTTCTGCCATTCTTCCAATAATTGTTCCTATCCCAACATCCCATTATGTTCCCTGTCCCACTACCTTGGCGATGCAATGTGACAAGGCATTAGCTAAAGCCAGAAGAATGCTGGGCTGTATAGAGAGAGGAATAACCAGTAAGAAAAAGGAGGTGGTGATGCCCTTGTACAGGTCCTTGGTAAGGCCTCATCTCAAGTACTGTGTTCAGTTTTGGAGACCATGTCTCAAAAGGGATAGAAAAAGTCTAACGAATTAGAGGTCTCAAGGCAATATTAAATGCTACACTATCAATTTTATTTTCAACATTCGGTTTTTACATTAATACTTAATACAAATAAACTATAACATCTGATGGACCGCTGTGCTATATCCATGAACTTCTATACTACTAAAAATATTGTCCCCTCATACTCAATCTTGCTTTACCCTTCAATCACTACAATCATACCATACATGTATCTCAACCACTCATTCATTCATCCAATGTATAAAAGCCATCCTATTAAAACTTCACTTGCTCAAATGTAATAGTGTTATAATCACATTAAGAGTATCATTATGAATAATTTTCCAAACATACTACTGTTTATACAATACACATTTTTTTTCTCTTATGTTACGCCACTATATATTTTTCTTCAAAATACCATCATTTATACATTGAAAAAAATTGTTCTTATTACTTCTTAGGCAAAAAAAACCTATGTTTCTCTATTTATGTTGTACTGTCCTCAGATGTTCTTTTTCTGTTTGTCCAACGAGAGCCTCATTTCACCCTGCTGCTCAGGGCTTTCTCAGGGACATCACCCCTTTAACTTCCCAATATGTCATTCTTTATTGCCTTGGTTGTAACATTACACAAATATGTAGTGGTCCACCATACGATGCTGTTGATTTTTTAATCAAACCGATAGCATTCATCCGATGGTTTCCGTACTTAACGTCTCCCAGCTGATGAGTTTTCTATTACTTGTGCTTGAGACATCATCATTACTCTTCTTACACAAATCCCGTCGATAAATTCTTAAACCGTCACTTCAATATTTCGCGCTAACATGCACTTCACAAACATATTCTCTCTCTGGGCCATTGCCCATCATGTAACGCAACTTTAGGGCGATGGCCCAGAGAGAGGATATGTTTGTGAAGTGCGTGTAAGCGCGAAATATTGAAGTGATGGTTTAAGAATTTATCGATGGGATTTGTGTAAGAAGAAGAATAATGATGATGTGTCAAGCACAAGTAATAGAAAACTCATCAGCTGGGAGACGTTAAGTATGGAAACCATCAGAGGAATGCTATCGGTTTGATTAAAAAAACAGCATCATATGGTGGACCACAACATATTTGTGTAATGTTACAACTAAGGCAATAAAGAACAACACGTTGGGAAGTTAAAGGGGTGATATCCCTGAGGAAGCCCTGAGCAGCAGGGTGAAATGAGGCTCTCATTGGACAAACAGAAAAAGAACATCTGAGGACATAAGAACATGCCCTACTGGGTCAGACCAAGGGTCCATCAAGCCCAGCATCCTGTTTCCAACAGTGGCCAATCAAGGCCAAAAGAACCTGGCAAGTACCCAAAACCTAAGTCTATTCCATGTTACCATTGCTAGTAATAGCAGTGGCTATTTTCTAAGTCAACTTAATAGGTAATGAACTTCTCCTCCAAGAACTTATCCAATCCTTTTTTAAACACAGCTATACTAACTGCACTAACCACATCCTCTGGCAACAAATTCCAGAGTTTAATTGTGCGTTGAGTAAAAAAGAACTTTCTCCAATTAGTTTTAAATGTGCCACATGCTAACTTCATGGAGTGCCCCCTAGTCTTTTTATTATCCGAAAGAGTAAATAACCGATTCACATCTACCCGTTCTAGACATCTCATGATTTTAAACACCTCTATCATATCCCCCTCAGCCGTCTCTTCTCCAAGCTGAAAAGTCCTAACCTCTTTAGTCTTTCCTCACAGGGGAGCTGTTCCATTCCCCTTATCATCATTTTGGTAGCCCTTCTCTGTACCTTCTCCATCGCAATTATATCTTTTTTGAGATGCAGCGACCAGAATTGTACACAGTATTCAAGGTGCGGTCTCACCATGGAGCGATACAGAGGCATTATGACATTTTCTGTTTTATTCACCATTCCCTTTCTAATAATTCCCAACATTCTGTTTGCTTTTTTGACTGCCGCAGCACACTGAACCGACTATTTCAATGTGTTATCCACTATGACACCTAGATCTCTTTCTTGGGTTGTAGCACCTAATATGGAACCTAACATTGTGTAACTATAGCATGGGTTATTTTTCCCTATATGTATCACCTTGCACATTAAATTTCATCTGCCATTTTTATGCCCAATTTTCCAGTCTCACAAGGTCTTCCTGCAATTTATCACAATCTGCTTGTGATTTAACTACTCTGAACAATTTTGTATCATCTGCAAATTTGATTCTCACTCGTCGTGTTTCTTTCCAGATCATTTATAAATATATTGAAAACTAGGGGTCCCAAAACAGATCCCTGAGGCACTCCACTGCCCACTCCCTTCCACTGAGAAAATTGTCCATTTAATCCTACTCTCTGTTTCCTGTCTTTTAGCCAGTTTGCAATCCACGAAAGGACATCGCCACCTATCCCATGACTTTTTACTTTTCCTAGAAGCCTCTCATGAGGAACTTTGTCAAACGCCTTCTGAAAATCCAAGTATACTACATCTACCGGTTCACCTTTATCCACATGTTTATTAACTCCTTCAAAAAAGTGAAGCAGATTTGTGAGGCAAGACTTGCCTTGGATAAAGCCATGCTGACTTTGTTCCATTAAACCATGTCTTTCTATATGTTCTGTGATTTTGATGTTTAGAACACTTTCCACTATTTTTCCTGGCACTGAAGTCAGGCTAACTGGTCTGTAGTTTCCTGGATCGCCCCCGGAGCCCTTTTTAAATATTGGGGTTACATTAGCTATCCTCCAGTCTTCAGGTACATTGGATGATTTTAATGATAGGTTACAAATTTTTACTAATAAGTCTGAAATTTCATTTTTTAGTTCCTTCAGAACTCTGGGGTGTATACCATCCGGTCCAGGTGATTTGCTACTCTTCAGTTGTCAATCAGGTCTACCACATCTTCTAGGTTCACCGTGATTTGATTCAGTCCTTCTGAATCATTACCCATGAAAACCTTCTCCAGTATGGGTACCTCCCCAACATCCTCTTCAGTAAACACCGAAGCAAAGAAATTATTTAATCTTTCCGCGATGGCCTTATCTTCTCTAAGTGCCCCTTTAACCCCTCAATCATCTAACGATCCAACTGACTCCCTCACAGGCTTTCAGCTTCAGATATATTTTTAAAAGTTTTTACTGTGAGTTTTTGCCTCTATGGCCAACTTCTTTTCAAATTCTCTCTTAGCCTGTCTTATCAATGTCATATATTTAACTTGCCAATGTTTATGCATAGGGTTTTTTTTGCCTAAGAAGTAATAAGAAAAAAAATTTTCAATGTATAAATGTTGGTATTTTTTCAGAGAAATATATATAGTGGAGTAACATAGAAAAAAAATGTATATTGTATAAACAGTAGTATGTTTGGAAAATTATACATAGTGTTACAATCACATTAAGAGTATCATTATTACATTTGTGCAAGTGAAGTTTTAATAGGATGGTTTTTATACATTGGATGAATGAATGAGTGGTTGAGATACATGTATGGTATGATTGTAGTGATTGGAGGGTAAAGCAAGATTGAGTATGAGGGGACAATATTTTTAGTAGTATAGAAGTTCATGGATATAGCACAGCGGTCCATCGGATGTTATAGTTTATTTGTGTTGAGTATTAATGTAAAAACTGAATGTTGAAAATAAAATTGATAGTGTGGCATTTAATATTGCCTTGAGACATCTGATTCGTTAGACTTTGTTTACTGATTTTTCAGAGGACATGCAAGAGTATGTTTACCTCAAAAGGGATAGAGACAGATTAGAGGCGGTCCAGAGAAGGGTGACCAAAATGGTGTGTGGTCTGTATCAGAAGACTTATGAGGGGAGGCTGAAGGATCTGAATATGTATACCTTGGAAGAGAGGAGGCGCAGGGGGGGAGATATGGTATAGAACTTGAGATACCTGAAAGGTTTTAACAATGTACAAATGTCAAACCTTTTCCACTGGAAAGAAATCAGTAGAATTAGGGGTTATGTAATGAAACTCCAGGGAGGACATCTCAGAACCAGCATCAGAAAATACTTCTTCACGGAGAGGGTGGTGAATGCCAGGAATGCCCTTCCAGAAGAGGTGGTGAAGACCAAAACAGTGAAAGAATTCAAAGAGGCATGGGATAAGTACTGTGGATCACTAAAGCTAAAGATGAAAATGAAGAAAAGAGTGCATGGAAATAACTTACTGGTGCAGTGGTTAGTGCCCTTAACCAATAAGCCTTGATAACTGTTGATGCAACTCCATCACTGCAGGGGGAAAAAGGGGAATTCAGACAGCAACCAATGAGGGCCCCCGACTTTTATGATCTGGGAAATTGATAAGCATGGGGGGTAACTTGCTGGTGCGGTGGTTACTACCCTTAAGCAATAAGCCTTAATTCTGTTGCTGCAGTTCTATCATTACTCTTTGCTTCTACGGCAAGGGGAAAAGGGGGATTGGATTCAGACAGCAACCAACGAAGGCCCCAACCTTTGTGGTCTGGGAAACTGATGTGCAGTCATGAGGGGAAAACATAGGACTGCTTCTACAGCCAAGTTCCTAAATAAAGCTTGTGAAACGGCACTGTCTGAATTTTTAGGAAGGCTCATCACCCAGTAAAAATGTTGCTAGCAGTAAATTTTTATGGGTTGTCATAAGGTTTGGGGATAACTGAACAGAGCAGCAGTTGCTACCTTTAGAAGAAACATGTGGTAACTTGCACAGTGCGGTAGATACTATCATGGGAGGCTTGGCTGGGCAGCCTGGATAGACCTTTTTTTTTTTTTTCTATGTTTCTATGTGTTTTCTTTTCTCTGGCCACATCCTTCCTTCACTGATGAGGATGTGCCAGCAGTCATGTGATTCTTCTTTGCCATTGGCGTCCTCCCTCCCATTCTTACTGTGGCATGCCATTAGAGCATCAGCTTAAAATTTCAGCCACTGATATAACGAGAAGAAGAAGGCTGCAGGACCACAATAACATATAAGGGTAGATTTTCAATCTTTCACCTGATTTTATAACATGCGTTATCATAGGGTCGCCCATGTTATAAAATCGGGGGTCAGTGCACACAAGGGGCTGCATACTAGTGCACCTTGCATGTGCTGACGCCTGCGGCCTTCCCCCGTTCCCTCCCCCCTAGCCTGACCTTCCCACCCCTTCCCCTAACCTAACCTCCCCAAAAACTTTGTCTCACCTTTTGCGCCTGCCTGCGCCAGCAGCCTGCCAGAACTTGATCCTCTGACACAGCGGCAAATGGCCGCTGTGCCGGAGGTCCCCGGACTGCCCCGCCCCCGGACCGCCCCTTTAGTAAAGCTTCAACACTTAGACACGTCCCGGGGCTTTATGCCTTTATAAAATAGGCCCGGCACATGTAACCCCCCCCCTACGTGCGTAAATCCTTTGAAAATCCGGCCCATAGTGTACATAGCTATGACCATGTGAATGGTGGCCTTAGTGGCATATGCTGTATATCAGCTGGCATGTTTCAGTTTTAAAACCCAAACAGCCAAATGTCAGCTTCTTGGCAATCCTTTGTGGGACTTCACACTCAGTTTTCCTTTGCTTCACTTTGACAGTTGGTAACAAATTCAGAGCTTTAGGATACGCATTAGAAACAGCATATGGTAGCTCCATAATTGTGGATCCATGAAAAATATTATCTGCAGAAAAAAGTCATTACAGATAAGTAATTTTTACAAAATCTAACAAGTACTGCATACGTTGAACAAATACAAACAAAATGCAGTTCTGTGAGAAGTAAACGTGAATAGTTATTAGCAATCTTTTGGCAAGTTTTCTCTAAATTACCATAGGTCTGTGATGATATTCTTTCTGGCAAGCTGAAGTTGTATGAGCAGCACTAATTTGCTATATTGGTTGATGCATAAGTTTGGTTAAGTTGTGACCAAAAAGAGATATGGAAAGGCTTGAGTGTTCATATGCCTTCCAATATAGAAGGAGGACCTGAAATTATTCGGTGATTATCTCATTTTTATGGGCAAAATGTCACTGAAATCAATTGGAAACAAAAGGGAAAATGTATAATGAAATAATATATACCAAAAATAATTAAAATGGGTCGACTCAGTGACAACGCTGTGCACTGCAATGTGGAAGGACCTGGATTTAATTCCCCACCTGGGTCTTCCGTCTTCCAGGTTGGGGCTGAGGATGTTGCACATGTAACGTTTGCAGCCCTTTGGGGGAAGGAGTCATAGTCCTTGCACCACGGTGTCACCTATTGATTGGATTTAGGATCTATGATTGCAGAGTTCTAGAATGAGCACTGGTGCATGGTGCTCAGCCAAAGACCATCATTGCAATGACTAGATTCAAGTAAGATGAAAGATATACAGGTGGGAAAAATCTTCTGGAAGCTGCAAATGAAGGCTTGTGATGCCAGATCCTGGCCATGGTTCCAACTGAACTGAAATTTTAATGGAGTAGAAGGAATCTGTCGGATCAGAAAACAAGTTTTTACTAGGCCCAGCAGAACAGTCAAGCCCATTTTACAACCTGTCATCACTGCACACATACCACGAGAGCTTCTGATTTCAGGAAATCATCTGATGTTGCTATTCCTGCTCCTTAAAGGAATTGCTGCTGTTACTGCTGCTGACTGATATAAAGAACAATTCAGGGCTGCTTATCTGCCAAATGTGGTAGCTTCAGAGAAACAGCTAAAATGCCTATCTGAACTCAGTGGTAGGGAATTTATTATAGGTTTTTTTTTAACTTTGGTGTCCTTGAGCAAACTTGCGATCTGCTGCTCCCTTTCACTTTATTTGGAGTGGATTTTTTTCTGGCTGTGCTTCCTCCCTGCCATTGGCATGTGTTCTAATATTTGTAAACCCCCCCCCCCCCCCTCTTCTCCCCTAGGTTAGTGCCTGAAGCAGCTAATAGCATAAATGGGTTTACCTAGCATAAAAGTATATAAGCATAAAACAGTATACAGTATAATTCCTAATCCCAATCCCTTTGCTCACTAGAGAGTTTACAATAACAAATATAATAACAATCAAATTCTAAATATAGTCCATAAGATCTAAGAGTTCTGGAATGGAACCATGGGCATTATTTAACTGGGATCAAAGGGTTTTTCTTTTAATTAAAATACAGTTTTAACTGGCTTAAAATTCACCATAATAGCATGAATATCTTAGTTCCTGTGTGAGGTGTGACCCCCACTCAGAATCAGAGAACAGGGAGCTTATTGCTTTACAAACTGCAGGAAAAGAATAATTGTGTTAATAAAGGCTGGTCTGCTAGAGCCATTCCTGTTAAGAGATCTAGTGAAAGTCTCATTCCAGTACTACTTGCCATTGCAAGATCCCCTTCCATGCAATTTATTAAATCTCTTTTTAAGAATTGTGGCTTGATAAAAGGAAACATCAAACTTGAATTTTTCTTGTAACAATATCAAATCATAAACAATAGTAGTTTATCATTTAGTGGTCAATATTTAATATATAAGGATTTACAGAACTATTGTCTCCCACCCTAGTCACCAAGAAGGGGGAATCCCATGATTCTGATGAATTACAGATTGTGCTTATACTGAATATTCTGTTTCATCCTGCTTGTGCAAGAGTAGATGGAGGAAATTCCACCATTTGAATTACACGTTTTACATGTACCAAACAACTATGGTGTTTCTTTGAGTATTCAGTTCACTGTGACCAAAACCTTTCCCAAACCTTCTCAGTAAAGTAAATAAATACTGTTGGCTTCCTTGCTTTCTTTAAAATAAAAATCTTTTTTTTTTTAATCACACAATGTACTGAATGGCCAGAAGCAAGCAAAGCTGAGGTGGAGATAAAATACAGATAGAGAGAGATACAAGATTCTCATCTGCTTCCTACTGTGTTACTTAATTTCATGCTTTAAATTCAGGCTTAGTTCACAATAGAAGTGTCTCTCTGCTGTCAAGTTCTCACCCTCTGCTCCTGGATTATTAGTTTCTTAGCATAAAGGTTCACTCTTGCTTGACTCTTGGGTTTGTTTTCTTCATATGTTCCCATATGGTCATTTCCCCTATCTTGTTTGCTTTTTATTATTACATCACTTAGGAAAGCCTCTTTGCAGCCATTCCCATTAGGCTTTTCATCTTTTCTCTACTACTGAGTTGTTCTTTATGCCATTTTTCCTAGGAACATTTTATAAAATGGCAACTGTATGATTACTGAGTATTAAAACATACAATCTAAAACTTAGAAATTTTTACAGACTAGATAAAAATGTCACTGTCCTGCAGCTTGCTAAAGCATTAGCAAGTTATTTTCAGATTGGAATAAACCACTTTTTGCATGTTTATGAATAGTAGTTTTCCCCCTGATCATTCCTATGTAACTAGGGTGAATACATGTTTCAAAGAGTATGCAAAAGAGGCACTTCTCACACCACATTGTGGGCAAGTATTTTTGTCTTACTCTTAGATTATGGTGACATCATGGTCTGAACATGCTCCGTATGGTTTCTTTGTCTTTTTCCATGAAGAACTAGTCACTTGAGTGACTTTCACTGTTCAAATAATGAGGCTCTTACCTAGAGAAGAAATAAAACAGCTAAAACAAACCACAGCTCGGAGCAGGATAGGTCAATGATGAGCTGTGTGTAGTGAATGATATAAACTTCCTCCCTGAAAGTCCATAAATAGTTGCTTCATGCTTAAGAAGATAACTGTGGATAAGGATGGATTTGGATAGTAGCGTAACCAAGCTACACGAAAAAAATGGTAAGGTTTTGGTAGGTGTTAACAGTTAAACAAAAAATGTATAGTCCATATCCTGTTAAAAGTTTGAAATATTTCACATTTATCACAGTTATGATGACTAAATTACATAAATATTTTTCAATGATAAATTATTTTCATCAAAAAAGCTTACAAAACTTTTTTAACAAAATTTCACAGTTCAAGCGTGTCAATTGCCAACGGACTTAGGGTGGAGGCGCGTTAAAAAGATGAGGTTTACTCCTGAGTGGCATAATGAAATGAGTTAACAGCTCTACATTAGAAAAGGCTTTATTGGAACTTTGAAATTGTCCTGTCCCCTGATGCAGGCACAAGGTGCTGAAATGCTGCAGTGTCGGGTTGAAATAGAATTGAGCAGCTGGGCTAAGAGGAAAGCCGAAACAGAATTTTTGCAAGTGAATAAGATGTTGCAACAGTAATTCCTCATTAGTCTCATAGCAACATATAGTAACATATTAATGATGGCAGAAAAGGACCAAATGGTCCATCCAGTCTGCCCACCAAGCTTCTCATGGCAATCTCTATCGTGCTGTATTGATCACCCCAGGTTTCTCTTAAGGGTAGTCCATGCAATTACCCTCCAGCCTTATGATAAGGGTAGAAATATTTACAATAAAAAACCAAGCAACTGTCAAACCCATAAAAAATTAAAATGATCCAGCGACAACAAAGAAGAATTGAGAGATCTTTTGATAAATGTTGGTTTTTAATATTGTGCATATAAGATAGCAGTTCTCTGATGGCCATTTATTGTATATGAAAGATATGTAAATATTTCAGTTCTAGTTAACCCTGCCTTTGATTGTGGGATACATTTTTTAACAAAGTGTATTTGTAAGAAATTTTTGGTAAAAACATTTTGTAAACTTTTTTGGTGAAAAAAGTTTGTTGTAAAAATATTTTTGTAATTTAGTCATAATTGCAATTGTGAAATATGTGAAAATTATTATATGAATATTTCAAACTTGTGTTTAACAGGATACAGGCTATACATTTTGTTTTTGTTTTAGATAGAGGGTACAGCTTGAGTGGCTGGTATATTGTAGGTGTTAATGGTTCCCAAAAAAATGTTAACTCTAGTGAGCATACGCACTCAGAACAAAGGGCTTGCAAATGTATAAAAGTAAGAACATAAGAACATGCCATACTGGGCATGATGGACCCAAGGGTCCATCAAGCCAGCATCCTGTTTCCAACAGTGGCCAATCCAGGCCATAAGAACCTGGCAAGTACCCAAAAACTAAGTCTATTCAATGTTACCATTGCTAGTAATAGCGGTGGACTTCTCCTCCAAGAACTTATTCAATCCTTTTTTAAACACAGCTATACTAACTGCACTAACCACATCCTCAGGCAACAAATTCCAGAGTTTAATTGTGCGTTGAGTGAAAAAGAACTTTCTCCAATTAGTTTTAAATGTGCCACATGCTAACTTCATGGCGTGCCCTCTAGTCTTTCTATTATCTGAAAGAGTAAATAACCGATTCACATCTACCTGTTGTAGACCTCTCATGATTTTAAATACCTCTATCATATCCCCCCTCAGCCGTATCTTCTCCAAGCTGAAAAGTCCTAACCTCTTTAGTCTTTCCTCATAGGGGAGCTGTTCTATTCCCCTTATCATTTTGATCACCTTTCTATTCCATAAACCTAAATAGTATAATCGAAAGTCATGAATTCTATCTAAAAACCAAGTCAAAAGAGTTATACCTTTATTGTGCCCAAACAGGATGTCTTACCAAATAACATTGGACTTCTTTTTTGTGTGTACAACAGTGTAAACAAAAAATAATAAAATTCAAACATGAAAAAAAATACAAATGTCCTTTACAAATTAAATTCTCACAGATTGGCTTTGATACACCTATATTTTTTTTTAAGGAGATTTTCATTTTTTTTACATGACTTGCCCCATTTGAATTACCACTGAAACCTCTCGGCTGGCTAGCAAATAACTTGTCCCCATCAAATCTCACTGCTTGAAATGCCCTGTAGTCACATAAGCTAGAAACCATCTAAAGATTAACCAGCTCAGTACTTTTATTGAATTTCTGGTCCTGCTGCAGAGCCTAAAACACTGAACAACTGATGGAAAGACAACAGAACAGCTGCTAAGCAGCTCAGATCTAATATATCTCAGTAGCACATGTAACTTGTATGGGGATAAGAAGTTCAGAAATGCTCCTAAAGATGTGCTAATTACTTTATCTTCCTATGTCTGTGGGTTGGAAATTCTAGGCTTTAACCTTGGCTAACCTTTTAGACACAGGACCTGTCTTGTGATTATTATTTGTATGCTAAAACGTACTATATAGATCTAGCACAAAATATTGCCCACCAAAATAGAGAGAATAAAAGATCAAATGAGGTTTGTTTATCTTATGTGCAATTAGTTGGAATAACATGGTTTTCAATAAATAATAAATTAACTTTGTCATTCTCTATGCAGTAATTTACTAATTACAAGGCAATATGGGGCTGATTTTAAAAGTCTTACGCACGCCGGGCTTATTTTAGAAAGGCCCGGCGACGTGCATAAAGCCCCGGGACGCGTCAAAGTCCTGCGCACGCATGTTATAAAATCGGGTGTATATGTGTGCGCGCTGGGTAGTGCTCAACCTTTTAAAATCTACCCCTATATGAACGTCATGCCACAGAATTCCCACATAAAAGCAAGCTGTGGAAGCGCGTCTTACACAGCATAGATAACTTGGAGAGAAGCAGCGAGAAGGGAGGAGGGCAATGAAAGGGGGGACTGAGGAGTCAAGGCGGGGACGTTTAGCCAATAGGCAATCAGGGAGATGGTTTAAGGGGCCAATGGGAAAGAAGGATCAAGGTTTGAAGAACGTTCGTTAGGGTTTCATAGCACATTAGTCCGGGAGAAGCAGGGGACAAATTTTGTTTGCCTGTCTCGTGAATTTTATTAGGCCTGCGAGTACTTACGTCGTCCGGAGCGCCACCCAGGACGTCGAGCGGGACTAAGGTGACAGACGGGAGACCGGTCAGAGACAGCGGTTTCTAGTGATGGTTTGAAGAGGGAGAAAACCTGGCAGAGCCATGCTGCGTGGCAAGGAAAGAAGGAGCAAGGCGGACCAGAATACGATGGATCAAGGCAAGCATGGGCGTAAAACCCGAGCCGAGGTGATTGTCGCACATGGGAGTGAGGAGCGGGGGCTGGAGAGTCCTAGGGCCTCCCCAGGTGCCCGTGCCTTGGTGGACAGCTCGGGGGAAAGCGGGCCCGAAGCAGTGTCCGACGATGAATTTCCAAGCTGGAACATGAGCTACCTTGAGGTTTCGCCGCAGAGGGCTGAACTTTCGGTTAGTGCTTCGGAAAGTGAGTTTCCAGCATCGCCGATCAGTGAGCCAGTCTCACCCACGACTCCCGCCTTCCTGGTTTATTCGGAGGCCACATCCAGTGATGTAGGCGAGCCCCCCACTGAGGAGACCGTGACAGTCGGAGACCTGGGGCAGGAGCGAGTTGTTGGCTTAACGACAGCACGTGGGTCGGTCAGAGCGCATACGCGCGAGCAGAAGCGTGTTATGGCGGATTTGATGAGAGGAGACCAGGAAGAGGACGAACCAGAGTGCAAGCAGGGGATCGCCCTGCTTTACGTAGTAGAAGCCGGGGACCGCAGCAAGTAACATTTGCGGAGCAGGGTGGGGCAGGAAGAAACAAGTTGGCGGCGCTTCACGAATGTGGTGAGTGTGGTGCTGCGATTGAGGCAAGAAAGAGAGACATTATAGCCAACAGGGGTGCGAGGCTAGGAAGAGGAGGGGCGGGGTCTGTTTCTTCCAGACAGCGGGGTGGGAGGGTACAGGTTAGAGGGCTGGACCAACTGGGACTCTACGAATAGGAGAACACGGAAGGTACGAGGTAGGCGGGTGGAGAGAGGCGGGACAGGGAGATGGGCCGGGACACGATGGGAAGGAGTATCAGATCGGGAGGCGGCCGCAGGTCTACCTTTTTTCCCAAGGCACGAGGAGCAGCAAGTGAGAGCGAGGACCATCCGAGAGACACGGAGTGTGCAGCCCAGGGACAAGAGGTCGTGCAGCGAGGGTGATCAAGTGTGGCCGGCAATTCTGGAAGTGGCAGAGGCAGCAACTTCAACAGTTCCCAGGTCTTTAGCAGGTAAGCACGAAGGGTTTAGTACCAAGGGGTCAGGCACAAAGATTGGTAGGAGGAGGAGAGAGCATAGCGTAAGTTCTAGTACGAGCTCGGATTCATCGGAGTCGTCGAGTGAAGACAGTAGTGACGTAGGACAGCGCAAGAGACTCACGGGTTTCGGACCTGGACAGGACATGGGGCACCCGGCGCTGGCGTCATTGACAGAGTTATGGGAAGGGGTCCCTAAAAAATTGTGTACCAGGATTAAGAAGCAGTGTTACATCCATATATTTCGGCTGTTGGAGGGACGGAGAGGCGAACGGAAATCTCACAAGAAGGGTAAGAAGAGAAAGAGTAGTGCAGGGGTGGGCACGCGAATCCCCAAGAATATTGTTAACTGGGTGAGAGGCTTTCTAAGATTGGCTAGCGTGGTGGGGCATTATCAGCCGGATCAGTATACGTCACTGTTATCGTATTGCAACAGCATTTTGGGAGCCTTTAAGGACTACGAGGGGTGGGCGTGGCTGAATTATGACGAACGATTCAGGGAAAAGATGGCAGAAAACAGATTTATGTCTTGGGGGTCACAGGACATCAATTTATGGTTGACACAAATGACGAATAAGGGTTCGGCAGCAGGCAGAGGAGGGCAGGTAAGTGGGGCGGGGGGCACTGAAGGTAAAGACCCTGCTCTTTACCAGTCTCTTCAACAATCATCCCCCAACAACAATGGTCTGGAAACACTTGAACCAATCTCTATCTTAGAGATACAAACTCTTATAAGAAGAATGAAACCTTCCTCCCATCCTTTGGATACTATCCCCACCAAACTGCTCCTGGCCATCCCTGACTCCATCGCTAAAACATTGTCGGACATCATAAACTGCTCACTCTCCCAAGGACTATATCCTGACGACCTCAAATTGGCCTCCATCAAACCTCTACTCAAGAAACCCAACTTGGATCCTAAAGACCCCAACAACTTCCGTCCTATCGCCAATCTCCCATTCATAGCCAAGATTCTAGAAAAAGTTGTCAATACTCAACTCTCCGAATACATAGAAGAAAACAAAATCCTATTCCAATCACAATACGGATTTCGCAAATCACTGAACACAGAATCCCTCCTCATCTCCATGTCTGACTTCATATTAATGGGCCTTGACAAAGGCCAATCCTTCCTCTTAATTCTACTGGACCTATCAGCCGCCTTTGATACGGTCAATCATTCCATTCTCACTTCCATTCTGGCTTCTATAGGTATCTCAGGCACCGCTCTCTCATGGTTTAAATCTTTTCTCTCCAACAGAGGCTTCAAGGTTAAGATACAGAACAAAGAATCTTCACAAATGGACGCATCCATAGGAGTCCCTCAGGGCTCCTCACTGTCACCTACACTCTTTAACATTTATCTTTTACCTATCTGCCAACTCCTCTCCAACCTTAACCTCAAACATTTTCTCTACGCCGACGACATCCAGATCGTGATACCCATTAAAGAATCTTACACAAAAACATTGGTTCACTGGGAAAACTGTCTCTTCGAAATTAAACATCTCCTGGCTAACCTAAACCTAGTTTTAAACTCCTCTAAAACAGAACTGCTTCTCATCTCCCCAGATAACAATGCCATCTCTAATCCTCCAACTATCCCAACTACTACACAGGTGAGAGATCTAGGAGTATTAATTGATAACCGGATGAACCTTAAAGCTTACATCAACAGAACCACCAAGGACTGTTTCCACAAACTCCAAGTTCTGAAAAGAATTAGACCACTCTTCCACACTCAGGACTTCAGAACCATTCTACAAGCTATCATTTTTTCTAAGATCGATTACTGTAACTCTATCCTACTGGGCCTACCTTCCTCCTATACTAGACCCCTCCAGATGTTACAAAACGCTGCGGCAAGATTACTGACAAACTCCAGGAGGAGGGACCATATATCTCCAATCCTAAAAGATCTCCACTGGTTGCCTGTTCACTTTAGAATCCTCTACAAATCTCTTTCCATAATATACAAAACCATCCATCAACACACCCCACTCGACTTACAATTCCCATTCCAAATTTATAACTCCTCCAGACCAACAAGAGACACACTCAGAGGATCTCTTCAAGTGCCCCCAGCCAGAACTACCAAACACATTACCTTGAGAGATCGGGCCTTTTCAACAGCCGGCCCCCTTCTATGGAACTCCATCCCACCGGACCTTAGACAGGAGCCCAGCCTCCCAACCTTCAGGAAGAGACTTAAGACCTGGCTGTTTAAAAAAGCTTTCCCGGACACCGATTAATTCTATTCAGCCAGATTCTACCACTTCCACATGTAAAAATGTTATTACTAATGTAAATACCTATACCTAATGTTATTCTCTCCCTTTTCTTCTCTCCTCCCAGTTCTTTTACCTTGTTATTTGTAACTGCTTCCTTCTACACAAATAGGTTATTGAATTGTTCACTGTACACCCCTGTTATATGTAAACCGGCATGATGTGTTTGCAACATGAATGCCAGTATATAAAAATTTTAAATAAAATAAATAAATAAATAAGTGCAGGCGAGAGGGCTGCGGCTAAAGTTTTGGGAGCGTTAGGGAAGGGGCTTGAGAGAAAGGCAGGGCTCAAGTCAGATATATGTTGGAGATTTAATAGGTCACTGTGCCTGTTTCCAGAGTGTAAGTTTCGACATGCTTGCTCCACGTGCAGTGGAGCGCACCTGGCCGTAAAATGCCAGGCCGCACAGTCCGTGACAAGCGACAAGGCAGCCCCGATTGTGAAGCACAGTTTAAAAAAAAAAAAAGGAAAAAGGGGGAGGGATGGGGAATCAGAGCATAACAGAGTGAGAAGTGGAGGGGCATTAAATAAAAAATCAAACAACAAACGAAAACAATATGTCTTAAGATTGTTGTAAGGGAGTGAGCAGGAGTTTACGTGTTGGTTTTAGGGAGTTATTCGTATGCTTGCAAGTAGTGAAAGGTATGAGCGAAGTCCAGAGGAGCATATAGCAAGCATCTTCGGTCAGGGCAGTGACGAGGAATGGGAGCTGATTCGATGTTCAGTGGCCCCTGCGACGTGGAAGGCCTACATACAAGGAGCCAAATCGGTGTTGGGTTTTTTGCAAGGATTGGGGTGGAGGGCGGGGCCAATAACTGAGCAGTTGGTCAGTGAGTTTATTATATGGGCAAGGGGTGCAGGTTATTCGGTAGGGGCTGTAAGGTTGCAGTTAGCGAGTTTGGCATTCTTTCAGCAGCTCAGAGGATGGGGCACACCGAACAGCAGTTTTAGAGTTAAGAAGTTGTTGCAGGGATGGGAAAAGGGGCAAGGTAGAATATCGGACAATCGGCGGCCAATTAGGTACGAGGACTTGGACCCGTTAATGGAGCGGTTGCTTCAGGTATGTTGGTCTATTTATGAGGCCAAATTGTTCCAAGTAGCCTTTTCTTGGGCCTTTTTCGGTGCATTGAGAGTTAGCGAGTTGCTTGCGTTATTTTGTCATAGCGGTGTTGGATTGGAGATCCAGAGGCAAGGTGTGCAATTCGGGGAACTGGGGATACGAGTATTCATTGCTCGTTCTAAAATGGATCAAAAAGGGATCGGTACAATTGTTAGTTTGGGGAGGGATGCGAATCGGAGAGTTTGCCCCGTTCGTCTAGCTGAACAATATCTCGAATTAAGGCCTAACAAGGAAGGAGCCTTTTTAATACACAAGAACGGCAGACCATTGACGAGATATCAATTTACTAGCGTACTAAGGGTGGCACTTGGTCAAATGGGCAGGGATGCGAGCATGTATAGTGCGCATTCCTTTCGTATCGGAGCAGCTACGTCAGCGGCAGAAGCGGGCTTTTCGGAGAGGAGCATAAAAGGAATAGGTAGATGGAAGTCCAAAGCTTTCAGGTCGTATATTCGTCCATAAAGGTTGTTCGAAAGGGGAGTTGGGAGGGGGATCTTTAACGATTTGTGTTTGTTTTGCAGATCACAGTGGGTCCAGGAGCTTCGAGGGATGTGCCTTGCTAGTGGGCCATTCCTACATTCACAGGGCGCAACGAAGAGCGCTGAAACGGCCGTATGGCGAAAGTCTTGAGTGGAATGCGAAAGGATGGAGATTAGCTTGGTTTAGCAAACGAGGCATGACGTGGGATGAACTTCTGCCTTTCCTGTATGAGAGGATCGATATGTGGGGTGTACCTAATGTGCTACTTATTCACTTGGGGGGAATGATGTGGGGTACAAAACGTGTAGAGAACTGTTGACGTGTATAAAGAAGGACTTCTCCCAGTTGTGGATACGATGGCCACGAATGAGAATCGGATGGTCAGATATTATCATACGTTTGCGGAACAGAGAGGAGGCCATATGGAGAATTGGTGTGAAGAAATTGAACAGACAGATGGGCAAATGGATGGGTTGGCAGGGAGGTTTTTGGGTCAGGCATCAATGGTCCTGGATTGAGGAAACAGGGCTGTTCGCCGGGGAAGGGGTCCATTTGTCAGAAATAGGCATGGATATGTTTAATAACTCTCTCCAAGAGGGGCTGGAAAAAGAGGTAGCAAGATGGTAGGTCCACAGTTTGGGGGGAACAAGTTGGGTTTCAACTTGTTTGGTGGCGGAAAAACCCGAACCCAAGCGGATTTTGTTAAAGGGGTTGGCATAAAGAAAGGGGGAAAAAGGGGGGGCAAGCCCCGTGTAGCAAGGGGGGGGGGGCGCTGCACTGGGGGGCCGATGAACGCAGGGGCTTGGTTCTCGGCAGATAGCTTACTCTCGCTGGTAGGAGGCGGAGTAAGAGGATGGGGGTGGGTACAGTTACTTCACCATTAGGGAAATGGTGGTGAAGAAAAGGGGGGGGGGGAGAAGGAAAACCAGACGGGAAGAAGGGGTGAGACATATGCTGTTGTAAGGGCTCGGGTTTCGGTGATAGCAATAAACTGCGGCCTATTTAAACCCATCACATGGTGTAGAGTTTTTATTTGGATGATGGAGGAGAAGAGTGAGCGTGTCTTCTATTCTCAAGTTAAAGCAAGCTGTGGAAGCGCGTCTTACACAGCGTAGATAACTTGGAGAGAAGCAGCAAGAAGGGAGGAGGGCAATGAAAGGGGGGACTGAGGAGTCAAGGCGGGGAAGTTTAGCCAATAGGCAAATAGGGAGATGGTTAAGGGGCCAATGGGGAAGAAGGATCAAGGTTTGAAGAACGTTCGTTAGGGTTTCATAGCACATTTGTCCGGGAGAAGCAGGGGACAAGTTTCGTTTCCCACCCTCCCGCCCTGTTGTATTATAATTGTATTAGTTGCGTTATGTTTTAATATGTTAATGTCGCAGTAAGCGGAAAAACCCAAGCCCAAGCGGATTTTGTTAAAGGGGTTGGCATAAAGAAAGGGGGAAAAAGGGGGGGCAAGCCCGGTGTAGCAAGGGGGGGCTGCTGCACCGGGGGGCCGATGAACGCAGGGGCTTGGTTCTCGGCAGATAGCTTACTCTCGCTGGTAGGAGGCGAGGAGGCGGAGTAAGAGGATGGGGGTGGGTACAGTTACTTCACCATTAGGGAAATGGTGGTGAAGAAAAGGGGGGGGGGGGAGGAGAAGGAAAACCAGACGGGAAGAAGGGGTGAGACATATGCTGTTGTAAGGGCTCGGGTTTCGGTGATAGCAATAAACTGCGGCCTATTTAAACCCATCACATGGTGAAGAGTTTTTATTTGGATGATGGAGGAGAGGAGAGAGCGTGTCTTCTATTCTCAAGTTATTATATATACCTTTGTATAGAATGTACTTTCAAATGTAACAGAGAACTGGGCACCATAATATGTACATGTTTTATATAGGAATCCTTGACTTAAGGCATTTTGAGTTACAACAATTCAAAGTTACAGCATTTCTTAAGATGCCTGAGCATCTCCCAACAGGCACACATTGGTATGCTGATGACCATGAGATCTGCCAAGGTAGCATCAGTAGGAAGAGTGCCAGGGGCTTCCTGTCAAAGCAGTGTCAATGCCTGGCACTTTTATCTTTAGACAAATAAAAAATAACACTTTAAAATGTGTGTATGCTTTTTATGGAACTATATATTATTAATTTCAGAATTATTTTAGTGAAAATAGGGCATTGGATCTTGTTGCTGGATCAGTTTTGGCTCACCATGCTTTGGCTTAAGACACAATAGGTTACTGAAAACTGTCTCTTAAGTCTCAGGACTTTCTCTCTCAGGGAAATACTGTGAAATGTAGGAAGTGTGTAATTAAGATGTGTGCTAGTAGAGAGTGTACACTGAGTTCAGGTGTACGGTGTGGTAGTAGAGAGCTGAGCCTCCGGTTTCCTGTGGCAGAATTTTCAAGATTCTGAATTCTGTGGCAGATTTTTAAAAAAACAAACCAAAAACCAGCAACAATTATCTGGTAAATTTACATAATTTGGCATATATTTGCAATTTCTTTTTTTTTTTTTACTTTTACAAAGTCAGACATTTCTTTGACCAGTTCATTTATTTGGTTCTTCATTAGATGAAAAGGGATATTAGAGATTGGGGCACGGGAGGCAGGAAGGGAAAGGATCTGCAAAGGAAAGAGAGGAGATTATAAAGGAGGAAAATGAAGAAATCTTAGGCAGGAAGGTAGAAAGGTAAGGAATAGAGCAAGACAGATGCAGGGGATGGGGAATTCAAGGAGGATAAGGAAAGAATGAGAGGAGGAAAAAGGGATGAGGAAATGGGAGGTAGGAAGAAAGGGAGGTGAGGGAATGGGGGTGGAAGAGGAGGTAAGATTAAGATGACACTGCCTTCCACCGCACAAATCCCATGCTGCCTGTTTCATTTTCTGCCTCACAGGCCTGTTACACCACCTCCTTCCCACTCGCATGGGTCAGCTTATTTGAGTTTTCTTCTTCCAGGGCCTGGTTCTAGCTTCTGCTGTCCCAGTTTTACGAGGAGTGGGCAAGGATCACAACCGACCAGTGGGTTCTCCGGGTGATCTGCATAGGCTACGCCTTAGAATTTTCACACCCTCCCAGGGACGCCTACTTGGTATCGCACTGTTCTTCCCGAAACAAGAGTGCCACGGTGGAGGACACGCTATGCAGTCTGTTAAGCCTGCAGGCCACTGTTCCAGTTCCAGGGGTGGAACAGGGAGCCGGTCGGTACTCCGTGTACTTTGTGGTGCCAAAGAAAGAAGGAACCTTTCGCTCCATCCTGGACCTCTAGCAAGTGAACCGGAGTCTGAAGATACCACGCTTTTGAATGGAAACCCTGCGCACGGTGATTGCGGCAGCGCGCAAGGGAGAGTTCCTCCCTGGACCTAACAGAGGCGTACCTCCATATCCCGATTCGGAGCAATCATCAGTGGTTTCTGCAGTTCTCGATCCTGGGGCAGCATTTCCAGTTTTGTGCGCTCCCCTTCGGTCTAGAATCGGCGCCCCGCACCTTCACCAAGGTTTTGATAGTCGTGGTGGCAGCCCTCAGGCAGGAAGGGGTGTTGGTGCACCCGTACCTAGATGACTGGCTCCTCCAGGCAAAGTCGGAGGAAGATTGTCGGCGGACTATTCTTCATGTGACTCAAGCTGCAGTCATTGGGCTGGGTGATCAACCTTCCCAAGAGTCACTTGATTCCCTCCCAGGTCCTGGAATATCTGGGGGCTCGCTTCAACACTCACCTGGGTCGGGTGTTTCTAACGGAGGACCAGAGGCGCAAACTACAACAGCAGGTGACCAGTTTTCGGGGGCTGTGGACTCCAACAGCCTGGAACTATCTGCAGGTTCTGGGATCCATGGTTTCAACGCTAGAGCTCGTCCCATGGGCCTTTGCTCAGATGAGACCATTGCAGCGGGCTCTCCTGTCCCGGTGGAGTCCAGTGATGGAGCAATATCAGGTGCGCCTGCCCCTGACCTCGCAGGCCAGATCCAGCCTGGAGTGGTGATTAGTAGATGCAAATCTGCAGAAAGGAATGTCCCTTGAAACCCCAGACTGGGTGGTGGTTTCCACGGACACCAGCCTGCGAGGCTGGGGTGCGGTGTGCTTAGGCAGAGCTGCACAAGGCGTATGGTTGGAATCAGAATGCCTTTGGTCCATCAATCACCTGGAGACCAGGGCAGTCCACAGGGCCTTGGATCTGATACAGAGGCGGATGGTTCGCGTGTTTTCGGACAACGCCACCACAGGGGCATACCTCAACCATCAAGGAGGAACCAAGAGCCCAGCCATAGCCCGGAAAGCCCATCTCCTCTTCAACTGGGCCAAGCGCCGTTTGGAGGGCATCGCTGCCTCGCACGTGGCAGGTGTCGACAACGTCCAAGCGGACTTCCTAAGCAGACAACAGGTGGACCCAGGAGAGTGGGAGCTGTCCGGAGAGGCGTGGAACCTCATTTGTACCCAATGGGGAATTCCCCAGTTGGTCCTCATGGTGACCTGACTCAACGCGAAGACGTCACGATTTTTCAGTTGACGGAAAGAATTGGGATCCGTGGGTCTCGATGCACTGGTGTCCAAATGGCCTTCAAGGATCCTATTGTACGCTTTCCCTCCATGGCCTCTCGTAGGTCGAGTTCTCAGACGAGTGGAACAGCACCCGGGTCAGGTGGTGCTGGTGGCTCTGGAGTGGCCTCGGCGCCCTTGGTTCGCGGATCTGATATGACTAGCCATGGAAGGTTCCTTACGGCTGGTGCATTTGCTGGAACTGTTGAGTCAGGGACCCATCTTTTCTCTCATGACTTGGCTTTTGAGAGGCGACGCCTACGACTGAAGGGGTATTCAGAGGCGATGATTGCCACTCTGCTGCAGGCCAGGCGGCCTTCCACTTCCATGGCTTACATGTGAGTATGGAGGGTGTTTGAGTCCTGGTGTGTGCAACAAGGAGTTGGGCCAGGGTCTGCATCCGTTCCCCACATTCTGGCTTTTCTGCAGCAGGGACTTTCCAAGGGCCTGGCGTACAACTCCATCTGGATTCCAGTTTCAGCTCTGGGGTGCTTCAGGGGATAAATAGACGGCAAATTCCTGGCATGCCACTAGGATGTGATTTGCTTCCTCAAAGGGGTAAAGCATTTGAGGCCGCCTGTTCAGAAACTGTGCCTGGAGTGGAACCTGAACCTCGTCCTGTGGGCTTTATGTGTACCACCTTTTGAGCTGGTGGGGCAGGCTTCGGTCAAGGACCTGAAACGGAAGACGGTGTTTTTACTGGCGATCTGTTCGGCGCAGCGCATTTTGGAATTGCAGGCCCTGTCCTGCCGGGACCTGTTTTTACGGATTTCAGCGGATAGGGTGTCCTTGCGCACGGTGCCGTCCTTTCTGACGAAGGTGGTGTCGGCGTTTCATTTAATCAGTCGGTAGAGTTCCCTGGTTTCCCGGACTGGTCTTGTGACTCGGCGACGAATAGAGACCTGCATTTATTGGATGTTCGCCAAATCCTCCTATTTTGAAGGTCACCAATCCTTTTTGGAAGTCAGATCATTTGTTTGTCCTGTTTGGTGGTCCTCTTAAAAACTTATCTATTTACTCAAGCATTCATCTTTAAAGATGGCGCCGGCCAGCCAGTGCTCCTACCATGTGACAGGGGCCGGCCAATAGCACGGATACCCTGTCATATGGTAAGGGCAAAGGGCCATCGGCGCCATCTTTATGAGTGGCAGCCGATGGCCCGAGAACGGGAGATCGCTCCCGGGACCACCACTAGTCCACCAGGTAATTTTAAAATGTTTTGGGGGGATCGGGAGGGTGGGGGAAGCTAAGGGGTCGTTTTTAAAGGGTCGGGTGTTGGGGTTTTTTATCGGGCCATCGGCGCCATTTTTGAGTGGCAGCCAAAATGGCGCCGATGGACCAAGAGCGGGAGATCGGTCCCCGCGCCCCCACTGGACCACCAGGTACTCGTAAAAAGTTTTGGGGGGGTTCGGGAGGGTGGGGGAAGGTAAGGGATTCGTTTTATAGGGTCGGGGTGGGTTTAGGGGTTTTTTTTGGTGTGCCGGTTTTCCCCTCCCTCCCCCCTCCCCCGATTTACGATTTTTCACGATAAATCAGGGGAATTTCTATTGTATCGCGACTCTGAACGATTTTTCACGATTTAAAATATATCTGACGATTGTTTTTTAAATCATCAAAAAACGATTCACATCCCTATTAGCTACTGCACTGAAGAATTCTGAAGGAAATAGTTTTGATGCCAATATTAACGAAGATCCGGGGTAGGGTTTTCTACTTTAGGGGAATCCAACCCTGCTGTCTTTTGATGTTCGCCTTGTTCGGTCTGAATAGTTGTTTAAGTTGGTTTGAAGTTGGCTCCAGTGGTTTTTTGCTTGGGGATCGACCAATACTGAGGAGCTGCAGGTGGCACTAGTGGTATAAATAGCAGTGCCTCAAAGTTTTTTCCTCTGCCTCCATCTGCTGGTGGGAATGCATAACCCACTGGTCTGGACTGATCTGTGGTATTACAGGAACAAAAATTAGCAGGTAAGATCCAATTTTCCTATTTTTAAGGTGCTTTTAATTGGGAAAAGGGAAGACTGGGTGAAACCTAGAAAAGTGGCAACTCTTAAGTGTTTACTTTTACTGAACCTCTTTCAGTCACAATGTCCTCCCAGCCCTCTGGTGCTGGCTCTTCCAGAATCCCCATGGGGCAGGCTGACATCACAGCTGAACCATTACAGTCCAATACAGGAATTATTTATTTTGTTTTATATAAATAAGACGATTTTATCTTTCTATAAAACAACATAAGCTGTGAACACCAATCGACTGACTTCTCTATCAAACATTAATCATAAAGCTATTAAAATGACTGAATGAAAGAACTAAATTTTTTTTTTATTTTTTTTTTTTACCATTACACAGGTAAAAAGCATTTGACATATAAAGCTATATTATGGTGACTAGGTGTGCTGAACTTTACTTTTAAATGCTATGAGAACTATATTAGAAAATAAGGTAACAAAACAGTGGACTTGCAGCTGTGGCATTTAATCACTGCAAATGTAAATCAAGTCTAAAATGGGGAAAAAAATCATTAGTGTGGCATTTATTTTATTTAATTTATATAAAAGTATTTATATTCTGCCCCTCCAAAGTTTGGGGCAGGTTACAACAGCACATGTATAATACAATTCAGTTTACGAGAAAGTCAATTAAAATAGATAAATAAGCCCAAAGTAAATAAAATAAATTAACTTTTACATAAAAAAAGTAAAACAAAATAATGTAAAAAACTTAAAAAGAAATTTTAAGACTTACATAAATCAGGAAAGGTTTGAAGGAAGAGATGATGTTTCAAAGCTTTCTTAAATATGTCTTTATCAGAAATTAATCGCAATTTGAATGGTATTGAATTCTAAAGAATGGGGCCGGCTATGGAAAAAGCATGCTCCCTGGTGGATACTAATCTGGTTGCTTTTGGTGAAGGAACTTGAAGTAGGAGTTTATTTTTGGAATGGAGATTTTTGCATGGGGTATAAATGTGTAGTGAAGCAGCGAGCCAGGATGTGTTATTGCTGTATATAAAAATAGGGAGAGTCATTAAAGTTTTATATTGTACACGCCACTTGTCTGGGAGCCAGTATAGTTTATGAAGAACTGGAGTGATATGATCAGAGGTTTTAATATTGTGGAGGAGCTGTACTGCAGAGTTTTGTAAAAGTTGCAAAGGTCGAGTAGTGATTTTGGGAAATTCTAGGAGCAGGGAGTTGCAGTAGTCAATACTAGAGAAGATTAGGGATTGGGCAACCATGCAAAAGTGGGCTAGATCAAGCAAGGGTTTGACATGTCTTAGTAATCTGATTTTGAAGAGAGAGTTTTTTAATAGTGTTTTGATGTGTGAGTTTAGATCTAGTTTTGGATCTAAGATGACTCCTAGATTGTGACTTGTTTGACTATGTTAATTGAACAGTTGTCATGTTGGATGGATGATGGAATATTCTCAAAACGGGGATTTCCTAATATGAGAATTTCTGTTTTTGAAAGGTTGAGGCTTAATTTGTTGTGAATTAGCCATTTTTTGATCGTCAAGAGGCACAGAGTGAGGAATTTGAGTGTGTCTGGCCAGATGTGTTTAGTGGGAAAATAGAATTGTCTGTCATCTGCATATATTCTGTAAATTAGACCAAGAGTGGATAATAACCGGCAAACTGGGTTGAGTTATATATTGAATAGGGCAGCTGAGAGAGCAGATCCCTGTGGCACTCCGGTTTCTAAAGCAAAAGCCATTTAGTGATCTGCTGTTTCCTATAATGCAGAATAGCTCATTTGCCCAGGCGGTGCTACACTCTGCATGACTGTACACATGCTAATGCACAGGGGAAGGTCCCTAGAGCCAGATTTATTAAAGGTTTAAACCATTATGTGCCTGTGAGAAAAACTTTTATAAATCAGGTTTCTACAGTTTCATGAGAATAATTAGTTACTGCCTGTGAATGTGAATTTTCAGCTTCATCTTTTAGATCATATAATGGAATCAATTTTTTTTCTTTAAGTGAAGAATGAAAACTCACCCTGAAACCTTTCTTAATCTAAAAATGTCAACTGGATGGGCTGGCCTTTGTTGCTCTGTGAAAGTGCTGGGTTCAGTTCCTAAGCCAAGATTCTGTACTTTTTGCCAGGGCTAGGGATGCTGTTGAGGCAATGTTCATAGCCACTGGCATGGGGAGAGGTTGGTGGGGAATATCAGCCATTGCGCAACAGTGGCACCTTAGTGTGAGTGTCCAGAATAAATCTGCACATGCATGCTAGAGGCAGCAGTCTGAGGCCCCTGCCCAAGAACTGCTGCTGGACTGGATGGGAAAAGCCCTAAGCAGTTCCAAATGAAAGTTCATTTCACCAGGAGGTCCGTTCCAATTTTGCAGGATGCAAACTACAAGGCCAAAAAATAAAAACTTTAAACTAGAATGTTTTTAAACAGATGATGAGAGATCAGTTTTGCAGTGTGTGTGGGCACCCAAATATTAAACAGATGCTATGTAGCATCTGTTTCTAGGGAAAGTGCCTTAGTGTGACATAGCATACGTAGTCACAGAGTAAGACATGAATAATTACAATCGTTAGTTTTTTAAGGGCCTTGCTACAGTATTTATATAAAGATTTTTGTTTTAGACCTGTATATTTCACTTTTAAACTTTGTTTTGTTTTAGCTAATGTTTTGTCTTATTTTTTTTTAAGTAAAATAAAAATCTTTCAGGACCCTTTGGCTGTGCTAACACAGAAGACTTTCTTCCAGAGGGTTGGGAGAGTGGTTTCCAAGGTACTTTGCTTTACAGTCTAGGAAAATAAACAACAAAAACAAGCCAGCAATGTTAGAAGCAGTCCTACTGCCAACTTGCAAATCTTGCTGTTTTAAGGTAAGCCAGTTAAAGACATCAAATTTTTTGTCTTCATGTAGACTGGAATTAGAATAAACACAAACAAAAGCCAGAACTGAGCTACAGCTAGAATTGCTTTTTGGGAAGCAGAAACATGACACATTCTTAAAATCCAAACCAACCCCTGCTGTCTTGTACGTTCTCTTGTCTTGATGCACAGATTATTACATCATGTGGTTTTTTTGTTCCCTGTCTGACAAATCAGCGTTACTGAGATAGGTAGGTTACATTCTAATCAAACCTGAGGATCCAAATCAAGAAAACAAAGTCCCTCATGTAGCTAGGCTGTATTATTAATGCTAGGATTTATTTACATATTCCTAAAAGTTCTTTTCAGGGGAAATTCAGAAAGAAACGTTACCTGCTTACACATGCATAGCTGGGCCTAAACAAGAGTAAGTGATATTTCCATTGGGCTCGGAGAGAAAAATCGTATCTTTCTGCTTCTTCAGGGACTGATGTTGTAATTAACATATGGGAAAGGGTCAATGATCAGAGCAGTGAACTATGACCTGGAAGAGCTCCTGAGATTTCTGCTTCAAGTCTTACTGTCTGTGGGAACTTCTCTTTAAATCTGTGCATTAAATCCATTAAAGGGGGAGAGAATGAGATTGCATTTATGCGTGGTACATGTGTGTGTGTGTGGTGTGTGTGTGTGTTATGGCATAACTATGTGGGAAGTTGGCTACATATTGAATTGAATTAGTGAGCTGAATAATCTTCTGGTGCTCCATAAAGCCATGAGAAATTGCATAACATTGTGGGAATTTAAAATAATTTTCAGCCTTCCCACAGGACTTGCAGGTCTGTGCAACCAGCTGCACTTCACTGTCTTCCCTTCAGAGCAATTCACTCCTTGTTCTTGCACATGGATTTCTGCAACCAGACCTCTCCCAGTTAACATTAGCTGGTCTTTTTACAGCTGGACACCAGACTCTGTTATTGCAAAGGATGAAACAAGCGCAAAGGATGACAATCCCTTGTTAGTCAGATCAGCTCCTCTCAGCATGCAAGCATTGCACAAAAAGGAGGGGGAACCTTTCAGTTTCATATGATATCACATAACACAACTGTCTACTATGCAGAGTTCCACATGTCAAAACAGAGCAATTCTAATCCAAGATAATAGCAGAGAGATCTACGTTATCTGAAGTGAAACAAGAGCAGGGAATGACACCACCTCCATTGGTCAGGTTAGCTCCTCTCAACATGCAAGCAGTGCACTAAATGAAGGAGGGACTTAGGGCCAACAAAAATTATAAGCTTCCTTGAAAGCAAAGCACTGTAGCTAAATCACCAGTTTTGGTGACACTGATAAAATAAAGTATTAATTAGTATAACATGCAGGGACTTTTTTTTTTTTTATTGCTGCTACATCTGCAAGTTGAATTTCAAAGGGAAGCTCCCTGTGGAGTTTCTTTTTGAAAATGTGTAGCCTGACAAGGGCTGCAGCTACATATGTATCCCCAGCATTTCCAGATGCACACTCCCTACTGCGAAGTACACATAGGGAGTTAACAATAAACTCCCTTGCCTGACATATCACCATGTTTTGAGACGTCAGGTCTCTGCATCAGGGGCACATCTAAGCACATTATGGGAACCACTCCTCTTGCCGCTTACAAATGTTATGGCACTGACATTTTTTAACACTGTGATTAATCTGGGAAGCAAACAATGTGATTTAAAAAGCAGTTTCCACCAATAGGATTCCAAAATGTGGCACGTTACTAGTGGTATGCCACAAAGTAAAACATCTTATCGTTGGTAATGATCAAATAAACACACCCCGTTCAATATCTGTATTTAATCCATGTTGATGTATCATCTGCACTCAAAAAATCCACTGCTAATCACAAATTAATTTAGCTCCCAATTCCTACTCCTCCACTCGAATGCCACACGTGCCAGAATTAGCCACTAAAAATCATTAAAAGAGTAACCATATTGAATAAAATGTGTCACCATTGGAGCTCCTAATTTGTGTGCTTTTATACAGCTCTGTTAGATGAGTTTTCATCAAACATTTTGTTTTCCCAATGTAATATAAATTTCAGGGACATTCAATTAGACAATGAGATACTACACAAGTGAATCTACAGTCTATGTAATAACAATATCCTATGTCCCAATGACATCACAATATGGTCATCCTGCAAAATCAATGAACACATATTGCATTTCCGCATGGGTATGTGCCTGTGCACTTCTCAACAGGGTCCAAAACTCCTTAGAAACATGATGACAGAAAAAAAATCATATGGCCCATCCAGTCTGCCCATCCGTCCAATTAATTTAGCATCACTTCCTTAGAGATCCTCTGTATTTATCCCATGCTTTCTTGAATTTAAATACTTTTGTTTTTCTCCACCACCTCCACTGGGAGGTTGTTCCATGCATCCACCACCCTCTCTGTTTTGAAATAGTTTCTAAGAATTCTCCTGAATCTACCCTCTTTCATCCTCAACTAATGTCCCCTTACTCTAGTGCCTCCTTTCCATTGAAAAAGGCTCACCTCCTGTGCATGGAAACCTTTGAGATATTTGAATGTCTCTATCATATCTCCCCTATCTCGCCTTTCCTCTAGGTCAGCGATGGTGAACTCCAGTCCTTGAATGCCACAAACAGGCCAGGTTTTCAGGATATCTACAATAAGTATGCATGAAAAAGATTTGCATGTACTGCCCCCATTGTATGCAAATCTATCTCATACATATTAATTGTGGATATCCTGAAAACCTGGACTGGAGTTCGCCATCATTGATCTAAGGCAATGGTCCCTGTCCTAGGGGCCCATCAGCCAGTCGGGTTTTCAGGATATGCACAATGAATATGCATGAGAGAAAATGTGCATGCACTGCCTCCATAACCTACACATTTTCTCTCATGCATATTCATTGTGGATATCCTGAAAACCCGATTGGCTGGTGGATGCCCAGGACAGGGTTGGGGAATACATGTTTAGAATTTTAGGTCTATCCCCATATGCCTTAGAATGAAGACCTCTGACTATTTTATTAGCCACCATCTGGACCGACTCCATCCTGTTTATATTCTTATAAAGGTGCAGTCTCCAGAATTGTACACAGTATTCCAACTGAGGTCTCACCGGAGACCTATATGGGGGCAATATTACTTCCCTTTTTGTGGCCATTCCTCTCCCTGTGCAGCCAAGCATCTTTCTGGCTTTTACCGTTGCTTTATCCACCTGTTTGGCCACCTTAAGATCATCAGATACAACTACCCCTAGATCCTGCTCTTCCTTTGGGGCTGATTCAATACAGTGTGCTCAGGCGAGCGCACTGTAGAACCCGCAGTTGGACATGGGTTATATAGGAGCTAATTTAATCCCCTTATGCAATAAGGGATTAGTGCCTCTACAACATGCGTCCAACATGGAGTGAATCTAATAGCATTCATCACATGCAAATGCATGTGAATGAGGCTATTAGCTATTCATTCCCAATACAAAAAATAAAATGTGCACATTTTCACGTTCAGGCAGAGCAGGCGTTAATTGCTGAGTGCTCCTAAAACTAGTACAGAAAAGCAGAAAAAACTGCTTTTCTGTACTGCCTCCTACTTAATATCATTGCGATATTAAGTAAAAGGAAAATCTTTCACAAACTTTATTAAAAAAAAAAAAAAAAGCGCCGGCAGTCAGGTGCAGGAAATGGATGCTCAATTGACAAGAATCCATTTCCTAAACCCCCTGGCTGTGCACCATTTAGGGAAAACTGCTGATAAATTCGGCATCTGTTGTCTTAACCAGCGGACGGCCGGCGCTCTCAAGCTTTTATTAGCAAGGAGGCACTAGGGTCATTTGTGCACTCCTAGTGCCTCCTTGCTAACATGACCCCTAATTTAAATATTGCATGACGCCCTCAGGAGGGGCGCCTGGGGGCGCATTAAGAAATCGGGCGCTGACTGTTCAGCGCCCGCTTTCTGCGCATAAATATTGCATCGGCCCCTTTGTGTTTAGAAAAATTTCACCTCCAATACTGTACCTTTCCATTGGGTTTTTACATCCTAAATGCATTACTTTGCATTTTTTTAAGCATTAAGTCATAGCTGCCAGAGTTTAGACCATTCTTTGAGCTTTGCAATATCCCTCCTCATGTTTTCCACTCTTTTCTGGCTGTCCACCCTGTTACAGATTTTGGTATCATCAGCAATCAAACGAGGAATGTTCCAAGATCTTTTATATTTTCCCCCTGAAAAAAGCAAACCTAGGCATATCTTTACACACTTAAGAGGTAATTTTCAAAGAAGTTTTGCACTTAAATGTAACATACTATCGTAGCAATTTTCAAAAACTATTATCTCAAGTAAAGTGCACTTATGCAAGTAAATCCTATGGACAATTCAATGGCATCTATAGTAGCAATTTACAAAAGCCCTACCTTGAGTAAAGTGCATTTACTCGAATATATGTTTTCTAAAATCAGACCATTTATGCTCCCTCAAGATATCCTAAAATCAGGCCCTTTATGCTCACTCAAGATATCCCAATTGTGCATATTTAAATAATTTAAAGTAGCTAATTCTGGCACATGTGCCATTCAAGTGGAGGGGTGGGAATCAGGAACTAAAATTAATTCAACAGGAACAGCAGCGAATTTTTCAAATACAGACAATTGAATGCAGAAATTGAATGGGGCATGTTTATTTGATCACTACTAATAAGATGTTTAACTCTGTGGCATATCAATAGTAATGTGCCACGTTTTGGAATCCTATTGGTGGAAACAGCTTTTTAAATCATATTGTTTGCTTCCCGATTTGCCAGAATGTTAAAAATATCAGTGCTATAATGTTTGCAAGCAGCAAGAGGAGTGGTCCCTATAATATGTCCGGATGAGCTCCTGATGTAGAAATCTAATATCTCAAAGCATGATATCATATTGGGTAGGAAAGCTGCACAATAAAGGAAGTTTTAAGATACTTTTATATGCAAATTAAAAAAGAAAATAAAAATGTAAATAAATGCTGTATAACCTCAGGGATGAATAAAAATTATAAATGGTTAAATAAGGTTGAAATTGCTAGTTATGCCAGTTTTATGAGCAGCCTACCACCGTACATACTGACAAGTTTTTCCATGGTAAATTATTGCTGAATGCTAATAATATATAGATTTAGATACTGCATTTCCCAGTTTCTACCATCAAATCTTCCTCTTTAAAAGCTTTTAAGTAGTGGTATGAGTACTTTCTGTATTTCATTTTTCAAAGTCTGATTTTTTTTTTTAGTTAGGTTTTCATGGATTTGAACACTTTTGCTGTATTTGTTGTCAGTTCTTGGAATTATTCCCAAGATGAATCATTTTTCTGGCGCTCAGGCTTCCAAATTGCAATTGTTCTTCCCAGTTGTAGGAACAATCACAGGAGTGGGAAAGCCTGCTCCTCAGCCTAGGTTGCTGGAGAAGGTAAAACACGCTGTACATCCACACAGCACAGGATCATCTTCAGACCAGGAAGTAACTGCAGCAAAGAATTTTCTTGAAAGCATAAAACTGTGGTCCAAGTACCCAGGCGAATGGTCAGACATATATGTGAAGATGATGACTTAAGCCTTATTTATTTAAAACATTTCTAGGCCACCTACGACCACAGCTCTAGGTGGCTTACAATTTAAACATTTGTAAATTAACATAAAAAGATAAACTCAACAATAGTGATAACAGGCAGATTGAACTATCCTCTCTTCTCTTGCACGTTACATATACAGTCAGGCCTTCAGGTGACCTCAGCAAATGTCAGTTGAAACAATAAAGTCTTAAGTGTTTTCTCAAAATGCTTCATCAGTCGTAAAGTCTCTGGCAAGGAGTTCCATAATGCAAGGCCGGCTATAGAGATATAAATAGATAACTACCAGAAGGGCCTTATAGCTAGGCTCTCTCTCTCTCTCCCATTCCCCCCCCCCCCCCCCCCCCAGTGGTTGCAGGTAGGAATTGTGCTATTACCGCAAAGTGCGGAATAGTTATCGCACTCTGAGGTAATACCTATGTGAAGCGCTAAGATAGTGCACATTGCGATAAATAGGCTATCATCATCAAATATGCCCCTCCTCCTTTCACATGCGATAGTTTGATGAATCTAGCCCTACGTTAGAGCTGCTCAATAGCTAAGCTGCAATGTATCTGGGGATATTCAGCTGCATAGCCATGCAGCTGAATATCCTGTCTTAAGTTAGCCAGATAAGTCTATCCGGATAACTTAGTCGGCTATGTTTTAAATATCTACTCCTCTGTACCTATGCCAGCAGTTAGAGAAGGACCTGCAACCTTCCACCTGTAGGTACCACGCCTTGCTATACACATTAAGATTACTACTGCACTGGCATTTTTGGTCACTGGCATCTTCCAGACACTTCTAAGTGTCACAGCTGGAGTAAGCCAGTCTGCAGCCTCCGTTTGTATAGAGTAGTTTCTGGCTACATTTCTCAGGAAAACACAACACTATATAATCTTCCCTTTGGAGCAGACAGCAACAATAAATGACGACTGATTTTACCAAATTACATGCTTCCTCTCTATCTTGGGGGCCATCAGTTGCACTCACATTCCTTTAAGGGTACCAGGAGATGATGAGGCCACCAACTGCAACCACAAAGTGTGGATATGGCCAGATTTACAGGATCCAGTTAAGATGCATACATTCTCTCGCAGTCAGGAATTCATGACTACTTCCAGGACGGGACATCACTGGGGGTTATCTTCTAGGTAGGAATGCACTTATCACTATCACCACACAGCAACTAACCACTTCTTTTTGTCTCTCTCATATCTAGGTAGAGTGACAGTATTGGCCCAGGAGGACCACTCCAACCCTGTTCGGTAAACTAAATCGCTACCCAACACTAAGTGATATTTAACACAACTCTTTGCTATGTTCTCCCCTACAGATGATGAAGGATACCCACTTAAAACCTGGCTCATGATCCCACTAGCTGTTCCGCAGGCTCCTTCAGATGCTTGCTACAACAGAGCCCACCAGCTGACCAGAGCAGTCATTGAGAGATCCTTTGGCCTACTCAAAACATGTTTCTGATGCCTGGATAGATCTAGGGAGATGCCTTCTCTACAGCCCCAATATGGTCTGTGTTATCTTTCTAGCTTGTTGCATGCTAGATGATCATAAGAAACTTGCTGGGCAGACTGGATGGACCATTTGACCTTTTTCTGCTGTCATTACTATATACTATATTACTATGAAGAAGAGGAGGAGGGGGGCCCATGACCTGAGTCAGCACACATTGGAGGACTCAACAGCAGGCTGTACAGGAAACGAACACTGATATAAATACATTTTAGATAGTGAATTTATTTACGAGTGCTCAATGTGGTAAAAACTAAAGAAATTTAATGTTTTCTGTGCCGCCCACTTTTTCTTTGTGGAACCTCCATTGCTTTGGCCTGTCCCAATCTGCTGCTCCTCTGCAATGTCCAATCACAGCTGATACTGCCCTCGGAGGGCTGGGAAACTTGAGGCAGTGGCAAAGGCTGATTCCCGCTGAAGGAGTCTAGAGGGGTGTATTGCTTGATGAAGGGACTAGGAGGCTGCATGCAGGATATGGCCTTGTAGCAGTGGTAGGCCTCTCATATTCAGCCTCATGTGCACTCGGCAAGGGAGGAACAGCTCTCTGTGATGGTGGCAGTGATGCAGGAGGCTGCATCTGTACAGGGGATAGTGGCTCAAGAGGAGGTAGAACCAGAATGGGTGGTGGTGGAACAATATGTGGAGCTGCCAATAGGACATGTGGAAGTCTGGGCTGGGGAGGTGCAATCCAGGGTGGTGGGCAAAAGCTGGAGGGAGCTGCATCCAGGCAGGAACCACACATAGTAGGGAGCTGGTGGAGGCTGCAGCTGGTAAGGGGGTATGGATTACAGCATCTCCCTCCACATTGCAGTCTAGACCTGTTGGAGAGGGTAGGCTGTATGGATTCAGAGTTTTCACCCAATGTGAAATATTTATGAACAGGCAAGAGTCTGTTTAGTTATTCCAGTAGGTCAATGATGAGAAAGCAAGCAATTATCTTATACTAAAGCCTGAGAGAGAATGAAGGCCACATCTGTGCCTGAGATTTGATAAGAACTTAGAGGGAGGGAACATCGCTGCTTTCCCAAGCATTTAGTGTATAAGGAGAAATAACAGCTAGTAAAGAGGGAGAGCATGCTCTGGATGTGATAGCACAGGCTAATCCTTTGGAAACATGTAAGTGTTTTATACCATTACTTCTTCTGTATTATCTGAATTTATTTGTGCTATCCTTCTATTGCTCAAATAAACATACTTTCCTAAGTACCTGGAACTGTGATGTGGCTCTTTGTGTAGGTTCCTGGGTTCAAACCCCCAGGTATAATCCTGGTAATTGTGTGTGTTTATATTGGGCAAGTCCCTCAGGTAGCCCCCAGTGTAGACCTCAGTGAGATTATCTATCCAGGACAGAGCCCCAGGGCATAATGCCATTGTGCACGGTCTGAACCCAGAACAAGGCTTATATTTCCTCATGAATACCCCAGCATTTCCTCTTGAACAACATCCCAATATAACCTGAGGCCTACAATCTTCTCCACCTCACTGACATTTAACTCCATAATCCACCATTTTGCTGGAGTGGCTTGCTTCTCTTCTCTGAGATGAAGTCCTCAGCTGAGCTGCCCTTCTTCTGGCCAGCTGCATGCTGCTACAGGTCTGGTGTGTGTGACTGGATCTTCATCTCCTCTTCCTTCTGGTGCTGGGTACTCCTTTGCTGGTCCCTTCTCCTCCTCTACTGGGCTAGCAGTCAGCATCTGTGAATGCCGCCTTGACTGCTTGAAGCCATTGGGACCTAGTGCATTAGAATCCTTGCCTGACTCCTCCCTGCACAAAGAAAAAGTGTATTTTTATTTACTTTAAAAATGTTATATCCCGCACTCTACAGTAGCTTAAAGCAGCTCACAAATAATAAACATACATAATTAAAAATATTATATACATACAGACTCATAAATAAGAACATAAGAATATGCCATACTGGGTCAGACCAAGGATCCATCAAGCCCAGCATCCTGTTTCCAACAGTGGCCAATCCAGGCCATAAGAACCTGGCAAGTACCCAAAAACTAAGTCTATTCCTTGTTAACGTTGCTAATAACAGTGGTGGTTATTATATAAGTCAACTTAATTAATAGCAGGTAATGGACTTCTCGTCCAAGAATTTATCCAATCCTTTTTTAAACACAGCTATACTAACTGCACTAACCACATCCTCTGGCAACAAATTCCAGAGTTTAATTGTGCGTTGAGTGAAAAAGAACTTTCTCCGATTAATTTTAAATGTGCCACATGCTAACTTCATGGAGTGCCCCCTAGTCTTTCTATTATCTGAAAAAGTAAAAAACCCATTCACATCTACCCGTTCTAGATCTCTCATGATTTTAAACACCTCTATCATATCCCCCCTCAGCCGTCTCTTCTCCAAGCTGAAAAATCCTAACCTCTTTAGTCTTTCCTCATAGGGGAGCTGTTCCATTCCCTTTATCATTTTGGTAGCCCTTCTCTGTACCTTCTCCATCGCAATTATATCTTTTTTGAGATGCGGCGACCAGAATTGTACACAATATTCAAGGTGCGGTCTCACCATGGAGCGATACAGAGGCATTATGACATTTTCCGTTTTATTCATTATTCCCTTTCTAATAGTTCCCAACATTCTGTTTGCTTTTTTGACTGCCGCAGCACACTGAACAGACGATTTCAATGTGTTATCCACTATGACACCTAGATCTCTTTCTTGGGTAGTAGCACCTAATATGGAACCTAACATTGTGCAACTATAGCATGGGTTATTTTTCCCTATATGCATCACCTTGCACTTGTCCACATTAAATTTCATCTGCCATTTAGATGCCCAATTTTCCAGCGTCACAAGGTCTTCCTGCAATTTATCACAACCTGCTTGTGATTTAACTACTCTGAACAATTTTGTATCATCTGCAAATTTGATTACTTCACTCTTCATATTTCTTTCCAGATCATTTATAAATATATTGAAAAGTATGGGTCCCAATACAGATCCCTGAGGCACTCCACCGCCCACTCCCTTCCACTGAGAAAATTGTCCATTTAATCCTACTCTGTTTCCTGTCTTTTAGCCAGTTTGCAATCCACGAAAGGACATCGCCACTTATCCCATGACTTTTTACTTTTCCTAGAAGCCTCTCATGAGGAACTTTGTCAAATGCCTTCTGAAAATCCAAGTACACTACATCTACCGGTTCACCTTTATCCACATGTTTATTAACTCCTTCAAAAAAGTGAAGCAGATTTGTGAGGCAAGACTTGACTTGGATAAAGCCATGCTGACTTTGTTCCATTAAACCATGTTTTTCTATATGTTCTGTGATTTTGATGTTTAGAACACTTTCCATTATTTTTCCTGGCACTGAAGTCAGGCTAACCGGTCTGTAATTTCCCGGATCTCCCCTGGAGCCCTTTTTAAATATGGGGGTTACATTAGCTATCCTCCAGTCTTCAGGTACAATGGATGATTTTAATGATAGGTTACAAATTTTTACTAATAGGCCTGAAATTTCATTTTTTAGTTCCTTCAGAATTCTGGTGTGTATACCATCCGGTCCAGGTGATTTACTACTCTTCAGTTTATCAATCAGGTCTACCACATCTTCTAGGTTCAGTCCATCTGAATCATTACCCATGAAAACTTTCTCCAGTACGAGTACCTTCCCAACATCCTCTTCAGTAAACACTGAAGCAAAGAAATCATTTAATCTTTCCGTGATGGCCTTATCTTCTCTAAGTGCCCCTTTAACCCCTCAATCATCTAACGGTCCAACTGACTCCCTCACAGGCTTTCTGCATTGGATATATTTTAAAAGGTTTTTACTGTGATTTTTTGCCTCTTCGGCCAACTTCTTTTCAAATTCTCTCTTAGCTTGTCTTATCAATGTCTTACATTTAACTTGCCAAGTTTATGCATTATCCTATTTTCTTCTGTTGGATCCTTCTTCCAATTTTTGCATGAAGATCTTTTGGCTAAAATAGCTTCTTTCACCTCCCCTTTTAACCATGCCGGTAATCGTTTTGCCTGCTTTCCACCTTTCTTAATGTGTGGAATACATCTGGATTGTGCTTCTAGGATGGTATTTTTTAACAATGACCACACCTCTTGCACACTTTTTACTTTTGTAGCTGCTCCTTTCAGTTTTTTTCTATTTTTCTCATTTTATCTAAGTTTCCCTTTTGAAAGTTTAGCACGAGAGCCATGGATTTGCTTACTGTCCCCCTTCCAGTCATTAATTCAAATTTGATCATATTATGATCACTATTGCCAAGCGGCCCCACCACCGTTACCTGTCTCACCAAATCCTGTGCTCCGCTGAGAATTAGGTCTAAAATTGCTCCCTCTCTCGTCGGTTCCTGAACCAATTGCTCCATAAAGCTATCATTTATTCCATCCAGGAACTTTATCTCTGTAGCATGTCCCGATGATACATTTACCCAGTCAATATTGGGGTAATTGAAGTCTCCCATTATTACCGCACTACCAATTTGGTTAGCTTCCCTAATTTCTTTTAGCATTTCACTGTCAGTCTCACCATCTTGACGAGATGGACGGTAGTATACTCTTATCACTATAGTCTTCCCCGACACATAAGGGTTTCTACCCATAAAGATTCAATTGTGCATTTAGTCTCATGCAGGATATTTATCCTGTTGGACTCTATGCCATCCCGGACATAAAGCACCACACCACCTCCTGGGTGCTCCTCTCTATCATTGCGATATAATTTGTACCCCGGTATAGCACTGTCCCATTGGTTGTCCTCCTTCCACCATGTCTCTGAGATGCCATCATTCACTGCTATACATTATTCATTGCTATACATTCTAATTCTCCCATCTTTCACTGCTATACATTCTAATTCTCCCATCTTACTTCTTAGACTTCTGGCATTAGCATACAAACATTTCAAAGTTTGTTTTTTGTTTGTATTTTCATTCTGCTTTTTAATTGATAGGGATAAGTTAGAATTTTTTAGCTCAGGTGAGTTTTTAGTTACAGGCACTTGGACTACTTTTCTTATTATTGGAACCTCACTGTCGGGATGCCCTAATTGTAATGCATCATTAATATCCTTTGAAGATACCTCTCTCCGAACCATGCACTGCTGAGCGACTGTCGGCTTTCCCCTTTGTTCTAGTTTAAAAGCTGCTCTATCTCCTTTTTAAAGGTTAGCGCCAGCAGTCTGGTTCCACCCTGGTTAAGGTGGAGCCCATCCCTTCGGAAGAGACTCCCCCTTCCCCATAAGGTTCCCCAGTTCCTAACAAAACTGAATCCCTCTTCCTTGCACCATTGTCTCATCCACGCATTGAGACTCTGGAGCTCTGCCTGCCTCTGGTGACCTGCGCGTGGAACAGGGAGCATTTCAGAGAATGCTACCCTGGAGGTTCTGGATTTAAACTTTCTACCTAAGAGTCTAAATTTGGCTTCCAGAACCTCCCTCCCACATTTTCCTATGTCGTTGGTGCCCACATGTACCACGACAGCCGGCTCCTCTCCAGCACTGTCTAAAATCCTATCTAGGTGACGCGTGAGGTCCGCCACCTTCGCACCAGGTAGGCATGTTACCAGGCGATCCTCACGCCCACCAGCCACCCAGCTGTCTACATTCCTAATAATCGAATCACCAACTATGACGGCTGACCTAACCCTTCCCTCCTGGGCAATAGAAATTATACTCAAAAGGACGATACTCTGCTCATTGGAAACTTTAGGTCTAGGATAAAAATTGGACTTTGGAACTTTTAGGTATAAGCTAAGGAGAAGAGGTAAGGTTTTTTTTTGTTTTTTTTTATTTATAATTTTTTAATCCTGTTTAAATTGCTTTGTGAAGGAAATATCTCTTAGATCTTCAGGAACAGAATTCCACAATCGAGGGTTGGCAACAGAGAAAGCCCAGTTTATTGTTATGTCCAGTCTTGCAAGTTTCATTGTTGGTATCTCCGGCAAATTTTTGTTAGAAGAACATAGTTGCCTTGTAGGTCTGTAGAGATGAAGGACAGTACTTAGTCAAATAGAAGTGTCATTTTTGAATAAGATATAAATCATCATGATAATGTTATATTGAATTCTGAAAGCAATTGGAAACCAATGAAGAGTAGAGTACAGGTGAAATATAAATGCTATGTGGGTTTTTTGCTTCACACTCACTGGACCTTCCTTTCTGCCTAACAGAAAAGCTCCATGGGCCCTAGTCTAGCACCTCCTGCTATACCACAGATTGTTTAGAAAGCATACCTATTATATTGAAATCTACCTTAGAATCACTTGTAAAGCACCAGCAGGCAACGACAGAGAGAGGACTCACAAATAGGGATAGCTCTTGACTTGTGCACCATTTGTTATTTCTAACAAGTAACATATCTATATGTAAGGGGGTAGCCATTTTGTACTACTTAGAATATGTCCAGGCTCCTTACTAACATTCTGTATGTGTCTTTAGCTAGTCTGAGTGCTCTCAGTATGACTGTCTGATGTAAGCATACTGTCAGCATGCAGTGGAGGTGCAGCACTCCCTATTGGGAGGGGTGTATTCACCATGCAGCAGCATAGGGCCGACTTAGCGGACATTTGAGGAGGATTCCAGTAAAAGCTTCTGGAAAGTGCAGAAGATTGAAGAGAGAGAGGGTCCAACAAGCTGGGGACAAGGTTACTGGGAGGTGCTAGAAATAGAGCATCCTGCCAGGAAAGAATCACAAGAGTCAGATTCTGCTACAAGCAGCCCAAGACTGTAAGGAAAGTGAACATAAATCAGGAGATAAAGATTTTAGCTAACATCTACTGGGGGGAGCCCAGGGTGGAATTGGTATCTGTCCCAACGACCCGACCAATGTATTGGGTCCTGAGATGTCAATAAAGTGTTTTATAGTAGTTTCTGTGTCCATACAACTACTGTGAGAACACAATGCAGAAATGTTTATGATTAGACATTAAGTTCCCGGCCATCAGTTAGTAAAGCATTTTATTTTCTATAACAGCAAAGGTGTGCAGAATGTATTCTTGGATGGATTGACTAAAGAGCAAGAAAAGTCCCTGTGAGTGAAACAGTATATTGGCAATGAAAATGCTTTACTTCCCCCCCCCCCCCCCCCCGGGAGGTCACGGGGCCTTGCATGGAGCATGACCCTGCCTGTGTGCCCACATACCCAGGACCTTCACTGGATAGGGACTACTTATATAAATAAATGGCATTATACATTATTGTAGACATTACATCCAATCATTTTATATGCCTTTCCTGTATAAACTGCTCACCTGGATGACCTTCAGGATGTAAAGTGTCCAGCTCTCCCTTACTTCTCACAGTTGCCTCCGAAATGGTGCTGAGCACTATCCATTCTGCTGCAGAGAAGGTGATCTGGCTAGTAGACTCTTCTGTTCAGCTTCACCAGACGTCATAGGGCCCAGGTTTTTCACTCTGCAGTTGTTTTAGAAAACCGCATTGAGCCAGTGACAGATCTATTATCCGAAAGAGTAAATAAATAACCGATTCACATTTACCAGTTCTAGACCTCTAATGATTTAATAGAACTCAATCGTCTCTTCTCCAAGCTAAACAGCCCTAACCACTTTAGCCTTTCCTTATAGGGAAGCCATTCCATCCCGTTTATCATTTTGGTCGCCCTTCTCTGTACCTTCACTAGTGCAACTATATCTTTTTTGAGATGCGGCGACCGGCCTACTTGCCTGGACCCCAGCCCATACAGGTTGTCTAGACTTTCATGACCTCACAGACAAGGAGGTCCACCTTCCTAGGTAAAAAGTTAGGCTTCTCAGTAGCACTCCACTCCTTCCGGACATGGTGAAAATATGAAGACAAGCAGTGGTAGCAAGCCACTGTTTACATGTGTAAACAGAATATTTGTGCATATAAAACAGTGGGATTTATTCAAGTTATTGCACATATATGTCATTAAAATTGATAGCAAATGTACACATGCTTGTTATTAGTGTATATTGGTTTATTATACGCATGTATAGCCACATGTAATGCAGTGTTATACACATACATTTTCCATATGGGGTATGCAGAGAAGGTCTATAAATAAGATAGCAGCAGAATCTATCTCATCAGGAACTTTTAGATCCAGTGTTTATCCCTATAGCTTCCATTCGAGCCGATTCAGTAAAATCCGTGGGAGAGTGGGCGATCGCAGGCCACTCTCCTGTGCACGCGATTCAGTATGCTAATTAGGCCCAGTGGTAAAACCAGGTAAAAGGAGGCGCTAGGGACACTAGTGCGTCCCTAGCGCCTCCTTTTGGACCGAAGCGGCGGCTGTCAGCGGGTTTGACAGCTGACGCTCAATTTTGCCAGCATCGGTTCTCGAGCCCGCTGACAGCCACGGGCTCGGAAACCGGACGCCAGCAAAATTGAGCATCTGGTTTTCGACCCAACAGCCACGGGCCGACTTCAAATTTATTATTATTTTTTTTTACTTTTGGAAAGTTTCAGGACCTCCAACTTAATATCCCCATGATATTAAGTCGGAGGGTGCACAGAAAAGCAGTTTTTACTACTTTTCTGTGCACTTTCCCGGTGCCCAAAGAAATTAGCGCCTACCTTTGGGTAGGCACTAATTTCTGAAAGCAAAATTTCGGCTTGGCTGCACATTTTGTTTTCTGAATCGCGCGGGAATACCTAATAGGGCCATCAACATGCATTTGCATGTTGCGGGCGCTATTAGGTTCGGGGGATTGGATGCACGTTTTCGGCCCCTTACTGAATAAGGGGTAAGGGAAAACGCGAGTCCAATGGCGGGTACTGTATCGGCCCGATTGTGGGTAAGATCTGGACTGGTTCTGCCTGTCCTAGATGAGATAGTACCTGTGGCTATCCCAGCTGCAGAAGTTCTGTCTTGGTTAGGAAAGCAAGGAATGTGTGAACTATGACCTCATCCTGAGAAGACTGGATGAAATATATTTAGGGCTTAGTTTCTATTCTTTAAACCTGTGATTACAGAATGAACGGGGAAGTATTTCTTTCTTACTCTTTTTTTTGTAATTTTTGACAATGTTTAGGTTTGAAAAATATAAATAACTTTCAAAAAAATAGACTCACTCCACTTATAAAGTAATCACACACATAAGGACCAAGGATTACAAGTGACCCTTTAACGGTGAAAATATTGACTGAAATTCAGGAACTGGAGGGAGGTATGAAGGTCCTTCACATACACAGGGAATCTTTCTCTTTTGTTAAAACACAAAAAGTGAGATAGGTAATGGGTTTTTGCTTCGATACAGATATACTCTAGTTGCAGTGTATTGGACTATATTTTGGTGATAAATCAAAATCTCTCCACTCTCATCCTCACCAGCTGATCCCTTCTCTCATCTTCTAGGCTTTCTAGTCCATCAATCCCCTCCAGAGGACCTCATCTCCTCCTGCATACCCATTCTCTCAACCTCTGTCTTTTCAACATATACCCTCTATCATCCCTCTGCTATTACTTCCCAGCTCACCTCCTTTCTCTCACCCCCTTCAGCCCTTTTTTCATCTCCTAGTTGATCTTTTCAACTCCAAACCCTTTTTATAACCCCCAAATGATCATAATCTCTTATCCCCTCCATCTCAATCCTCCCCATTCCCTCCTCACACTCATCCCCCATCTCTCACTTTCTCCCTCCCCTCCAATGTTTCTCTCACATCCCCCCTCTCCAAGGTCAGCAACAACATTTTCCTTTGGACCCCAGGCCAAAGATGGATAGCATCAGGTGAGAGGAAATGCCAGGCTGAGGATAGGAGCAACATACCGTATAATTGATTGGGTAGGCTCAGTACTGAGTGAGGAGAGAGAAGTCATGGCAATCTCCAGTAGCCCATGCACACTCTGCCTTCCCCTTCTTTAATGGCTGGTCCTAAGCCTGACAGCGATATGAAAGTGGCAGTGGCATTAGCATATAAAAGCAGAACCGCTCCAATGAGTCATTGCAAGCTTACAGACTCTGCAGTGAGTCCAATCACGCCTTGGGCAGGACTTTGTGTCACCACAGAAACCCATTCAAGAGCAGTAGTATTGCAGGGCCTGGGTATGCTGGCTCACAGGCCTCATGCTGACTTCCACTACTAATGGCGATGGTGCCTAAGTAAAGAGTGCTGCCAATTGAGGCATTTGTGGCTCCACAATGAAGGTGCAGTGTCCCCCTTTTTGGGTGCAGAGCCATTGTTTTTGAAGCCATGAACTAAGAAGTAAATTGTGACTACAGTCTCTGAAGTGTTGTCTCCATTACAGAAAGGTCATTCAGGAAGGTCACTGCACACACTAATAACCAGAAGTTAGACAGAGGCAGCTGAAAGGGCAGATGACAGGAGGACAGAGATTACCTGACAAACCAGCAGGCATGGCAATTTGTAGGGGAGAGACAGTGTTTGTAATAGCCTAGCATGAATGGGGATGGAGAGAGATCAAAGCTGACATAAAACAGAGACACACATAGTATTAGAAATAATAATAGACATGTTAAGGTGGTTACCCAATACATTAACATGTACACACTAAATCAGTACAAAGTCAGATGTACATGAGCATTATGAAAACAAGAGGTCCTGACAGTCACATAAACTGAAAGAACTGTCAGTACTTTAAATCACTTTGTCTTCACATCTGTGTACAAATATATTGTACAGCCATAGTATGTGCTATTTTTCACCATGGCTTTGTTTATTTTTGTGTATAGGCTTTTTCTTTTTTTTTTAAGGTGTTTGACTTGCTCTGTCTCCCCACTTCTGACAGGACCCTGAGTTAGTCCCTTTCAGTTCTGTACTGTTGGGGGGAGGAAGTTTTGAGAGTGAGGTTACGTTTCTCCTTGAAAAGGAACATGAAGTAAGTTATAACTGCTAATTCATGAACTCTTCTTTTCCCTCTGCCAGCCAACACTCTTGAAGATGAAAGTGTTTAATAAATTGTAGTGTTTCTCCTATTATGCCTATCATTTCTACTGTCACCTCAGCAAAAGATATCCCTCCACTGCTATTTTGCAACCCCCACTATCCTGTTCATTTTTATTACAATAGCATTATAAAACAACTATATTGCTTCCTGCTGCAGATAGACAAGTGGGGAACAGGAAACGAAGGGAGGGAAGCCACAGGGGAGAGCGGAGAGTCACACGGGAGAGAGAGTTAGCAGGCAAATGGGAGCAATGGAAGAGGGGCAGAGGAATGGAAGCTCAGGGGAGTCAGAGAATGGCCCTAAAAGGAAAGAGGGAAAAGGCAGAAGGGATAGAAGGGAGCAGGACAGAGGGAAAGCAGGGCATAGGAAGAGAATTATCTAAGAATCATGGGAATGAGGAGCAGTGGCGTAGCCAGAACTGATTTTTTGGGTGAGCACAAGGTTAACATGGGTGGGCTGCAGGCATGCAGGTCTGAGACCTGCTAGATGTATTCTTATTGATAAATAATGCCATATACTGCACCCTACAATGGCTTTCTAAGTAGTTTGCAACAGGCATTATGCATCATGCGTGAAACTTTAAAACATTTCACCTCAATTATTTCGAGCACTTACCAGAATTAATTTTTTAAATATTTATTGCAGTTTATAAATGCACAAGTATATCTATTATTAAAATATGTTACCGTTCTATGTTGGCACATGTTTAATTTGTAATCTATACCAATTATATTATTTTCTTATTGTGCCTTTCTGTAAACTGTTGTGATGGTGAATTAACTTAACGACGGTATAGAATGTTGAAATAAATAAATAAATAAAATGTAAAAAGCAAAGAAAACAAACAGATCCAATCAATCATGTAATAAAACAAAAATTAATGTATTCTTTCATGAATCCTCTTTGCCGAAAGCCAGAAATCATCATAACTACAATAAAATAGCATTAATCATCAGAACAGGTGAAGAGCAGAGCTAGGACAATTCACATTACAACCAACATAAAAAAAAATTCCAATTCTGGTGTCACCTCAGCAAAAGATATCCCTCCACTGCTATTTTGTGAATTTAGCACAAACTCCTGCAAAGAAAGAGACATCTAAAACCTTGCCATACCATACAGTCATGGCATTGACTTTCAGGATTCAAATAACAGCAACCTTATGAAAAAGCAGCAATGCAAATACTACACCAGGCCCTAGAACATTAATACATCACCTACTGGAATAACAGAACAAGCTGGACTACTAAAGATAAACTACACACTAGGAGAAATACTGCATTTCAGTCACACACAGGCAAAACTGAGACTGACCCTTCCCTAACATACAACTTAGAGACTACAAATTAGAAACAGAAACATGTAAACAAAACTGAAATAGAAAGCCTGAGAAACTAGACTCTGAAAAGTAGAATATTGAAGAGAGAGAAAAAAACAAAAATATAAGAAATGTACATTTCCAAAGATAGCATATTTCAAATTGCTAAAATCTCAAAATATTTTTTTTACCTTTCTTGTATGATCTTTGTATTTTTCTAATCAGTTGGTCCCGGTCTCTTTTTTCCCATTTTTCTCTTGTCACTTATTTCCTAATTCCTTTTCAGTGACTCTCTTCTCCTACTGTCTTCTTCCCTTCTTCCCTCACACACACACACACACACACACTCTTTCTCTCACAGACTCTCTCACACACACAAGCTCTTTCTCGCATAAGCTCTCCCCCACACAAGCTTACATTCTCTATTCACACACACACACACACACACACACACAAAAGCTCTCACTCTCTCAACCCCCCCTCCCAGGCTCCCATTCTTACGCACACCAAGGCTCCCATTCTTATATCCACACAGATGCACATCCAGGCTCCCATTCTTATACCCACACAGACGCACATCCAGGCTCCCATTCTCACCCACACACACGCAAGGCCTTTTCATTAGGCATAGCCAAAGTCCTTGCAGCTCTGGCCCTCCTATGCACTGTTGCGGGGATGGGATCCTTGCTTCTTCTGAGGCCCTCCTCTTCACTGTCATGGCTGGGAGGGGGTAAGGAAAGGGGGAAACAATTGGCTGGGGAAGAAGGTAGCAAGAGAGAGATGGCTGAGTGAGAATGAGATACCTGAAACTGAAAGCTGTAATAGCATGATGGAGGAATAAGATGGGGATAAGAGAGGTGAGAGGTAAAACAAAATAGATGAGATGCAAAAGAATTAGAGGTGTACAGCCCCACTCATGGGTGTGGCCTCTATAGTGATGGATTCCCCTCTGTAAATAGACTTCTGAGGGGAATTGTCCCTGTGAACCAACAAAGACACTGAAATAAAACATTGCTTTTATCATTGCAGGAACCAAGACTGTATTCGAAGCTGTGCAATAAAATATTAAACACATATACATGTGCAAACATCCATAATCAGTACACACAATTCTAGAGTAACATTATACACTTAGAATAATCAACTGTGGATATTCTATATATTTATAATTACTGGTACCAAGGGCTGGTATACCTTTTTAAATTATCAGTGTGAGCTCACGATATTCCTCAAGAGTATATTACTATTCTATTCACTGCGCCCAGTATTACTCATGCAAAAAGAAATACAATTGTCCTCGGGCCCTCCACAGATGTGTACTGGAAATGCTTTTTGACTGAGGCTGACAGATAATATCAAAGTACAATTCTAATTCAACCAGGATGAGCCAAAGCAGTTGCCCCTTTCACCCCTAGGGTATGGTAATGGGGCCAGGGAGTCAAAGATTAACGTTTAAACAACACAGAACTAAATTGACTTGTAATCCATAGGCTTACAGGGGATGCAAGTAAATAACTATCTTTTAAGTAGTGGTGAATGTTGCATTAGTGAAGTAGCAGCTCAGAACTCGGCAGTGAGTTCTGTGCTCAAGGTCTATTCCCATGTGTATGTGTCAGAAGAGTATTCAGGCTCCCAAAGACAATGGGATAGCATTCTGATCTCCACTGTAGGAGCCTTTATCCAAGCTCTTCTGTCTAGAAATGCAGCGCTCCAGAAGCAACTTCCAGCAAACCACTGCAGAAACTCAGCAGTTCCTGCTATACAGCTTCTCTTACACTGTCTGATTATCTTAACTGCCCAACTTAAGCAGGAGACTCACTGCAGAGAGCAGTTGATCTCTTTCAGCTCAGGCAGAGTCAACTGTCTGCTCCTCTTGCTCGCTTTCTTACTGACTTCCTACCGAAAAGCACAGGCTGACTTGAAAAATCCTGCTCACACATTAGATATGTTTTTTCTGAGGAGGCAAGATCAGAAGTCTTCCCCTGAAGGAGGTCTTTCCAGATTGGTAGGGAGCTTCCTTAGGAAGAGGATCTACCATCACTTCCTTTGAAGCATTATAGAGGAGCATTTCAGGGATTTGTTGGAAAAGTCCATCTCCTGGATATCCTTCCACAATCCTTAAAAAAAAAAAAAAAAAAAAAAAAAAAAAAAAGGATCATGGTGCCCAATATGCCACCCTGTTGTCTTGAAAGTAATGGCCCACATCATTCAAGATTTTTCTGCAGGACTTATGAATGCTAAATATTAAGGTCAGAAGTAGGGTTCAGATCACTAGATGGACACAAGGTTCCTTTTGATATATCTGGAAATTCACAAATGAGACTAAGGATGTGTATTCATTTAAAAGGAAATGCAAAATGTGATGAATAAGCCTAATTTGTTTCATTCGGGGGGGGGGGCCCCCAAAATGAATTGGGGCCCCCCAAATGAAATGAATCTTATTCGGCAAATGCGAGGTTGCTCATGGTGAATGTGGCAGCCCTGTGTGCAGACTTTTGATTTGTATTTGGGTCCCAGGCTGAGTACCCAAGAAAGAGATGCGGGCGATGGTTGTAGCTTCTTGATATAATGGTAATTGGTGAACCAGAACTAACAATGGCTCTTGGTTGTTTTCCAGCATCAGCATAGCATACTGAGGAGCGGAAGCAGCACCGGACCTTTTATAGAGAGAGAAGTCAGCTCTTGAATTTTGTCTCTGACTCCATCTGCTGACCAGAGAATGCATCCCACATGTATGGACTGGTCTGTTAGGACTAAAGGAAAGAAATGAATGGGTAAGTTTAAATTTCAAACATCAAAGGAAGTTTTGACAATCAGGAGAGTCCACAAAAGTGTTCAAATCAGTGAAGGCAAGATTTATTAAACAGTCTTAAGAGGTAACACTGAAGACTTCACCACAAGGAGAGCTTTCACATTCCCCTGACACGGAACCGTGTTTCGATAGACTGCGTCAGGAGGGAGCAATTGCTATAAAAAGACACAAAAGACTAAACGTTTATAGGTGGACCTCATAAAGAGCAACAACACAGAGAATATGGGCCTGACCACACTAGTAAAAGTTAATATTAAATAACAAAAGAAAACAACAATAATGTAAACAAAAGAGAACAGCAATGTAAACAAATTCACCCATATTTAAGGAAAATAATTTTCCATTATTTTGAATGGTCATATTGTGCTAAAAAAAAAATGCCTGACAAAAAATATTTCCTGAAGTCACCCAGGAGATTTCTCATTATGACTGAGGCAATCAACACGCATGAAGCGATGTGGTAGCTGTAACTTGGAGATGCTGCTGGGGTTACCATGGTTATCAGGGCGACTAGGCAACTTCCTACAGGGGCAGAAGATAAATGAAACTTTCTAGAAAACTCTAAATTGCCTCTACCAAAGTCAGCAGATCAAGAAACCCCATGGACAACTGGGAATACTCTATTAAGCTCAAAACCTGCCACTTTGTTGAGAGGCAAACCATGTTACACCTTTTGATCTGTCCATTGCTCAAGGATGGCCCCTGCATGGTATGGGATCTTGCTGAGCTCATCAATGGAAAGAAATATGAACTTGAAGGAAAGACATGAAAAGATGATCACGTTGCAAAGTTCTACCAGCTATATTGGTTCTGAACATTTGTAAGAGAGTCCCATATGATTTTAATAGCGCATGTACTACATCATTGTTATATTGGCCTCTTAAATAATATCGCAACCTACCGCAATTCCATTATTTTTATCACACATAGCTCTTTTTAGTTTGGTAAACTAATTTATCCTGCATTGCTAAGTAATAATAAATTAATATTAGATTTTCCTGTGCTGTTTTTTGTAAGCATTGATATTAATAATTATGACTGCCTTTCAAATCTAAAATAGATTATTAAAAATGTCATGCAATTATGTATTTTCATTATTACAAATATCCTCTTCTAAGTATAGAGTGTTAGCATTTTTTCAACACGTGTGAAGCAATTAACAAAGGAAATGAATGCAAATTCGATGTTTCATTTGCACAACTTATTCACCACAAATAGGAAACTTTTTTTAAATCAATTCTCCTCTCCCCTCTCCCCCCCACACATACTTTAGTGTTCCTGTTACCACTTTTTATTTTAGATGAAAGCTTTTCACGCACTCTGCATAACAAAGACTGTGCAGGCTTTAAAGAAAGAGCAAGCTGATGGTAATAGAGTCAGGCTCAGCAGATGGCACCCTTGCCTTTCAGTCAGTACTGAACCAGAGCCCCAGAATATGAAGAAAATATGGCAGAAAGATATTCTATGGCATGCCACTGGCTTGATTAAAATGATCTTCCGACCCCACCTTGATATGTTACTTGTACTTATTGAATCCTTTGAATTAGAGAAGACGCCTCTCTTTGGCACAATGCAAGTATTGAGAAGAGCACTAGCAAGCAACACATTTGAAAAACTGAGACCATGCCCAACCTACCCTGGTTTCTGAGTGAGGTTCATTCTCATCATGCCATATGCAAAACAAAGCCAGCTGGAAACACTACTCCTGACAGTACCTTCTTTCAGATGAGACATTAAAACTGAGGTCATTAAAGATCCCATGAAATCTTTCACAAGACTAAGGATACTAATCCCAGTGTCAAGTGAAATTCCAGTACAGGAAATAAAACCTGATCGTTTGTGCTGTGAGTGATGTGAGCGTGAGCCCCTCTTGCTGTGGCACAACTGATGCAACTTCATGGGCAGAGCCCTAAGGTTTGCGTCAACTTCAAGTGAATGAGTCTTTGCACGAGCTAGGAAGCTGTGACTAATATGGTCAGTCAGATCCAAAGACCCGGACAAGGGCAGAGACCAGACAAGGCTTACGCTGAAGGAGGCTGTGACTTTGGTCAGATTCGAAGAGCTGGACAAGGCTAGAGACTAGACAGGGCTGAGGCAGGAGCTGAAGACAGATGTTGAGCAAGGCTGAAGACTGGCAGACCTGAAGACTGACAGGTGACCTTTGCTGAGGCAATCCTGTGTTGCACGGCCGGGTTTAAATTTCTGGCTGTGTGATATCGGAGAGCACCAAGAGCATAGGTCCCCGCTGTGGGATCTTTATAATTCAGTGTGCATTATGCATTGCGCACCTAGAAGGGAGCAGAGCGGCAGCATTTCCCTGCCACCTGGAGCAGCAGTCTTCAGTTGGCAGCATTGGGGTGAGTGAAGCCGCTTGTGGGACCATCTTGCAAGCAGTAAATGTAACAATCTGGTATTCAATATATGGAAAGAACCTAATTAGAATAATAAAAAGCTATTTCTGATTTATATATATCTCTTATTCAGTATTGTGGCTATATAGCACTTTGTGCTATATAGCCACAATATAGTTCTGTATATTCCCAATGAATACAAATGCATATCTATATATAGTATAAGCTATCGTGGCTAGCTGCACTACTCCCAAGCTACTACAGTATATTCTTGTTACTGATATTTCCCTTTGAGTGCAATGACATCTATTGGCTAAAGATGCACTAAGCAACTGCACTGTAGGTTATCTTTAAGTTGAATAATGTACTCCCCATTGTCTGCCAGATAGCAAGGCTCTTGTATTCAATCAGAAGCTTGAGTTGAGGAAACATTTCAGGACTTATAAGATGCTGACTTTTTTTTCCAGCATTTATAAATCAGCTATTTTTTGTTTTCTATTTATAAAGTTTTAAATACAAATCAACTTTTTACATCTTAGTAATGAAAACATCAGAAATAACAATATGAGGAAAATACATAAAGAGCCTACAAAAAAGTTCACTGATGTAATAAATGGTCCACAGTTTAAAGAGGGAGGGGGTGCCGCCCCATTCTCAGATCCACAAAACATAAAAACTAAAGGAGACAGGACACAGAACAAGTCACAAACTCCAGCATCACTATTGTACAGGTAACAGTGCATCAGCTCAATTAACAGGAATCCTGCAGGATAGGTGGTATAGAAGAGGCCATTGGCAGTTCTTGCATTTGCATAGATAATTTAACCAAAGCAAGGCTGCAGCAAAAAAAAAAATTGCTTTCTTTTCCTCTGTGTGGGCTTGGCAACATCAGGGCAAATATGAATCTTACAACTTAGAAACAAAGAACCTTTGAGATACATTTTCAAAATGTTTCTGGATGTAAAATTGGAAGTTACGTGCATACGTTTTTTTTTTTTGTTTGTTTGTTTTTTGCAAGAGCCTGAAGTATGCTCGCACTAGCCATGTTCCGTGTAAATTTAATATTGCATTTGGAGGTCTGAATGGCAAGGCTGCAGACCGCCTCACTTACCACAAGCAGGTTTCCTGGTTCCTGATGCCACGCCGGATGCCACAAGCCACGATGTGACAGGCTGCCAAGTTCAGCCTGACGCTCTGCGGCAGGATGCTGCCGATGCTCCTGGGCTGCTCCTTGGAGTGCGAGCGCCCGACTTCCCCTGATTTAAAGGCCTGCAACAGGAAATCCCTCACAGCGCCCACAGATAACATCACAGCCTCTGGCCCATAAAAGGGTCTTCTTCCCTGCAATCCACACCTCGGCAATTGGTCCACTACTGCAAAGTAGAGCAAGCTGCCTCAGGGTTCCTGGTCTTCCTTCCTGTATTCCTGGTTTTCATTCCTGTGTTCCTGATCTTTATCTTCATCCTGTGGTCAGCCTTCAGTTCTTCATCAGGTTCTCGTCTCATGGTCAGTCATCAGTCCTTCAGTGTCTTCTGTGTCTTCACCTACCCGCCTGTGCTGCTTCTTGCCTCCCTGCCTACCTATCCGCCCCGCCTTCCTTGGACGGATCTCTGGTTCTGACTTCGGCTTGTTGACACTTGACTACGCTTGGAATTCCGCCTGCCACTGACCACGGCCTGACTCACAATCACGTTTGACCTCTGCTTGCCACCAGCCTTCACCTGTTCTCTGACACAGCCAACTCCGGACCCTGGCTTGTGACCTGACCATCTCTACTGACCTCCAGCTCATCAGCAGAGGCCCCCGCCTAAAACCTGCCGTCGCCGGCACTCCAGGGCTCAGCCTAAGGGGAATGAGGGCTGGTATGGTTGAAGCTCCAGATGGGCCTCTGCCTCAGCCAGCTCCAAGAGCCGACGGTGGGGATCTGCAGGGCTGCACTCTATGGTTACGCCAACTCCAAGGGTCCATGCCTCCAACATTTGAGAAGGAAAAAAAAGGGGGGTGGTTTAGGGGCATTCCAAGTTCACGCACAAGTTGCTATTTTGTAGGGATGTGCAGAGGGACGCTATACGTTGCATTTGGGATACGTATTCGTCGGGGAGCAAATACGTTGCATACGTCCATATGGTGCCCCGATAAGGTTTTACGTCTAATCCTATTCGGTACCCGGCTAAAATTAAATTTACTACAACCCCCCACCCTCCTGAACCCCCCCAAGACTTACCAAAACTCCCTGGTGGTCCAGCGGGGGGTCCGGGACCCATCCCCTGCACTCTCACACCCTCGAACCAGTTTCAAAATGGCGCTGATAGCCTTTGACCTACCATGTCACAGGGGCTACCGGTGCTATTGGTCAGCCGCTGTCACATGGCCATCGGCGCCATCTTGTGCTCCTACCATGTGACAGGGGCTGACCAATGGCACCGGTAGCCCCTGTGACATAGTAAGGGCAAGGCTATCGGTGCCATTTTGATTCCTGGCACCCGATGGCAGAAGTGCAGGAGATCGCTCCCGGATCCCCGCTGGACCCCCAGGGACTTTTGGCCAGCTTGGGGGGGCCTCCTGACCCCCACAAGCCTTGCCAAAAGTCCAGCAGGGGTCCGGGAGCGACCTCCTGCACTCTGGCCCTATTGCCAGTATTCAAAATGGCGCCGGCACTACCTTCGCCCTCACTATGTCACAGCGGCCGAAGGTCGGCCTCTGTGACATAGTGAGGGCGAAGGCTAGCGCCCGCGCCATTTTGAGTATTGGCGGCCGCTAGCCTTTGCCCTCACTATGTCACAGGGGCCGACCGTCGGCCCCTGTGACATAGTGAGGGCGAAGGTAGCGCCGGCGCCATTTTGAATACTGGCAATACGGCCTGAGTGCAGGAGGTCGCTCCTGGACCCCTGCTGGACTTTTGGCAAGGCTTGTGGGGGTCAGGAGGCCCCCGCAAGCTGGCCAAAAGTCCCTGGGGGTCCAGCGGGGGTCCGGGAGCGATCACCTGCACTCTTGCTGTCGGGTGCCAGGAATCAAAATGGCGCCGATAGCCTTGCCCTTACTATGTCACAGGGGCTACCGGCGCCATTTTGAAACGTAGCGAGGGTGTGAGAGTGCAGGGGATGGATCCTGGACCCCCCCCCCCCCCCCCCGCTGGACCACCAGGGAGTTTTGGTAAGTCTTGGGTGGATCAGGAGGATGGGAGGGTTGTTTAAATTGGCGGCCGAATAATTCGGGGAAAATTCGTTGTATTCGTGGGGAATTGCGATACGTTTCGCATCCCCATGAATACAACGAATATTGTCACATCCGTTGCGGATTGCCAATACGTAGGGACCGAATGCACACCCCTACTATTTTGTAAGTGTTATATACACAAACATTATCAAATTTGTCCATATGCTTTTACACCTGCTAATTAAGTTGCAGAAGTGAAATTGCACTCATTGCTTTGTCTCTATAGTCCAATACGAGCTTTGAAGTCCTCTTGCTATTCCATTCATTCCTCATGCTCAGCTTGCTGTCACAAGGGAATGTGTGTTCTCAGTTGTAGTTCCAGAACTGTAGAATTTAATTCCACAGAATTTGCAGTTTATGTACTGCTCAAAGTCATTTAAGGCTATGCTGAAAACTTAATTTATCATCTTTCTGCTGCTTGATTTGTGAATAGCAGATGATTGTTTTTACGCTCTTTCTATTATATTTGTTGTTAACTGTGTATGTTTTATTGTGAAGCCCCCTGTGCTATATATGGACAATATATAAATGTAAATAAATCTTGTCTGCAGTTTTTGAGTGGGAGCTCTGGGTTAAGTGATGGGGAATAAGGGTGAAATGCTGAAGGCAGTGGATGAAATAATGGAGGTCTGGATGAACTGGTGGAGATGTTGGCAAACTGGTGAAGCACGTGCACAAGTCATTTTCACAAGTGGAGTACACAGATTCTTTATAAAATACATGCCTCCGTGTATAAATCAGGGTTATTACTTGCATATGCTCCAAGTAATAACCCTGATTTATACATGGAGGCATATTTTTATAAAATGGATACAGAACGTATGTGTTTTCCTACATTACAAGTATGCGCATACATTGCAACATATGTGTGTACTTTTAGAAGTGGAGATATTCATATTTTAAAAACTGCATCTCCGGCCACACAGTTCCTGAAATACACGCAGAATTCTCCATAACCTGATTTAACCATAGATTTCATGCCTTACGTGTTATGCCCGTCGGTCACAGGTGGCTGCGACCTTTGCTGCTCACCTCCTTTCTCTATGCTGTTCCAAATCCGGGGAGAATGGCAGCCTCTGCTTCCACAAGCCGACCCTCATGGCGTGTCCGGTGCGGCGTGGGCGCTCCCGGCAGCCATCTTACATCTGGGGTTACCTAAGGCACGCACGCCTGCCCCCTTCTTGAACGCATCATAGCGGGAACCTCGGGGGCATCCCCACTGCATGACATCATCCGCTTACCATACTTAAGCTCAGCTGACTTCTTGCACTACGAGTTAGCAAGGATTCCAGTCCTGCTAGTTCTGCCACATTGGGACTCCGTCTCGCAAACCTACTGGGTGACCTAGGTACCCGCTCCTCGGGGGCCGTGCTGCACTCAGGGCTATCTGCTCCTTGGAGAGCCATTACTTTTTGCTTCTCTGTTCCAGTGAGTTCCTGCATTGTCCTTGCTGTTCCTGATCTGACCTCCTCGGTGTCTGATCCTCCATCTACTTCCTCAGTACTGGTGTGAGAAAATCATCTACTCGTTTACCTTTGTGGCACGGATCCCCAAGTTACCCCGCCTGCAGGCCACAGTTTGTCAATCAGGTCTACCACATCTTCTAGTTTCACCGTGATTTGGTTCAGTCCATCTGAATCATTACCCATGAAAACCTTCTGCAGTACGGGTACCTCCCCAACATCCTCTTCAGTAAACACCGAAGCAAAGAAATCATTTAAACTTTCCGCGATGGCCTTATCTTCTCTAAGTGCCCCTTTAACCCCTCAATCATCTAACGGTCCAACTGACACCCTCACAAGCTTTCTGTTTCAGATATATTTTAAAATGTTTTTACTGTTCTTGTTCGGACCTCCTCGGTGTCTGACCCTCCATCTACTTCCTCAGTACTGGTGTGAGTACATCATCTACTCGTTTACCTTTGTGGCACAGATCCCTGGGTTACCCTGCCTGTGGGCCACTACCGGATCCCTCCAGCCTTGTGCAGCCTTCCATCGGCTTTCGGCCTACCCCGCGCTGCAGACCACTACCGGAGTGCCAGCACAAGCTATGCCTAGAGAAGGTAATCATCGGACTACTCCACGCTGAGGATTCTGTTCAGACCGACCAGCTGCAGGTCACTCTCTCGGACACTGACTTTATTGATCTGCTCCTCGGATCCTCTACGGCTGTATAATAAAGTTATTTCCTCTTTGTCCATCACTGCTGAGACCTTGCCTGTTGTGGTAAGGGCCCACTGTGGGCAGAGTCTTCACTTGTCACAACCCAAGGGCCCACTTCTAGTTCAACGCACACAGAGCATAATATTACGCAGACAATTAAAAATTACCCTTCCTATTTTATTTATTTATTTTATTTGTAAAAATGTGATTTCTTGTCCTATCACCTAGGCATCTTGGACAAAGTACAACAAACATTATATAAGCATTATTTTTCACCCTCCCCACGCGACAAAACACTCCCCAGAATACAACCACAGCCCTCTCTCAGCCCCAGTCTGTAAGAGACCTAGGCATCTTCATAGATCAGCACCTAAGTTTTAAACCCCACATCAAAGCACTCCTAAAGGGAGGTTTCTATAAGCTAAACATCCTAAAAAAAACTCAAACCCCTCCTCCATACACACGATTTCCGCACAGTCATACAGACCACTATGCTCACGAAACTAGATTATTGCAATTCCCTGCTACTAGGACTCCCTGCCACCACCATCAAACCCCTTCAGATTCTACAAAATTCCATGGCGAGAATCATAACCGGTACGCGTAAAAGGGACCACATCACCCCCATACTAAAAGACCTACATTGGCTGCCCATTTCCTCCCGCTCACAATACAAAACCCTCATCATCCTTCACAACTCCCTACATAAATACAATCACACCTGGCTCGATGAAATGCCACGTTTCCGCACTTCTGACCGCCCTACAAGAACATCCCAGACAGGCACTCTCTACACCCCGTCCCTCAAATCAGCACATTCAACTTATACCAGAGGAAGAGCTTTCTCCGTCGCCGGCCCCACCCTCTGGAACTCCCTCCCCACCTTCCTACGCCAAGAGACATCCCTCCACATGTTCAAGAAAGGAGTCAAGACATGGCTTTTCCGACAGGCCTACCCCGAATCTAAACAAATTTAATTTCTCCCCCAGATCCACCTGCCTGACCTTTTCTACACCCGCTCCCACACCTCCCAGCCCCCCCCTGCCCTGTCACTTACCCCTATCCCCCCTTAGCCCGACCCATCCCCACCCCCTCTCCCCCCTCATAGCCATCCCTTGTTCCTTGGGCCTCCTGGCCGCTACCACCTCCACGAGTACACCTCTCTGTCGAATTAGGCGAATACTGTCGCCTAATTAATATAGCCGGTATGTACCTGTACATACTTCAACTGTACATAGTCTCCCTCTTCTATTTTTTATTTTTTTGTTTCTTTTGTCTTATACTTCATCTAGCTACGCCTTTCCACCCGCTCCCCATCCCCTCTTTCCCATCCCCCCTCCCCCACCGTTCCCTCCCCCTTCCTCCCCCCACCATCCTTGCCCCTTTTGGTTCTTTTTGTATTCTGATTTTTGGTTCTGTTATTATTGTTATATTGTTATATTGTTTCATTGTATTTCCCGCCTGAGTTCTCTGTAAACCGGCATGATGTGCTGCACGAATGTCGGTAAATAAAAGTTAATAAATAAATAAATAAATAAGCATTAAGCATAAAAATCAAGCATTCAACAAAAAAATCCATCGGATCTAGAAATTATTAATATATAACTAGCAAAATCCTCATAGTATTAATTATGTTCCATTGATTGCTAGTTTGTCTAGAGACCTGGATTCTTGTTCCAAAAGTGTTTTTTCATAGTTTGGTCACATTGCTTCTGTTAAAATGACCATGTTACTAAAATTATTTATTTTATTTTATTTAGAGACTTTTATATACCGGTATTAGTAGGGACATCATACCGGTTTACATTTGAACAGCAGATGGAAATTACATGTTAACAGGGAGTTACAACTGGGAGGGGGGGGGGGGGGGTCACACAAGTGCAGAGTAGAAAATTAACTTATCAACAAGTAGACAAGGAGTCCTAAACAATAAGTAACAAAGGGGAGTCCTTAATATAAGGAATGGAATAGGCTTGCCTTTGCGGGGGTTAAAGAGTGCAATCAATATAGGGAAGTGAATGAGACGAAGAATGAAGATGTTATGCTTTTCAGACACTGCCTATTTCGATTTCTGATTTTGCATTAAAGTTGGTACAAACATTTTTTTTATCTCATCTGGAATTGTAGGACACCTAGAGTGTTGCAAGTAGTCATATAAAAAAAGTGTTAGGGATTAGCAGTACCTAATGTTAAATATTAGAGATGTGATTCGGAACCGGAATTGGTTCCGATTCCAGTTCCGATTCATATCGTGATTTTTTTTTTGTGCAGCCTGATCGGGGTTTTTTTTATTGGCTGCGCCCGAGCCGATAAATAAAAAACCCACCCCGACTCTTTAAAACGGATCCCTTAGCTTCCCCCACCCTCCCGACCCCCCCAAAACCTTTTACAAGTACCTGGTGGTCCAGTGGGAGTCCCAAGAGCGATCTCCCGCTCTCGGGCCGTCAGCTGCCACTAATAAAAATGGTGCCGATGGCCCTTTGCCCTTACCATGTGACAGGGTATCCGTGCCATTGGCCGACCCCTGTCACATGGTAGGAGCACTGGATGGCCCACGCCATTTTTAAAGATGGCGCCGGCTGTCCATGGCAAACGGCCATGGCAAACGGTGAACCATGTAATAATAGCGTGAAATTCACGCAGGGGAGGAAGGAAACATGTCGAAGCAACAGGCTTTACAATAAACAAGGAAAACAGCAAACTATGCTCAAATAGCATGGATTTCAGCAGGGGGAGGATGAAAATAGTAATTTACATTTAGTGTTATATAATCGTACGAGGGAGAGCTATGAAATGAGAGGGGTGTATACAGGTGGAGAACCTTATAGGGGGGGTTAGATAAGTTCAGGAGGATACTTTGAGGCCTAGTGGCAAGAAATAAATCAGGAGAGATCACAGTAAGGGAAATCGGGGTGTGGTTTTTAGCAGATTGTTAAGGATTTGTCTGTATGGTGGGAGGGAAATCTGGGGGGAGGGGGGATGTTAATGAAAACTGGTTGAATATTATTGTTGGCATGCCAAAAGTTTTTATCCACATTTATTGTGGAAAATGGATATAAAATATTTTTTGGTGGTATTTGATGCCTGAGAAACTTCATAAAATTATCCTACAGTTGATAGTTTTTGTTGGTGTTTGTGGCCATACTGGTACCTTTTTTCACATATGGTGGCTATGTGATAAAGTAAAATTGTATTGGAAAGAGATAATATGTTTGATTCAACAGGTAATGGACATTGCAAAATCTTTAGTTCCTAAAATTTTGCTAGTGTCTTTGTATCCTTCTGATATTCCCATGGTTAAGTTAAAGTTATTATCTCAATTTTTGATTGCTGTCAGGTGCGAGATTGTTGCTTTTTGGAGAAAACCTACTCCACTTTCTCTTCTGGTTCTGAAGAAATGTTTCTGGTCTGTATTTTATATGAGGCAATTGACAGCTATGCATAAGGCTTCACTACAAAGCTGTTTATTATTTGATGAGATACATATCCCTAGAAGTTTTCTTTTTGGACCTTTGGAATATATTTCTCCACTTCTTTGATTTAACTATTATCTTCATGGGTTGATGGGTGGGGGAACTTAAGACGAGGGAGGTGGGATGGGTTATATTTATAAATATCTGTAATCGCACACATGCTTTTGAATGTTGTTGTACCGTTTAACTAGATTGGATAAGAACATTTTTCTTTTTCATCTATATGGTTATGTTGGTGGTTCAAATAAAATTTGAGTTAAAAATAAAAAGGCAAAAGCTTGATCGCTGCAACACCTACAGCACATCTTTTAATTAGAATCAGTGGATAACAGAAAAACTTAAGAAGATCTGAGTGTACTTCCAGGAGTATACTAAGCCATTTTCTCCTACAAATATCTAGAGGTATTTCAAAGTGTTATCCACTATGACGCCTAGATCTTTATCATATCATGTGTTTGCATGCAAATTTTATAATGAGTATGCAAAAGCTAGCTTTTTATGCAAATGAGAGACTCCTACGGCCTGTTGTGAAAATTTATCATACACTAATAACGGTTAATGTTTTTCACAACCTAACCGCTAAAGAACAGCATGCTCTTCAATCTCTCTCAGAAATCCACAATATAGTTATCAAACCGGCAGATAAAGGTGGAGCAATGGTTCTACTAGATATAATGCAATATAAAGCAGAAATGAAGCAGCAATTGGATGATAAAAGATATTATGAAGTCTTAGCCATTGATCCAACAGTACATATTCAAACAGCAATATTGGATCTCCTCCAAGAAACGATGAATCAGGGTTTCTTTACCCAAAAAGAACACAGATATCTTAGTGACTCATCCCAGAACACCAGCAGTCTATGGGGTCCCTAAAGTTCACAAATCTATGGTTCATCCCACTTGTAGGACAATTGTATCAGCCAATGGCTCAGTATTAGAACCTTTAGCTATGTTTCTAGATTTATTTTGCAAGCATATGTGAAAACCACTTGATAATATCTACAAGATTCATCTCATTTGATGCGCAAATTAGATGATCTTTTGGGTATTACAGAAGACTCCATCTTAGTGATTCTCAACGTTGTATCTTTGAATACCAACATATCACAACAAGTAGCACTTAGTCAAACCAGGGACATTTTAGAACGTTGCCCTCAACCTCCGTGGATTCCAACTGCATTTCTAGTGGAACTAGCTCAGTTGATTCTTTGTGAAATTATCTCACATTTGATGATCAGTTCTACTGTCAGAAGCATGGAATCATGTTGGGGTCACCAGTAGCTCCAGATATCATCAATATCTACATATCAGATTTCGAGGAAACTTTTGTATTCCAGTCCAAAATGTTTAAGCATAAAATATTATGCACTAGGTACATTGATGATATTTTTTTTATTTGGCAAGGGAATCTAAGTGATCTTCTCACCTTTCATGCATGGCTTAACCAGTTGGATAATAATATGAGTTTCACCATTTAATACAGCAGAGAATCCAAAACATTTTTGGACATGATCATTTTTAAACAAGCTGGTTCACTTCACACTGATTTAACTTGAAAGGTCTGTGAAGGGAATAATCTACTCAGGTGAGTTCCTTAAGAACATGCCATACTGGGTCAGAGCAAGGGTCCATTAAGCCCAGCATCCTGTTTCCTACAGTGGCCAATCCAGGCCATAAGAACCTGGCAATTACCCAAACACTAAGTCTATTCCATGTTACCATTGCTAGTAATAGCAGTGGCTATTTTCTAAGTCAACTTAATTAATAGCAGGTAATGGACTTCTCCTCCAAGAACTTATCCAATCCTTTTTTAAACACAGCTATACTAACTGCACTAACCACATCCTCTGGCAACAAATTCCAGAGTTTAATTGTGTGTTGAGTAAAAAAGAACTTTCTCCGATTAGTTTTAAATGTGCCACATGCTAACTTCATGGAGTGCCCCCTAGTCTTTCTATTATCTGAAAGAGTAAATAACCGATTCACATCTACCCATTCTAGATCTCTCATGATTTTAAACACCTCTATCATATCCCCCCTCAGCCTTCTCTTCTCCAAGCTGAAAAGTCCTAACCTCTTTAGTCTTTCCTCATAGGGGAGCTGTTATATTCCCCTTATTATTTTGGTAGCCCTTCTCTGTACCTTCTCCATCACAATTATATCTTTTTTGAGATGCGGCGACCAGAATTGTACACAGTATTCAATGTGCGGTCTCACCATGGAGCGTTACAGAGGCATTATGACATTTTCCATTTTATTCACCATTCCCTTTCTAATAATTCCCAACATTCTGTTTGCTTTTTTGACTGCCGCAGCACACTGAACCGACGATTTCAATGTGTTATCCACTATGACGCCTAGATCTCTTTCTTGGGTTGTAGCACCTAATATGGAACCTAACATTGTGTAACTATAGCATGGGTTATTTTTCCCTATATGCATCACCTTGCACGTATCCACATTAAATTTCATCTGCCATTTTGATTCCCAATTTTCCAGTCTCACAAGGTCTTCCTGCAATTTATCACAATCTGTCGTGATTTAACTACTCTGAACAATTTTGTATCATCTGCAAATTTGATTATCTCACTCGTCGTATTTCTTTCCAGATCATTTATAATTATATTGAAAAGTAAGAGTCCCAATACAGATCCCTGAGGCACTCCACTACCCACTCCCTTCCACTGAGAAAATTGTCCATTTAATCCTACTCTCTGTTTCCTGTCTTTTAGCCAGTTTGCAATCCACGAAAGGACATCGCCACCTATCCCATGACTTTTTACTTTTCCTAGAAACCTCTCATGAGGAACTTTGTCAAACACCTTCTGAAAATCCAAGTACACTACATCTACCGGTTCACCTTTATCCACATGTTTATTAACTCCTTCAAAAAAGTGAAGCAGATTTGTGAGGCAAGACTTGCCTTCGGTAAAGCCATGCTGATTTTGTTCCATTAAACCATGTGTTTCTATATGTTCTGTGATTTTGATGTTTAGAACACTTTCCACTATTTTTCCTGGCACTGAAGTCAGGCTAACTGGTCTGAAGTTTCCCGGATCGCCCCTGGAGCCCTTTTTAAATATTGAGGTTATATTAGCTATCCTCCAGTCTTCAGGTACAATGGATGATTTTAATGATAGGTTACAAATTTTTACTAATAGGTCTGAAATTTCATTTTTTTAGTTCCTTCAGAACTCTGGGGTGTATACCATCCGGTCCAGGTGATTTACTACTCTTCAGTTTGCCAATTAGGTCTATCACATCTTCTAGGTTCACCGTGATTTGATTCAGTCCATCTGAATCATTGCCCATGAAAACCTTCTCCAGTACAGGTACCTCCGCAACATCCTCTTCAGTAAACACCGAAGCAAAGACACATACACCCCTAATGAACCTTACATACAGGACCCCCCTACCCCACCACCTCCCACTCCCCTTTCCCTACTCCTCCTCCTCCCAACCCAACAACCCCATCCTCCTCCTACCCCTCCATCTCCGCCTACTCACCTACCACATTATAAATAATTAAAGAACCTATTCTCTCTTCAACCCTCCTTAAGAACTACCTCTCCTTACCCGCCCTTGATACCTATCAACTTGAGAATAGTTAAATAACCTTATCTCTCCTACTCTCCTCAACAGTTTATCATGTATCCTCCTCATAATCCACCTATCCTAAACTGAATTAGTTGTCATAATGTTTATATACTCTAATTTATTGTAAAGCTAAATAATGTTTATCTATACTTATCTACTCTAAATTATTGTAAAGCCTGTTGCTACGTTACGTTACAATGTGAACCGAGGTGATGTTTTTGACGTGCCCCGGTATATAAAAAAATTCTTAAATAAAATAAATAAATAAATAAATCATTTAATCTTTCCGTGATGGCCTTAACTTCTCTAAGTGCCCCTTTAACCCCTCGATCATCTAACGGTCCAACTGACTCCCTCACAGGCTTTCTGCTTCGGATATATTTTTAAAAGTTTTTACTGTGAGTTTTTGGCTTTATGGCCAACTTCTTTTCAAATTCTCCCTTAGCATGTCTTATCAATGTCTTACATTTAATTTGCCAATGTTTATGCATTATCCTATTTTCTTCTGTTGGATCCTTCTTCCAATTTTTGAATGAAGATCTTTTGGCTAAAATAGTTTCTTTCACCTCCCCTTTTAACCATGCTGGTAATTGTTTTACTTTCTTTCCACCTTTCTTAATGTGTGGAATACATCTGGACTGTGCTTCTAGAATGGCATTTTTTTTACAATGACCATGCCTCTTGCACATTTTTTACTTTTGTAGCTGCTCCTTTCAGTTTTTTTCTAACAATATTCTCATTTCATCAAAGTTTCCCTTTTGAAAGTTTAGCACGAAGGCCGTGGATTTGCATATTGTTCCCCTTCCAGTCATTAATTCAAATTTGATCATATTATGATCACTATTGCCAAGCGGTCCCCCCACCGTTACCTCTCTCACCAATTCCTGTGCTCCACTGAGAATTAGATCTAAAATTGCTCCCTCTCTCGTCGGTTCCTGAACCAATTGCTCTGATCTACCATGTTATAAACAACAATCACAGGACCTTATCCACCATTTTTTCAGAGAGAGGTTACCCCAAAAAAGTGATTTATTAGGCATATCTGCTTACCAAATACTCAGATCGATCTCAGCTTTTTCAATATAAATCGACTACACAAACTTCATCTCCCCTTACAAGTGTGCTGAAACATACTAACCGTGCTCATCAGATTATGTCTATTATTAAAAGACACTGGCATTTAATCTCTCTCTATCCCTCATTGCAAAAAGCACCCAGATTTTCCTTCCAGTGAGGACAAAATTTAAAAGAAAAAATCATGAGGGCTACACTTCTAGATAATCAGGATATTACACCTGATGGAGGTCATTATCAGTGTCATAATTGTAATATGTGTAATTACATAATAACAGGTCGTGTTTGGTCTCATCCCACCACCTCAATAAAAAAAAAATCATAAGAACATGCCATGCTGGGTCAGACCAATGGTTCATCAAGCCCAGCATCCTGTTTCCAACAGTGGCCAATCCAGGCCGTAAGAACCTGGCAAGTACCCAAAAACTAAGTCTATTCCATGTTATTGTTGTGAGTAATAGCAGTGGCTATTTTCTAAGTCAACTTAATTAATAGCAGGTAATGGACTTCTCCTCCAAGAACTTATCCAGTCCTTTTTTAAACACAGCTATACTAACTGCACTAACCACATCCTCTGGCAACAAATTCCAGAGTTGAATCGTGCGTTGAGTGAAAAAGAACTTTCTTTGATTAGTTTTAAATGTGCCACATGCTAACTTCATGGAGTGCCCCCTAGTCTTTCTATTATCTGAAAGAGTAAATAACTGATTCACATCTACCCGTTCTAGACCTCTTATGATTTTAAACACCTCTATCATATCCCCCCTCAGCTATCTCTTCTCCAAGCTGAAAAGTCCTAACCTCTTTAGTCTTTCCTCATAGGGGAGCTATTCCATTCCCCTTATCATTTTGGTTGCCCTCTCTGTACCTTCTCCATCGCAATTATATCTTTTTTGAGATGCGGCGACCAGAATGGTACACAGTATTCAATGTGCAGTCTCACCATGGAGCGATACAGAAGCATTAGGACATTTTCCGTTTTATTCACCATTCCCTTTCTAATAATTCCCAACATTCTGTTTGCTTTTTTGACTGCCGCAGCACACTGAACTGACAATTTTAATGTGTTGTCAACTATGACGCCTAGATCTCTTTCTTGGATAGAACCACCTAATATGGAACCTAACATTGTGTAACTATAGCATGGGTTATTTTCCCCTATATGCATCACCTTGCACTTATCCATATTAAATTTCATCTGCCATTTTGATTCCCAATTTTCCAGTCTCACAAGGTCTTTCTATAATTTATCACAATCTGCTTGTGATTTAACTACTCTGAACAATTTTGTATCATCTGCAAATTTGATTACCTCACTCATCGTATTTCTTTCCAGATCATTTATAAATATATTGAAACATAAGGGTCCCAATATAGATCCCTGAGGCAGTCCACTGCCCACTCCCTTCCACTGAGAAAATTGTCCATTTAATCCTACTCTCTGTTTCCTGTCTTTTAGCCAGTTTGTAATCCACGAAAGGACTTCGCCACCTGTCCCATGACTTTTTACTTTTCCTGGAAGCCTCTCATGAGGAACTTTGTCAAACGCCTTCTGAAAATCCAACCTACATCTACCAGTTCATCTTTATCCACAGGTTTATTAACTCCTTCAAAAAAGTGAAGTAGATTTGTGCTGGGCCAGGAGCAGCACTAAAATGAATGAACCCACTAAGGTGAATATAAGTGATATAAAAAAATGTTCTCATTCACCACAAATCCAAAGTAGAATACTTTAGTGGAAAAAGTGTGAGATAACTATCATATATAATATAATGCTGTTTACATTCGAAGAGTGTATATGGTCTATGATTTGACCACATTTACTAGATTATAATGATGAGAATTAATTCGAGTCCTTATTTTTATCTTAAATTTTTTTTAACTTGAATTTTTATTTTTTCAAATAAAAGTCACTTAAAAAAATCTTGGGCCTGGATTCATCATTCATCACAGAATGATGAATCCAGCGAAAACGGGGGTCAGGCCTGTGAAAGCCTGCAGCCTTCGCACCACCGCGGTGTGCCAGCTGCCAGCTTTCGCACTGAATAGCGCCACCATGAAAGGTGGTGGTATTCGGCATGCTACTGCCGACGATAACGTTGGTAACGTTATCGCCGGCAGTGAAGACACCGCCAACTCTGCCCCCTCCCCGCCCCGACTCTTCCCCTCCCCCTAATTTGCATGCTATCGCATGCGAAAAGGGCCTTTTCATGTGCGATAGAGGCTTATCGCATGCGATACAGCCGTATCGCATGCGATAAGCCTTTGATAAATGACCCCATTGGTTTGTTCCAATTCCTGCTTCTATGTTTTAGTGTATCTGAATCAGGGGCATAGAAATTGTGTTACAAATTAAATTAGTGAGAATGCTTTCATTTTAATGATACAACACAGTATAATGTAATGAAGGGCCATAAAAGTAATAAAATGAACATCATAAAGGAAAAACATCAGAAATAGTCTTACAAATCTGTAAATCACGGCTTGGTTTGACAGCATCACTATGTGTATATAGTGGATCAGCCCATCTTGTAACTGATTTTTTAATAGGGCGGGCAAGAAGAGCATCAAATAACAGAATCAATGCATGATTGTGACATCATTACAACAGCTCAGATGATAATACACCAATTAATATCTTCATTGAGTCAGTTGGATGCCAAAGTACTTAACTAAAAAATCAGTTATTGTTCACAGTAATTTAAAATAGTAGAAATGTCTCCCCCTTTCTTAGGTTTGAAAACTACTTGTAACACCATCTTTCTTAGGTCAGAAAAGGAATGATGGTTATCCATACAATGTTGAACCAAAGGAGGATTAAGAGTTTGAGTGTTGATAAAACTCCTGTGTTCTCTCTTGTGCATGGAAATCTTCTGGCTCGTTCGACCAAGATAAACAAGTGGAAAAGGGCATTGTATTGCATATATAACATATGTTGTAGTACAATTAGAGTAATGGAGAAGGTTTTCATGGGTAATGATTCAGATGGACTGAAACAAATCATGGTGAACCTAGAAGATGTGGTAGACCTGATTGATAGACTGAAGAGTAGTAAATCACCTGGACCGGATGGTATACACCCCAGCACAAGAGCAGTTCGTTCAGGGAACTGAGGACACAATAAATACAATAACATAAGAGTTCTGGAAGATGTCTATTCTCTCCATCTGCTCATGAGCATTAATATAGGAAATCTGTAACTCTATGTATCCTGTATCTATAGAAGTATCCATGCCAGATTTTATATTTCACCCATGTCTTTTCTTCATCCCTCCCATCCCTTTGTGATGTCAAATCAGTATTAGTGTGAACTAGCTGGGTAAAATCCCACATCACCTGAATCTCCAGCTGCTTTTCTGGCTCTGTTAAATACTTTCAATCATGTCACTATTCTAGTCCATTCCATGGTCAACACATGGAAGAGTCTGAGGGGACCAGCATTAAATAGCACGGAGAAAGAGCTTGTTTTTTTGCTGGGAGCAAAAATTGGTGTTACAAAATGTACACTGAAAACCTACGCCCATTTTATTTATGCCAAGATTATTGCATCAGCCTGTTAGACTCTTGACCTTTGGGAAAGACAGAGGAATTGAGACTCTCAGAGTTGAGGCACTGTTAGCATTGGAGGGGGTTTTATGACCAACCAAGATCTACCCTGGCAACCTGTGAGACACAATAAATCAAGCCCTACAAAAGAAAACACACACACAAAAAGCTGCAAATAGAAAATCTTTTTATCAAAATTGTTAACAATAATTATGTACATGTTTTTAAAAACAAAATAATATTTGGACAGAGTGTGGAAAACTCAGGACCAAACTCTATACAAGAATTTGAAAAGGGGCCGGGGCAGTAGGGAGGTCAGAGATGGCAGATTTAGGGGCCTTGCCAAAAAATGCCCATGCACCAAGCCAAGACCACCAGCATAAGCTTGATGCCGCTGAACCTCAGCTTGGTGCACAGACTCTTTGGCAAGACCTCTAAGGCTTGCTCGGTATCGCCCTCAGCAATTCTACCATCATCTGTGTGGTCTGCGCAAACTGTGGCTGAGCCTGGTTCTCCAGCCAGGTCAACAGATGATTCTAGAAGAGGAGGAGGGTGATGTGGGCCTCCTTCAGCCAGAAAAGTCTGGCCTATCTGTGTCTCAGCTTCCCTACTACCACAGTCCAAAAGGGGAGGAGGCCACACTTGGACAGGGAGAGGATGCTGTGGGCCAGAATTCACCACCTCCTGGAGGCAATGGACCACCACCGCTGCTGCTTCTCTGGGTGGGGAGGGGCAGCCTGCTCCTCCATAGCAATGGCAGCTGCATCAGCAGGGGCAAGGACTGGGACATCGCAGGTGGCCTCCTCTGACTCCTTCTCCTGCTCTTCCTCCTCTTCTTCCTCCTCTGCTGGTGACAAGTTCTCATCTGTGAAGAGAACAACAATATTGTGTCATGTGCTTCCATTCTATTAGAGGATATTGCTGTAGTTGGGAAGGTGTAGGAAAAGGGAAAAAGTAATAGGTATGAGGCTATGACATCCTATCTGTGGTGCCTAACCAATAGATAAATCCTTAGACATTCAGAATACCTATTTCAGATGGCTATTTGATGCTGCCTTGTATGTGCACTGGGCTGAGTGTTTGACTCTGTGACAGGGTTTGAAGTGATGGGTAGTAGTCTAAATAGCAAGGCATCTTGGGCCATGGTGTTGTACATACCAGCTGTGTTGGATAGCGCCCATATCATTTGCATGCAAAGATATGTTTGAGTGTTTGTGAAGAACTTGAAGGTTTCCCAGCTAGGCCAGAGGGTACCTGTCAATGAATACCTCATGACAGTACTGCCTGTGACCCTGAGAGCATTCTCAATGTAAGTACATGTGAATGAGGATTATTGTTAGCTGAAAGCAGAGGTAGGGTCATGCAGATCAGTAGACCCATGAGTGTGTGTGCTGATAAAAACAGGACCTATACAGACCATGTGAATATGGCTAGAGAAGAACTTATCTCCAGCCCCAGCCCACCAGGCCTGCAGCCAGTTCAACCACTGTACCTTTTTCTTGAGGTCCCTCAATCTATAGGAAGGAATAGGATGAGAAAGTTGAGTGTGCACTATAGCTGTAACAGGGACTTGCATAATGGTAAGTTATAATGTATCCTACTGATGTCTGAACTGAGTAGCATGGCTCTTTGCACTCCTTTACTATACACAGAAGTAATGCAATGGCATCTGCACCAAAAGTATTCCTGCACATTTAGCTTGCATGAAGTGCCCTAATACCCTAGGTCACTATTAAGATAGCTGTGCGGTGTAGGCAGTGAGAATATCCATTTATATAGAGGGGACAGCTTTGTGGCATACAAAGAACTATGCAACAGGCCCTAACAATATATGAAAGTCTATATATAAGCATTATGGCCAGAACTGTCCAAAATATAGCACCTGAGTAAATATGTTTGCCTGTATAATGCTATAAATGTATATTAAAATATGCTTTTCAATATATATAACATTATATAGGCAAACATATTTTGGACAGTTGTGGCACTCTAGTGTTCCCCCATGCACCACCTACCCACCCTCAATCGGTATATAAAAACTAATAAATAAATACATAAATAATGCGCCCCCCCCATGCACCACTCACTCCTTATGGGTGGGAAGCTTCTCTGTTAAAGGTGTCCTGCAGGTCCTCCCAGGCTTGCATGCTTCAGAGTAGATTACTCCTTACACCAGTGTGAGGAAAGAAGCGATCCTCATTAACTACCACCAGGGACACCAAGTGGGTGATGTCCCTGGTGGTAAAATTGGGCTGGCACGCTGGTGGAGGCATCTTCACGCAGCAGGCCCAGGAATAATAGAAGTTCCACCATCACAGAAGTGTGCGTGAGCATGCGAGTGCATGTACGCCTATGTACATGTGTATATACGCATATAACCAGCAACGTCCACATATGCGCATTTTACAAAGTGAAATGCCCTACTTTGCGCATGCGCGCCCATTGCCGTGTATTTGCAATGGACATGCACATGTGTGCACAAATCCCGCTTCCACCGTGTTAGTGGGGGGGATTTTAGATTCAACATTTTTTTTTTAACATGAACACAATAACAACATAAACCAGGTTGCCTGGGGGGGCCTACACTCTTAACCCCCCAGGTCACATAAACAAACATGTAGCTCATATACAATTATCTCCCCCTGCACAGCACTCCCCTTACCCCCCCCCAACCCAGCCTCCCATGCCCCCCTGTCCCCCCCAACCCCTCCCCCAAAGAGCATGTATGAAATATGATAGTCATTGAGGGTATCCAAAATGTGGCCGTCCAAACAGTCCAGTCCTGCTCGGGCATCCAGCCAGGGGTGAGTCTCCCCTTAGTCATTTAGGATCTGACTGCGAGTCCTATGCGGGAGCAATTGGATATATACTGTCCAGATTCGCACAAATTGGCTTCGGTGGAGGGGTGACACACGGGATGCCAGGTTTTCCATTTGTAATAACTTATGAAAGGTATTCTGCCACATCCAATAGGTTGGGATCACCATGCTCTTCCAGTGCAGCAGAATCAGTTTTTTCCCCACATAACAAGCCTTCTGAATGAGGAAACGTGATTCTGCCCCCCTAATCATAGCAGGGCTCATTCAACCAAAAAAAAGGGTGGTGTGCGAGAGGGGAACAACGATACCTAGTAGCTTCTCCAGATAATTTATGACCGTGGCCCAAAAGCAGCGAATTCGAGGGCAGCCCTAAAAGGCGTGTGACAAAGTACAAGCATCAGTGAAACACTTGGCACATTGACTCGCCTTCCGTAAGTTAGGCCTAAATAGAAACAGGGGAGAGAGATACGCCCTCCATAAGAATTTGTATTGCATTTCTCTGTAGTAGGAATTACCCGTTACCCTTGATATCTGTTTGAAGCTAGTACTAATCATCTCCTCTGAGATCTGGAAAACTCATTCGCTGTTCCACCTCATAACCAGCCGCCCCCTAGACATCGTGGAGACTAAATGTTTTAAACCTCAATATGCCTCCGCTAAAGTTAATTTAGCTGTTCTTTACAATCGCAGGAGTTTATTCAATGCCTCGAAGGTTGTAGGCATCCTACATTCTGCAGACAAGGATTTCACATAATGCTGCAATTGTAAATATGGGAATACCTGCGCGGGTCACAAAGTGTACAGCACAATGAGGCCAGAAAATGTCAACAATGTCCCCTCCCCAGCCAGAACGTGCCCCAGCTGTGTGATACCTTTCTGAGCCCACGCCCGGAAGCTAGCCGATTGCGATCCCGGCGTGAATTGTGTAATACCTTGCAAGGGAAGTAGGTATGCACAGATTGAGGGAATATGTAAATAGTTGCATGCTTAAAGTATGCTAAAAAAAACAAAACCTGGCATCAGTATCTTAAATTTGTGATTTTGCTGAGATGAACATTTTAAATAGTTTTGCTTTAGTATTTGTCTCTACCCACTTTGCTAAATTTTATTTTCTAGAAGAGGGATGCTTAACATTCAGTAATTTAATCTTTCATCCAACTTTTCAAAAGTTGCACTACCAGCACAAATTTCTTTTTTTTAAATTGGCAGATTCCTCTCTCACATACATAGTGTATATACACATACAGAAGCACCTTTCCTTTCTCATACACACACACCGCTCCTTTCTCACATACACACAGAAGCACCCTTCTGATCCAAGGTTGAACAGTTGGTCTCCGGCGGCGGTTAGCAGACCGGTGTTCACTTCTTCGGCCCCCGCCGGCCTCGGTTTTAATGTCTTCGGCCCTTGCTGGCCTCGATTTTAATGTCTTCGGCCCTCTTGGTCTCCGGCGGGGGCCGAAGACATTAAAATCAAGGCCGGCGGGGGCCGAAGAAAAGAAGATGGGCGCCGCCCAATCGGCCCCCGCTTGAGGCTGGCTGGGAGGCGCCCATCTTCTTTGCTTCGGCCTCCACTGCCGCCGGCCTCGATTTTAATTTATTCGGCCCCCGCCGGCCTCCCGGGGCCGGCTGTCTCCGGCGGAGGCCGAAGAAATTAAAATCAAAGCCGGTGGAGGCCGAAGAAAAGAAGATGGGCGCCTCCCAGCCAGCCCCCGCTTGAGGCTGGCTGGGAGGCGCCCATCTTCTTTTCTTCGGCCGCCGCCGGCCTCGATTTTAATTTCTCCAGTGGGGGCTGGCTGGGAGGTTCCCATCTTCATTTCTTCGGCCCACGCACCGCTGGCTCACCTGGCTGATCTTTTCTTCGGCCCCCGCCGGCCTCGATTTGTATTTCTTCGGCCCCTGCCGGCTTGGCGAAGGCGTTGAGGCTGGGCTGAAGAAGAGCCATGCGGTCGAGACCACGTGACCAGGTAGACCAGCCCACCGGGGGATGCCCGATCCCCCGATAGGTCAATCCGCCCCTGACCATTACTATAAATCTCTCATAACAAAACAAAAAAGAAAAAGACGATCTGCCAGTATTCAACAACACTTACATCTGGGCTTAAAATACTAATTTCTTTTTTTATTTAAATAGCTTTTTGGCGCCCCCTTAGACCCGGCGCCCGGGGCGGCCGCCCACCCCTCGCTACGCCACTGCTACTTAGCCGGATAAGTAGCTCCACCCCGATCCGTTCACTGCTCGCCCCCAAGTTAGCCGGCTAGACAGATAGCCAATTCAGCATTTGAATTTCGGGCCTGGGAAGTTTTGCAAAAACATGTATTTTCTTAAAACATCTGTATTTCACTATATTCAATAAGATTTTTCCTGGTGGATCACTGAAGAATTTTTTATGAACGAAAAATCTAAGCTACAAAAGCATTACCAGAACTTATAGACCTCTTTGGAATTGAGTTTGATCAGAAATTATAGGCTATCAGTTACTTTCTTACTGCAGCTGGGTTTTACAGTACCATTGTATTTGGTTTACAATATAATACTGAGATTAAGTTTATATTCTATATTTATTGGTACTAGCAGAGACCCGCAAAATATTTGTAGTCAAATTAGTACCTCTATTCTGATCCCCACCACTCTCTCTTCTGCACACCAAGTCTGTCCTCACTACTCTGTCTTTACCACTCCCTCTCCTCCAATCCATTCCCAGCACACTCACTGCACCCCCAAAACCCATCCCCAAAATTCTCTTTCTCTCTTCCCGACAACCTGTCCCAAGCATTTTCTTCCCTCTCCCCTCCCCCCTCTTATCCTCCCCTCTCCCACCCACAATCAGTCTCCAGTACCCTCTCTTTGTTTTCGTTTATTTGTTCTACAAAGTCTCTAATCCTGTTAAATCTGCAACCGAAAAAAACAGCTGCAGGAGGCCATGCTTTTAAATGAGATTTTAGATTTTCCTGGGTCATAATTAGTGATCTGTACACCAAATTTCAGCCCTTAATTCCATCTAGAAATATCCTAGAAAGCATGACAGATGAGCATTGGTGAACTATAGCTAGAGATTAGGGTTTCATTTATGTAGGACATTTATTATTTGTATGCATGCCTCATCCACAGTAGGGGGGAATCTACGTGACTATGTAAATATTAATGAGAGCAGTGAATTTTTCACATCTTTGCCATTTCGGTAATTTTTGTCCCAATCCAGACTGATTGCTGCAGAAATATTACAGAATATTTAGCCATCTATTAACCTGTCTGTACATGATGAATGAAGGCTCAAAACTGAATTTAAACATAATTGACTTGCAAATTAGTTACATAGAAATCCAATATTTTAAAGGGGTATATACCTACATAAAAAAGCAGTGCACACCCACAGAATGAATAAATAGCTTTATGCGGAAAAAATTTTCTCAGAAGGAAAAGAAGGGCAGATCATAATATTAAATCTAAAGGAAAAATAAAAGACCATCATACAATGGAGTCTGAAATCATTCATCATGTATCAAAATGCAATTATTTTTTTAGAAAAAAAAGTTATGTGCCAAAATGCAACCAAATGTCCTGCAAAACAAAAGATGAAGCATATTTCCCCAAAGCAGCACAGAAATCCAAAGTACTCAGTATGCTCCCATGGCCCCCCAAACACATACAATCGGGAAAATACACTGGATAGATGACTCAAAGTAAACTGCATTTTGACATCAGGAGCATCTATCCCAACATTTTTCCAGACTGTGTGCTCTTGGTGGCCACATGAGCGTATTAAATGCTTTGGACTTATGTATTATCTGGAGTCAAAATACTTTGGCCATTTTGAAAATAAATTTCAAAAATTATGTTATTAAGCAGATAAATGCCCTCAAAGCCTATACATATTAACTAGGAAATGAAAAATAGAAACAGATACTAAAGCAACATTTATAGAAAACTGATATCTTTAGGAAGACAATAATCAACCAGATGTCTAAATGAAATGGAATCCTAGTAGGAACTAAGCTTCTCTATGTCTGTCGAAATAATGAAGCTCAGACTGAGTGTCTACAATGTCCCCTCTTGTTTATATTAATCACAGTTTAATAAAATGCTTGAAGCACAGACATTCTGCTTCTGTTTTCTGTCTACTATATCAATATTGGCTATAGCCACTAGGTGGCAGCCAAGTATATTGTAGCAAAGAGCAAACTTACCGTGTGTTATAATGCAGATTCAGATTCAAAAAACGTTATTGATATGATATGTTGTATGCTGGTCAAAGTAATGCATAAATCTTTATTCCCATAAACACAAAATAGGATGTGAGAAAAGCCTCAATGAATTAGGCTCAAAGAGTCCTGTTACAGACAGTCTGTGACTTAGATGATCATGGCCCCACCATAGCTATCATGACATTCTTGACAGGATACTGAAGTGGTCTGTTACCTCCTGAAGCCCACAGCACTTAGTTTTCACCAATGGTCTCCCACGCAGTTATTAGACAGGCCTGCTTAGCTTCCAAGGTCTGACAAAGTTCAGTGTTATTTGTATCCAAAGCATTAAAAGAAAAAATTCCAAAGTACAGAAGAAAAATAAGAAAGCCAAAACTGTAGGATTCTGGTGATATTCAGTACTGGTAGAAAAGCCCATAAAAAATGAAAGGGCATAGTTTGCTTAGTTTTTTTTTTTTTTGGGGGGGGGGAGGGGTCCCACAAAGAGTAGAGAGGAAGGGGGGCACTGATCCCCACCAAACAGCACTTGCACCTGTGGATAAAAAGGGCTTAAAATGATACTATCGCTACTGATGTGTCTTCCACCCTTGCCCATATGCAGACTTATCCTGTCAGTCATATAGTAAGCTTCTGTCTCCTCTTCTTACCTATATACTCAAATTCCCCCTTTAATAACAGCACAGTAGAGGACTCCAATCCCATAAGACATCCAAACCTGGTGCTTAGTGTGCTGTGGGGCTGAGTGAATGGGTAATGTGGAAATCTATGAGTCTGTGAGTGGGGGTGGGGGTTGTGTGTCTCTCTGTGTGAATGGGGAATATGGGTGTGTCTCCTAGGGTTGCCAACTGGCTCCAGATTTTCAGAACAGGCTGATCCAGTCCGAGTTTTACTCCCCTGCATGCAGGTACCTATAGTCTTGATTTTCTTAGGGAATGCAATAGGCAAATCAGAATAAGTCCCAGCAAGCAATGGGGTAAAACCAGGACTGGATCAACCTAATCATGAAAATCTGGAGCCAGTTGGCAACCCTAGTGTGTGTGTGTCTAAAAGCCCACCTTTTTAAGGCTGATTTTACATCTTAACCCCTCACAGCCTTATTGACTTTACCATTTCTTAATAAATGAAATTCTTAAACTCTCTTTCACCCTGTATTAGATTGCAACTCATACTGAGCAGGATCGGTCGCTTACAGTTTTTGCACAGCACTGCATATTTCAATTAATTCTATAGAAGTGATAAGTATTAGTAGTAACAGAAGGCAGCCTTCTGCTTGCCATGCGGGCCAGATTAAGTCGCCTGCAAAGTTCGTACACAGCACTCAACAATATGTGACTTCCGCACTGCTCTGCTGCATGCTGTCATGTGCTACCACCTCTTTGCCCCTGTGGACACCCAAGGATCACCCTCCCCCAGAAGACAAGAGCATCAGGTTCCAGTTGCAGGCATTGCTTGACACCAGGGGTAGGTGCTGTTTTCTTTAGGGATGTGCATTCATTTTTCTCAAATCGGTATGGTTCGGGAGAACTGAAAAATGAATTAATTTTTTCCGAAATTTCGCCGGGGCATTACATAAGCCGAAAGGCATCACGAGGTACTTGTAATGCCCGTCTAAGGTATTAAACGTGGTTTTCCACTCATCTCCGGGACGGATTCTGACCAAATTATAGGCTCCTCGTAAGTCCAACTTTGTGAAAATCTTCACTCCTTGAAGCCGATCAAGGAGAACCGGGATTAACGGGAGCGGGTAGCGGTCTCGCTTGGTAATCGAATTTAGGCCTCAATAGTCTATACATGGCCTCAGTGAGCCGTCCTTCTTGCTGACAAAAAAGAAGCCCGCCCCTGCAGGCGACTTGGACGGGCGGATAAACCCCTTGGCCAAATTCTCTGCAATGTACTCGGACATGGCCCGGGTCTCAGGTATGGATAAAGGATAAAAACCCTTCCTCGAGGGGGCATGGTACCAGGTAGCAAGTCAATAGCACAGTCATACGGACGATGCTGCGGAAGGATCTCCGCCTTGGTCTTGGAAAATACATCGGTGAAGTCCTCATAAGGTGCAGGGGGACCCACAGCAGAGTGCTGGCAGATGAACCCTGGAATGGGATTGGAGCTTCATCTATACCAGCCCCTTTCCTCCTAGGCAGGTTGAGCCCTTGGGTTCTGGGGGCTGGTAGGACTTACGAGACAGTCCCTCATGTTATGGTGAGATAGAGAGTCCAAGGTCAGATTGGGTCAGGGCAGGCAGCAGACGAGAGTAGTCGATGTCCAGGTAGAGGTCAGGGGCAGGCAGCAAGCGAGAGTAGTCGAGGTCCAGGCAGAGGTCAAGGGCAGGCAGCAAATAAAGCATAGTCAATGTCCAGGCAGAGGTCAGATCCAGGTAGTCAGTCTGAGAGCTAGGCAGAAGCAAGGCATGGAGGACTGATGAGACAAGAGAGGCTGGATGACAAGACAGGCTGGAGAGGCAAGGCAAGGCAAGGCAGGATGTATATGACAAGACAAAGTGGGCTGGAGAGACAAAGCAAGGCAGGCTGGAGTAGCAAGGCAGGACAAGCTGGAGAGACAAGGCATGGAGACAGGAACGCAGAAGGAACATGCACTACTATATAGCAGGAGACCCATTGCTGAGGTGAAGTACAGGAATCTCGGCTGAGCTGAAATACCCAGTCACATGTCATCATTGGGGGATCAACAGATCTGGCCTTTCCTGCCATGATGCCCTTATGAGCTAGCGTACTGCGCACACCTAAGGGACGGTGTGACTCAGTGACAGAAGAAGAGAAGCTGGTGGCGTCTAAGCCATGAAGCGAGTTCGACAGCATCTTTGGCGGACTTGGATTTGAAAGGTGAGTGCAGCCGCTTGCAGGGTTGTCCTGTGATCGGCCAAACATAACAAGCCCTATTCTTCTGCTTTCTATCTTATAGCTAGTTTCCAATCCACAATAGGACATTGCCTCCTATCCCATGACATTTTAACTTCCTCCTAAGTATCTCATGAGGGACTTTGTCAAATGCTTTCTGGAAGTCCAGATACACTATATCAGCTGGCTCACCTTTATCCACATGTTTATTTACACCTTCAAAAATATGAAGCACATTGGTAAGGCAAGACTTCCCTTGTTCAAAAATGATTCACATCCCTAGCCCAGACCAAAAGGTGGAAAGAAGGCTAAATGACTACCAACATGGTTAAAAGATAAGGTGAGAGAGGCTATTATATCTAAAAGAACACATTTCAAAAATGGAAAAGGGATCCAAATTAAGAAAACAGGAAACAGCATAAGTACTGGCAAGATAGCTGCAAAGCACTGATAAGAAAGACAAAGAGAAAATTTGAAAAGAAGTTTGCCATCGAGGCAAAAACTCAATAGAAACTTTTTCAGGTACATTGGAAGCAAAAAACCTGTGAGGGAGTCAAGTGAAACACTAGATGATCAAGGGGTAAAAGGGAAAACAAGGCTATAGCAGAGAAACTAAATTCATTCTTTGCTTCAGTCTTTACTGAAATTATGTCAGAAATTATATTTAAAGGCGGCAATTCAAGGGTACTGTAACATATTTCAGTGAATCTGGAAGATATAATAAGGCAAATTGACAAGCTAAAGAATAGCAAATCACCTGCATCAAATGGTATACATCCTAGAGTATTGAAAGAACTGAAAAATGAAATTGCAGATGTACTATTAATCATGTGTAAACTATCTTTAGAATCATCTACGGTACCTGAAGATTGGAGGGTTGTCAATATAATGCCAATTTTTAAAAAAAGGTTTCAGGATTGAACCAGAAAACTACAGTGCCGAGCAAAATAGTAGAAACTATTATAAAGAACAAAATTACTGAACTTATTAGTTAATCATAGTTTAATGGGACAAAGCTAACATGGATTTAGCCAAGGGAAGTCTTGCCTTACCAATGTGCTTCATATTTTTGAAGGTGTAAATAAACATGTGGATAAAGGTGAGCCAGCTGATATAGTGTATCTGGACTTCCAGAAAGCATTTGACAAAGTCCCTCATGAGATACTTAGGAGGAAGTTAAAATGTCATGGGATAGGAGGCAATGTCCTATTGTGGATTGGAAACTAGCTATAAGATAGAAAGCAGAAGAATAGGGCTTGTTATGTTTGGCTGATCACAGGACAACCCTGCAAGCGGCTGCACTCACCTTTCAAATCCAAGTCTGCCAAAGATGCTGTCGAACTCGCTTCATGGCTTAGACGCCGCCAGCTTCTCTTCTTCTGTCACTGAGTCACACCGTCCCTTAGGTGTGCGCAGTACGCTAGCTCATAAGGGCATCATGGCAGGAAAGGCCAGATCTGTTGATCCCCCAATGATGACATGTGACTGGGTATTTCAACTCAGCTGAGATTCCTGTACTTCACCTCAGCAATGGGTCTCCTGCTATATAGTAGTGCATGTTCCTTCTGCGTTCCTGTCTCCATGCCTTGTCTCTCCAGCTTGTCCTGCCTTGCTACTAGAGATGTGAATCGTGTCCTCGATCGTCTTAACGATCGATTTCGGCTGGGAGGGGGAGGGAATCGTATTGTTGCCGTTTGGGGGGGTAAAATATCGTGAAAAATCGTAAAATCGCAAAACCGGCACATTAAAACCCCCTAAAACCCACCCCGACCCTTTAAATTAAATCCCCCACCCCCAATGACTTAAATAACCTGGGGGTCCAGCGGCGGTCCGGAACGGCAGCGGTCCGGAACGGGCTCCTGCTACTGAATCTTGTTGTCTTCAGCCGGCGCCATTTTCCAAAATGGCGCCGAAAAATGGCGGCGGCCATAGACGAACACGATTGGACGGCAGGAGGTCCTTCCGGACCCCCGCTGGACTTTTGGCAAGTCTTGTGGGGGTCAGGAGGCCCCCCCCAAGCTGGCCAAAAGTTCCTGGAGGTCCAGCGGGGGTCAGGGAGCGATTTCCCGCCACGAATCGTTTTCCGTACGGAAAATGGCGCCGGCAGGAGATCGACTGCAGGAGGTCGTTCAGCGAGGCACCGGAACCCTCGCTGAACGACCTCCTGCAGTCGATCTCCTGCCGGCGCCATTTTCCGTACGGAAAACGATTCACGGCGGGAAATCGCTCCCTGACCCCCGCTGGACCTCCAGGAACTTTTGGCCAGCTTGGGGGGGGCCTCCTGACCCCCACAAGACTTGCCAAAAGTCCAGCGGGGGTCCGGAAGGACCTCCTGCCGTCCAATCGTGTTCGTCTATGGCCGCCGCCATTTTTCGGCGCCATTTTGGAAAATGGCGCCGGCTGAAGACAACAAGATTCAGTAGCAGGAGCCCGTTCCGGACCGCTGCCGTTCCGGACCGCCGCTGGACCCCCAGGTTATTTAAGTCATTTGGGGGGGGGGGGGGTTCGGGAGGGGGGGGGTTTTAATTTAAAGGGTCGGGGGTGGGTTTTAGGGGGTTTTAGTGTGCCGGCTCACGATTCTAACGATTTATAACGATAAATCGTTAGAATCTCTATTGTATTGTGTTCCATAACGGTTTAAGACGATATTAAAATTATCGGACGATAATTTTAATCGTCCTAAAACGATTCACATCCCTACTTGCTACTCCAGCCTGCCTTGCTTTGTCTCTCCAGCCCACTTTGTCTTGTCATATACATCCTGCCTTGCCTTGCCTCTCCAGCCTGTCTTGTCATCCAGCCTCTCTTGTCTCATCAGTCCTCCATGCCTTGCTTCTGCCTAGCCCTCAGACTGACTACCTGGATCTGACCTCTGCCTGGACATTGACTATGCTTTATTTGCTGCCTGCCCTTGACCTCTGCCTGGACCTCGACTACTCTCGTCTGCTGCCTGCCCTGACCCAATCTGACCTTGGACTCTCTATCTCACCATAACATGAGGGACTGTCTCGTAAGTCCTGCCAGCCCCCAGAACCCAAGGGCTCAACCTGCCTAGGAGGAAAGGGGCTGGTATAGATGAAACTCCAGTCCCATTTCAGGGTTCATCTGCCAGCTGTTGGAGTGGCCCTGAGGGAGTTCACTCCTAGGCTGTGCCAACCAAACCACTGCACAGGGGTCCCATCCCTTACAGGGCTTCATGGTCAATTTTCTTAAACGGAGAAAGCAGAAAAGTAGAGTACTCCAGGGACCACTATATTTTAACATATTTATAAATGACCTATATATGGAAACAATGAGTGAAGAGATCAAATTTGCAGATGACATAAAATTATTCAGCGTTGTTAATTCACAAAAGGATTGTGAGAAATTGCAAGACTGGGAGACTGGGCACACAAATGACATGACATTTAGGGGTAGATTTTATAAATTTGCGCACACACGTACTTTTGTTCGCGCACCAGGAGCGAACAAGATTATGCGGGATTTCAATAGATATGCACGTAGCCACGCGTATCCATTAAAATCCGTGGTTGGCACGCGCAAGGCTGCCCAAAATCGGCAGCCTGCGCGTGCCGAGCCGTGCAGCCTGCCTCCATTCCCTCCGAGGCCGCTCCAAAATTGGAGCGGCCTCAGAGGGAACTTTTCTTCAGCCTCCCCCCACCTTCCCCTCCCTTCCCCTACCTAACCCATCCCCCGGCCCTATCTACACCCCCCCCCCCCACCTTTGTTGAACAAGTTATGCCTGCTCGAGGCAGGCGTAACTTTGCGCGTGCCGGGCCGGCTGCCGCGCGCCATGTTCCGGTCCGGGGGCTGGTCCGGAGGCCACGGCTAAGCCCCCGACACGCCCCCGATGACGCGCAGGTCACGACACGCCCCCCCTCCCCAGGAAAGCCCCGGGACTTACGCGCGTCCCGGGGCTTTGCGCGCGCCGGAAGCCTATGCAAGATAGGCTCGGCACACGCAGGGGGGGTTTGGGATAGGTTTTTGGGGGTTACGCGCGTAACCCTCTGAAAATCTACCCCTTAATGTGGAGAACTGCAAAATGATGCACATAAAGAAGAGCAATCCAAACTATAGCTACAGCTACAGCAATGTCCCACACTAGGAGTCACCACTCAGGAAAAGGATCTAGGCGTCATCATGGATAATATGTTGACATTTTCTGCTTAGTGTGCAGTGGTAGCCAAGAAAGCAAATAGAAAACTAGGAATTATTAGGGAAGGAATGAGTATTAAACAGAGAATATCATATTGCTTCTGTATCACTCTATGGTGTGACCACAATTTGAGTATATTGTGTTCAATTTTGGTCACTGTATCTCAAAGAAGATATAGCAGAATTAGAAAAAGAACACAGAAGAGCAACAAAAATGATAAATGATTTACCTATGAGAAAAGGCTAAAGTGGTTAGGACTCTTCAGCTTGGAGAACAGATGACTGAGGACAGATATGACAGAGATCTATAAAATATTGAGCAGAATGGAACAGGTGAACGCAAATTGTTTATTCTTTCAAAAACTACAAAGATTAGGGGACATGCAATGAAGTTACTAGGTAGTATGTTTAATACAAATAGGAGAAAATATTTTTTTTACTCAATGGAATTCAATGTCAGAAGATTTGGGTTTAAAAAGGTTTGGACAAGTTCTTGGAAGAAATGACCTTAAAGTCCTTAAACCAGAGCTTTCCAAAGTGTGTGTCGCGACACTTTACTGTGTCGCCTGAGGTGTGCCGGTGTGTTGCGCAAGCCCGGTGCACGTGACACACCGGCAAGTGCAGGGGCCGGGAACCCATGGCTCCGAGCCAGATATGGCTCTTTTGAGGGCTGCATCTGGCTCGCAGACAAGTGTCGCCACACTTTCCCGCTGACCCAGCTGCTCCCCGGTCCTCCTCCGCCCGGGCGGAATGCGGCAGGACAGCTGGAGTCAGCGGCACCGGCGTGCTCTCTTCTTCCCGCCCCCACCCCCGGAAGAGGAAGCGGAGAGTATCAGATGAGTGCGCGGCAAGAAGAGGCCACGCTAGTGCGCTCGGCATCGGCCCGAAGAAAAGAAGACTGCAGCGCGGCTCGGAGGAAAATGAAGAGGTTCAACCGCGGCCGATGGGACTCCGCCTCCGCGAGGGCTGAAAATGAAGAGGTTAGCGTTGGGAGGAGGCTGCTGCTGCCGCGAGTTCCCGGGGTGGGGGAGAGAGAGAGTGAATGAGCGAGCAGATTCACTCTCTCTCACTCCCACCCCGGGAACTCGCGGCAGCAGCAGCCTCCTCCCAACGCTATCCTCTTCATTTTCAGCCCTCGCGGAGGCGGAGTCCCATCGGCCGCGGTTGAACCTCTTCATTTTCCTCCGAGCCGCGCTGCAGTCTTCTTTTCTTCGGGCCGATACCGAGCGCACTAGCGTGGCCTCTTCTTGCCGCGCACTCACCCGATACTCTCCACTTCCTCTTCCGGGCCGCGGGGCCCTGTGTGTGTGTATGAGAGAGTGAGAGATTGCATGTATGTGAATGATTGAGAGCCTGTACATGTGAAAGAGAGTATGTCTGTGATTGAGAGCCTGCCTGTGAGAGAGAGCATGAATGTAAGTTTACCATTGGGAACCTGTATGTGTAAGTTTGTGATTGAAAACCTGTTTGTGTGAAAGAGTATGTGTGTATGATTGAAATCCTTTGTGTGTGAGAGAAATCATGTGTATGTATGGTTAAGAGCCTGTGTTTAAATGAGAGAGAGAGACCATGTGTGTCTGTGTGTGATTGAGAGCTGGTTTAGGTGATGGAGCATGTGAGCATGTGATTGAGAGCCTGTGTTTAAATGAGAGAGAGAGACCATGTGTGTCTGTGTGTGATTGAGAGCTGATTTAGGTGAGGGAGCATGTGAGTTTGTGATTGAGAGCCTGTGTGTAAATGAGAGAAAGAGAGGACATGTTTGTAAGCATGTGAATGAGAGTCTGTGTGTGAGAGAAAAAGACAGCATGTATGTGTGTGATTGAAAGCCTGTGTGTGTGTAAGCGTGAAAAGATAGACAGCATGTGTGTAAATGTGTAATTAAGAGCCTATATAATTGAGAGAGAAATAACATGTGTATATGTGAGTACTGAGAGCATGTGTGTATAGGTGTGTGAGAGAGAGCGCTGGTATGTGACTGAGAGAGGAGAAAGTTCCAAGCAAACCACCCCGCCTCCTGCTAATTCAGAACAATCTCAGGAGACCTGGATATCAAATGTTCCCAGGTATGCAGAGCAAAAAAATGTTTGTATCCTTATTATTTTTCATTACTGGGTCTTTGTGTCTGCTATTTTGAAATATTTTGTTGGTATCTGGAAATGTTTTATATGAGTTTTTAATTATTGGATATTCCACTCATCAGCTGTTTCGAAATATGTTCTTTTTGTTAGTACAGTTTTACTGCTGATGATTTTATATTTCTTGATTTGTTTTATAAGGATGGGTGATGTTTCTTTTTTCCTTTGTTACACTGCATACAACCTCTGGTTTGCTAGTAGACTGAATTACTGTGTCCCGAAATTATGTTTGTCTAAAAAGTGTGTCACCAACATGAAAAGTTTGGAAAGCTCTGCCTTAAACCATTATTAAGATGGACTTGGGGAAATCCACTGCTTATCCCTGGAATAAGCAGCATGTAATCTATTTATCTTTCGGGATCCTACTAGGTGCTTGGGACCTGGATTGCCACTGTTGGAAACAGGAAAGTAAGCTTGATGAACCTTTGGTCTGACCCAGTATGGCAAATCTTATGTTCTTATGAACTTAAGCATTTGGGTTCGCTTTGAAAATAATCAGAGAATTGGCCAAGTATTCACTCGCATAAAATGTTATTATACAACTAGGGTGGGTTAATATTATAAATTGATTAGTGCAAGTGATAAGGGCCTAACTGGCTATATTCAAACAATAGCCAATTAGGGTTAAAGTTAGATTTTTTTCCTAAAAAACTTCATGGACCATTACTATTGATTTTGCTACACTTTGTCTCTCAAGTATCAAAAGTTGGTTATTTCATAACCGCTAGCACTAAATCTAAAAAATTGGAATTCTCATTTTAGGATGCTGTATTAAATATGAGATCCCAGACTCTTTCTGCTATAATGATCAAACTTTTCACATATCTAAGAAGGTATGCAGCCTAGGAGTCATATTAGACTCATCTTTGTCCATGAAACCACATATTTCACACATTACAAAAACCTATTTCCTGAAATTAAAGATGCTATGAAACATCAAACCATATCTAGATCAGAATGACTTCAGAACTGTTCTTCAATCCTTCATTTTTTCATCAATAGACTATGGTAATTCACTTTTCATTGGTTTACCACAAAATACACTTCGCGCTTTTCAGATCACGCAAAATGCAGCAGCATGACTAATGACCGTTTCAGATATAGGTGACCATATTACACCAGTTCTGTTTTCACTTCATTGGCTACCACTGACATGGAGAATTCAATATAAACTGGCTACCATTATTCATAACCTAATATATACCATCACTTCTCCCTGGATGCAAGCAGTGCTTAAGTTATATACCCCCAGTAGAACACTATGCTCATCTCAACAACAATTACTTGACATCCCTTCCCCATGCCACACCTGCCTCATGTACACTAGAGAACAGGCCTTCTCAATTGCTGGCCCAACATTGTGGAACTCCCTATCCCTTCAACTTTGCAATATCTGTAACCCAAAGAAATTTAAGAAAGCCCTAAAAACTCATTTTTTTCAACACCTGTAGTACCTGAATGAAATCCACTTTGATGTACACTTTGAAGTGCCAAAAAGCGGGAATTAAAAATCTAAATAAATAAATAAGACTTTAAAGATTTAATGCCAATTGATTCTGGCAACTGATCAATTATCATGTCCTTTGTAATAAGTTGTGTTAATTTTGCCTTGAATTATTGTTTAGATATGTATGTACTGTATTCATTATGGGGCAGATTTTAAAAGACTTATGCGCGCAAATCCAGTTGGATTTATGCACGTGGGGGGGGGCGGGGGAGGGGGTACGTGCGTTGGGCCTATTTTCAAAAGGCCCGGCGGTGCACGTAAAGCCCGGGACGCATGAAAGTGGAAAATGGGCGGGGCAGGGGCAGGGAGGTCTGGGGTGGGAAAGGGCATGGCCAGAGGCCTCTGCAGGGCCTATGGGCCAGGAGATCGTGCGCCGGCAGTTGGCCAGCGTGCGCTAGTTAAGTTCTACAAAAAGGTACAGGGGGGGTTCTTTAGGGCTGGATACTTTGCAATATCTGTAGAAATTTAAGAAAGCCCTAAAAACTCATTTTTTCAATACCTGTAGTACCTGAATGTAACAAAGATGGGGGGGGGGGGGGGGGGGGGCGCGGAAGGAAAGTTCCCTCTGAGGCCGCTCCAATTTCGAAGCGGCCTCGGAGGGAATGAGGAAAGCCAGCTGGTCTCCCCAAGGGCTCGGTGCGCGCAAGTTGCAATAGTGTGCACCCCCCTTGTGCGCGCCAACCCCTGATTTTATAACATGCGCACGGCAGGACGAGTTATCCAGCTAACTTTAGCCAATTAACTTGTCCACTAACCACCCTACTGAATATGACCCCCTTAGTGTCTAAATGGCAGAATAAATTTTATATGGACAAATGCAAGGTTACATGTGGCCTGGGTCTATATTAACCGTAATCAACCAGGAAAAGGATCTTGGAGTCACTGTAGACAATACTTTGAAATCCTTGGCTCAGTGTGCAGTAGCAATCAAAAAAGGAAATAAAATGTTAGGTGTTATAAGGAAAGGAATGAAAACTAAAACAGAAGATCTTCTAATGCCTCTGTTATCAATCCATGGTGTGACCGCACTTTGAGTATTGTATGCAGTTCTGGTTGCTCCATCTTGAGGCCCTCAAACTCTTTTTCGTATTTTTTTTCAGCTACCATATCTGTGGCAGATCAGGAAACAGCAGCCTGTGGCTGCCTGCAAGCTGTATTCTTGATTATAGCAGCACAATAGAGAGGGCTAATAAGAAGGAGGCCATTTCTCTTAGGATCACAGTGCTGGGCTGGTGTGGCATTTGAGTTAAGCAGAAAAGAATTCATTGAGCATGAGCAGTGACAGTGAGAAAGGGTGAGGAGCAAGACAGTTGGGGATTGGGAAGTCTGGGAGGGGAGAGGCTGGGAAGCAAGACTGCTGGGGAGTGGGGGGTCTGGGAAGGGAGAAGGGACTAAGGAACAAAACTGTTGGGTTGGGGGTCTGGGAGAGGAGAGGGGGCTGAGAAGCAAGACTGCTGGGGATGGGGGTATGAGATCCTATGTGTGAGTGTGTGTGTGTATGAGAGCTAGAGAATTTGTGTGTGTATAAGAGTATGTTTGTGCATGAGGAAGAGAGAAACCATGTGTGTGAGAGAGAGAGCAATGGGGTATGTGTGAGAACCTGTGTCTGAGAAAGGGTTTATGTGTGAGAACTGGTGTGAACATATGCATGTGATATAGAGCCTCTGTGTGTGTGAGCGTGTGTGTGCATGAAAGCCAGAGAGCCTGTGTGAAGGGTGTATGTGCATGAGAGCTAGAGACCCTGTATGTGTGGCGAAAATACATCTTAAGAATCCAATCTCTATCAGATTCTAATAAAAAGGAAACAATTAAAATAGCCAGAGTAACTGTTTCCTTCAGTTGTTTCTAGAGATGTGAACCGGAATCGGTTCGGTTCCGATTCAAATCGTGCATTTTTTTTCGTCCGGCCCGATCGTTTTTTTTTTAATCGGCTGCGCCCGATCCGATAAACAAAAAACCCACCCCGACCCTTTAAAATCGCTCCCTTAGCCTCCACCACCCTCCCGACCCCCCCCCCCCAAAAACGTTTTAAAATTACCTGGTGGTCCAGTGGTCCAGTGGGCCCCAGGAGCAATCTCTCGCTCTCGGGCCGTCGGCTGCCACTAATAAAAATGGCGCCGATGGCCCTTTGCCCTTACCATGTGACAGGGTAACCGTGCCATTGGCCGGCCCCTGTCACATGGTAGGAGCACTGGACGGCCAGTGCCATCTTTAAAAATGGCGCGGGCCATCCAGTGGACGACCGGCGCCATCTTTAAAAATGGTGCCGGCCATCCAGTGCTCCTACCATGTGACAGGGGCCGGCCAATGGCACGGTTACCCCGTCACATGGTAAGGGCAAAGGGCCATCGGCGCCATTTTTATTAGTGGTAGCCGATGGCCCAAGAGCGGGAGATTGCTCCCGGGGCCCACTGGACCACCAGGTAATTTTAAAACGTTTTTTTTTTTGGGGGGGGGGGGGTCGGGAGGGTGGTGGAGGCTAAGGGAGCGGTTTTAAAGGGTCGGGGTGGGTTTTTTGTTTATCGGCCGACAGCCCGAGCATGAGAGAATGCTCCCGGGACCCCCGCTGGACCACCAGGTAATTTTAAAACATTTTTGGGGGGGGGGGGGGGGTCGGGAGGGTGGTGGAGGCTAAGGGAGTGGTTTTAAAGGGTCAGGGTGGGTTTTTAGGTTGTGTCCTAACTCCCGTTAGTGTGCACTAACCCGATTAACGATTTTTTCACGATAAATCGGTGGAATTTCTATTGTATCGCACTCTTTAACGATTAATGACGATTTAAAAAATATCAGACAATATTTTAAATTGTCAAAAAATGATTCACATCCCTAGTTGTTTCCAAAATCATAGTAAGATTCAAAGTATCAGGCTTTATAGGTGAAAGTACCTGCATATTATTTAAATCTGAGGAGTCTTTCTTAAAAGGAGGCATATAATAAATCCTTGATATTACTGGAAAAGCTTGCTCAGGTATTTTGAGTATGTCCGTTAAAAATCTCTTCCACATATGCTTAGGTGGCACTAAAGGATTTTTGGGAAAATTTATACAGCGGAGATTTTGCCCTCGAAGTTGATTTTCCATAGACTCAATTTTATTAGATAATAGCGAGTTTTCTGTACACAAAGCCTGCTGTAAAGCAAGAGAACTCTCCAGCTGACTTTTAAAATTTTCACAAATTCCTTTATTCTCCTCAGATTCTTTTTCCAGTTGTTTCAAACTAGAGTCAAATGTATTAATAGTAGAAACAAGTGATTACATTTGACCAGTGATGTTTTGATTTGTCATTAGGATTGCTTCCCATATAGTTTCTAAGGTAAACTGCTGAGGTCTTACCAGCTCCAGAGATTTGATCTGAAGGGGCTCAACCAAGGAACCTCTGGGCTGCCGTGGAGCAACACTGCCAGCGTCCTCCCCTGGAACGCCGAGAGTCTCCAAAGGTAGTGAGGCAGATCGAACAGGAACCTCGGGTTCAGAACGAGGCAAATGAACTTCAACCACTTCAGGAGATTCAGCACCTTGTCGGGGTTCCCACAACTGTACCTCAACTGCTCCGGGGACGGGGACAAGGAGGTGGTCAGCTCAGGGAGCTGTTTGGGTACATCTTCCTCCCAATTCACCTCCAACAACCTCCCACATGGAGCTTCAGCTCCCTGTTGCACATGTGGGTCCATAGGTCCGAACGGAGGGTGAGAAGAGGGAGCCGCCAAAGCCTCACACTCCAGAGGCCTCTGATTACAGTCAGAATGCGGCATTTAGAGTAAGAAAACAGGCAAGAAAGCACGCACAGATGTTGAGCTCGTATGCCATCTTGGATCTCCCCTTGAAATGTTATATTGATGTTTTGGGAAATTTATAAAAAATTTTATGAGGTTTTAATTATTGGATATTCTATTCATCAGCTGTTTTAAAATATTTATTCTTTTTTTAGTATGGTTTTATTACTATGATTGATGTTTTATTTTTCTTGATTTTATTGTTTCTTGGTCTTTCTGTGTCTTTCTGTACATTGAAATCATGGGCTCAGTCAAAAAAAACAAACAAAATTTTAAGAATTATTAGTAAGGGAATGGTAAATAAAATGGAAAATATAATGCCTCTGTATCACTCCATGGTGAGACCGCACCTTGAACTGTGTACAATTCTGGTTGCCGCATCTCAAAAAACATATAGTTGCGATGGAGAAGGTACAGAGAAGGGTGACCAAAATGATAAAGGGGATGGAACAGCTCCCCTATGAGGAATGACTAAAGAGGTTAGGGTTGTTCAGCATGGAGAAGAGACGGCTGAGGGGGGATATGATAGAGGTGTTTAAAATCATGAGAGGTATAAAATGGGTAAATGTGAATTGGTTATTTACTCTTTCGGATAATAAAAGGACTAGGGGGCACTCCTTGAAGTTAGCATGTGGCACTTTTAAAACTAATCGGAGAAAGTTCTTTTTCACTCAACACACAATTAAGCTCTGGAATTTGTTGCCAGAGGATGTGGTTAGTGCAGTTAGTGTAGCTGGGTTTAAAAAAGGTTTGGATAAGTTCTTGGAGGAGAAGTCCATTAATTGCAATTAGTCAAGTTGTTTTAGAGAATAGCCACTGCTATTACTAACATCAGTAGCATGGGATCTACCTAGGCTGAACAGTGTTTGGGTACTTGCCAGGTACTTGTGGCCTGGATTGGCCACTGTTGGAAACAGGATGCTGGACTTGATGGACCCTTGGTCTGACCCAGTATGGCAATTTCTTATGTTCTGTGTGTGACCAAGGTGAGGGATTCTGCTAGTGCATAGTTTCTATGTAGGCAGAGGCGTACCTAAAGTGTTTGGCACCCAAGGCAGATACTTCCTTTGGCACCTCCCAAATGTTTATTTGGAAGTTGCCAACTTTTCAACTGTGAAAATTCCGAACACTTGGACACACAGAGTAAAATTTTCACCTTTGTCCTTCCACGCGACTTTACAAAAAAAAAATGTCATTACTTGCCTTATTACTAGAAAACTGTGCACAAAGTGAGGTGTAACCAAATGATCCCAAATATACCAACACCATTCCATTAGAACAGTCAAGAAAATTACAATTACTTAATAACTGACACCCCTATCATTAGGAAAACTTGTCTTTTTTTTCTTATCTTATATCCCACCCCTTTACCCACCAATGCCACCCCAGGACTGGTGCAAGGACATTAGATGCCCTGGGTCTAGGCAAACCTTACCAGCTTGTGTGATCCCCTCCTGCCAGCCCTCCCCCCATATACAATTAAAAAATTATGCCATTATTGTAACAGGTTTTACATGGAAAGGGCATTCAAAGTACAGTCTTCTGAGATAAACATATTACTCACAACATGAATATTATATCTCCATGCACTGCTGTGGTGCCATAGCCAGAAAACCCTGCCAAAAAGACATTTGGAACTCGTATTGTAATGTGTATTGGGTGTGGGCTTGGCCCTCAGAAAGCCATAAGTAAACTGAATTACAATTACAATGTAGTACACCTCCTAAACCAAAACCACACCCACTGCTAGCACTTAAATAATAAAAACCCTACCTAAGAAAAGGCAACACTGCAAATAATATACTAGCCCTAAAACACCAAAACACCTATTAAGAGAGCAGAACAAGCCAAGCAGCTGTTTAGCTGGAGGTGGACCCTTGGCCTGGTGCAGGATTGGTACGGCCCTCTGGTCGGACCCAGAGAGCGCCTGCCACCAGGAGGCGGAGCACACAAGGAGACAGAGGCTAGCTTGAGCTTCGCCAATAGCAATCCGGGGTTTCCGCAGGTTGAGCCCTTGGGTACCCAGACCGCCTGGACTTAGGTGGGCCTCACAGGGTTTCCCGGAGAGGTAGCGGAGAGGTGAGCCCACCACAAGCAAAGGGGCGTGGCTGGTGAAGTATGGAGAAGCAAGACCAGAACCAGGATCACCGGAGACCTCTGGAGTACAGCAGGAGATGAAGGTCCTCCAGGCAAAGTAGGCGATGCCTATAGGTTCAGCCAAATGTAGGCCTCGGGTAGTGTCTGAGCAGGCTGGTCTGGTGGTCATGGGAACAAACAGAGTATCTGAGTGTAGCGCAAGGGTCAATGCCAGTGTATCAGTCCGAGTGTGGTCTGCCAAAACAAGGGTCAGTTCCAAGGTCAGTCTGTACGTGGTCAAGAGAAGCGAAGGTCAGGACCAGGCAGCAGGCAAGCAGTGGTCGGTTCCAGGCAGCAGTCAAACATGGTCAGAAGGCAGGCAGAGGTTGGTTCCAGGCAGTGGTCAAACATAGTCAGAAGGCAGGCAGAGGTCAGTTCCAGGCAGCGGTCAAATGTGGTCAGGCAAGCAGGGGTCAGTACCGTGAATCAGTCCGAGGAGGTACGACAAAGGAGAATGAGGAACACAGGAACTCAGGAGCACTGGAAAAGATAGAACCCAGGAATGCTGGAACACGACAGGAACAGGAACAGGAACATTGGAACAAGACTGGAACGCAGGAACAAGGAACAGCAAACTTGTAACCCCGAGGTGTCGATCCAATTGCCAAGGCGAGACTCTGGGGACTGGGCCTCACCTTATATACTACGAACATGTGAGGTCATCATCGAGCGCTGTGGACTGGCTTCCCACGCTGGGCCCTTTAAAGGGCCGAGCGGTCCACGTGCGCGCGCCTAGGGGTGGGGCTGATGCTGTGGAGGATGCCGAGCCCCGGCATGAGGAGCGCTACAAGACTGAGGGCCTCGATCGGCCTGGAGACGCCCGGGGGTGCCATGGGCGAGAGGCTCTGGTGGTGGCTGCGACTGAGGAGGAACCGGAGCTGGTAGACGGGAGCACTAGGTGAGCAGGCCCGGTCGCGGCACCAATGCGGCCGGGACGCACAACAGCTGCTATAGATCTGTACACAGAAACTACATGCCAGCACAATACCTCACCTCGGTCATACATGCAGAACATAGATAACCCTCACCAAATGCAGGATAAAGAGATCATAAAATGTAAACAGCAACATGCAGAAAAAAACTGAACTGGAAACTGCAACAAGCCAGACTCTGTATATAGTGCAAAAATGGAAAAAGCATCAACCAATAAAATAAAGAAATATAAAAATCATACTAGTGAAACCATATAAATAAAATGAATACATATTTCAAAACAGTTAATGAATTAACTAACATCCAACAACTAACCCAAAATTTAAAAAAATGTACCATACATCAATAAAATATGCCAAAACAGGAGACACATCAAATAAAGTCCAATAATTAAAACAAACAGGGTAAACGAATAGCCCTAGCTCTCCTTACCTGGAAACTTTTGATTTCCAGTCACCCTGAGATTGTCATAGATTAGTGGAGTAGAGGGAGGGTGCACACTTTATCCTCTTTCTCTCATACACAACAAACTCCCTAACATACGTATTCATTCTCTCTCTCATACGTTGACTCTCATGCACACTCCTCCTCTCTCACACACACGCAGGCTCGCTTCTCTCTCCCCACCCACTCATACATGCATACACACACACACACACAGGCACTCTTCCTCCTCCCTCACCCCCACACACAGGTACTCTTCCCCCTCCCTCACCCCCACACACAGGCTCTATTCCCCCTCCCCCACCCTCACAGGCTCTTTCACACCCACTGGCGCTCTCCCACACACACACACAAATACACTCTGGCTCTCCCTCACATATACACCCACAGACTCTCACACACTCAGACTCTCTCTCCCTCATACACATAGCTCTCTCACACTCACTGATTTTCTCTCACATATACACACACACACAAGCTCTCACACTCACTGGCTTTCTCTCTCACACACATAGGCTGCTCTCCCCCTACCCCACTCAACAAGTTCTCTCAAACTCTAAGGCTCCTCTGGCTGAGCACTCTGGAGGCGTGGTTGGGTCTCTTGCTCCTGCCACGGGTGGGAAGGAAGATCCAGAAGGCCCCACCCCTTCTCTGCTCATATATTGGCTGACAAGGCTTGGATTCTCTGCCAGCACTCTAGGTGCAGGATGCATCGTCTTCATTCAACAAGGCTTAGGCTCCCTGCCGGCCTGCTGCTCCAGCTTGGAATGCACCCTCTTCGGCTGGCAGGGCTTGGGTTCCCTGCTGACCCACTTCTCCAGCCACGCATCCTCTTTGGCCAGCAGGGCTTGGGTTCCCTGCGAACCTGCTGCTCCTGAAGTACTTCTTTCTTTGCCACCCACCGAACACCCGTCTGACTCACCTGGAACCAAAGCTCTGCCAGCCAGCACGGCACAGCTGAGAAGCATGTTCAATGCATGCTTTCTTTTTTCTCTCTGTGGCTGCATCACTGTCACTGGCACCACCCTCTTTGTCCTCACCTGGGCGGAACGCCCTCCTCGCCTCCCTCTTAGCATGCCTCTGTGTGTAGGAGTCTATAGTAGCACAGCTTTTTCTGTTTTGATTAGGAGGTGTATTTGTCTTCTAGGGCCTGTTGTAATATTTGCAATGCTGCTCTTTATGGGTAGGGATGTTGCTGTTTGGGTCCTGTGAATAGGCTAAACGTTGAGCCTGGATTACCTATGGTTTATGTATAAAATAAAATGCAGTAATATCTGTTCACTAAGTTATTAATGTCCTGCAGCTTTCTTATTTCCAGTTTATATATGACAGTTCTGTACTTTGTGTGCTATTTAAAAATTAACTTGCAAACATGGTGGCGCAGATATTCAAAACCCATTTAGATGGATAAGAACATAAGAATATGCCATACTGGGTCAGACCAAGGGTACATCAAGCTCAGCATCCTGTTTCCAGCAGTGGCCAATCCATGCCATAAGAACCTGGCAAGTACCCAAAAACTAAGTCTATCCCATGCTACTATTGTTAGTAATAGCAGTGGCTATTTTCTAAGTCAACTTAAGGGTAGATTTTAAGACGTGTGCGCGTGCGTTCATGTACGCGTGCTACTTGGTGCGCACACATGGACGCCCAATATTATAACATTCGTGTTCTATCTTTTCCAGTGCTCCTGAGTTCCTGTGTTCCTCCTTCTCCTTTGTCGTACCTCCTCGGACTGACCCCCCCCCCCAAATTTTTGTTTTACCTGTTGCACGTGCCGGCACCCTGCCGGCACAGCTGCAAATAGCCGTTGTGCCAGGGGCCTCTAGCCCCACCCCCCGGAATGCCTCCTCCTCGAATCCCTGGGACTTACACGCGTTCCGGAGCTTTACGCACGTGGCCGGGCCTTTTAAAATAGGCCCAGAGTGCGTAGGCGTTTGAAAATCTGGCCCTTAATTAATAGCAGGTAATGGACTTCTCCTCTAAGAACTTATCCAATCCTTTTTTAAACCCAACTACACTAACTGCACTAACCACATCCTCTGGCAACAAATTCCAGAGTTTAAATGAGAAAGCAGTGCCTTGAAGTCATTTCTCAGAAGAAGACTTCTAACTCTCATCCCAGGTGAGACTTGAACCCACCACCCCTGGCTCTGGAGGCCAGTGCCTTATCCATTAGGATCAGGTAAGGAAAAAACTTTTCACTACAAATTACATAATTTTTTTTTTTTTTAAATCTGCAAATGGTAGCCAGCACAAGGTTAATACATCCCAGAATCTAATTTTATACTGGAGGGTAAAGTGACTTGCTCAAGGTCACAAGGAGCAACAGACAGCAGGATTGAAACTCTGGTTTCCCCTGGGTCATAGCCCACTACTCTAACCACTAGGCTACTCCTCCATTCCAGGTAAGTGGCAAAATGTGGCATACTCAGTCACTTATCTGGCTAAATTATAGCAGAATAACTACTTATCCGGCTATCAGTTAGCCATATAAAAAAAAGGGGTGTTCCGGAGAGGGGCTGAGATATCTGGTTAAATATTGGGCATATCTGGCTGGTTTACTCTTCTATTGCTGGAAGCATAAACACTGGATAGTTTACGCTTCCAGCTCTGCTTTAGACAGACACAGCACTGGATCGCCAGGAGTGGGTGAGTCGCGACCTTGCTCCCAGTACAGGTGGTTTTTTTTAATTGCCAGGGGGTGGGATGAAAAATACCTACAGTACCTGAATGTAAACCGATGTGATATCTCAGATCGAATGTCGGTATATAAAAATAAATAAATAAATAAATAAATGAAGGGGGTCTTAGGGGGTGAGGGTGTTTGGACCTGCCTATTGAAACTGTGGGTAGGTGGGAAGGAGTAGGGAATGAAGCTGGAGTAATACTAGTATTGAAATGGGAATGGGTCGGGATGGGGGGAGAGGCAGCGATCTGCCAACTGTAGAAATTTAAAATATTTCAGGATGGAGGGCACGGCCCAACCTGCCATATTTAAAATTTGGGAGGGGGTACTGGATGGTATACACCCCAGGGTTCTGAAAGAACTCAAAAATTAAATTTCAGATCTATTAGTAAAAATGTGTAACCTATCATTAAAATTGTCCATTATACCTGAAGACTGGAGGGTGGCCAATGTAATCCCAATATTTAAAAAAGGCTCCAGGGGAGATCCGATGTGCCTGACTTCAGTGTCAGGAAAAATCATGGAAACTGTTATCAGGAATAAAATCACAGAACAATTAGATAGTATTAGTTAATTGGGACACAGCCAGAATGGATTTACCCAAGGGAAGTCTTACCTCACAAATCTGCATTTTTTTAGAAGGGGTGAATAAACGTAGATAAAGGTGAACCGATAGATGTGGTATATTTGGATTTTCAGAAGGCGTTCGACAAAGTCCCTTATGAGAGGCTTCTAAGAAAATTAAAAAGTCATGGGATAGGAGGCGATGTCGTTTTGTGGAATGAAAACTGGTTAAAAGAGAGGAAACAGAGAGTAGGATTAAATGGTCAATTTTCTCAGTGGAAAAAGGTAAACAGTGGAGTGCCTCAAGGATCTGTACTAGGACCCGGTGCTTTTTAATATATTTATAAATGATCTGGAAAGGGGCATGACAAGTGAGCTGCTTAAATTTGTGGATGAACCAAATTGTGCATAGTTGTTAAATATTAAGCAGATTGTAATAAATTGCAGGAGAATCTTGTGAGACTGAAAGATTGGGCATCAAAATGGCAGATGAAATTTAATATGGACAAGTGCAAGGTAATACATAGAGGGAAAAATAACCCTTGCTGTGGTTACACAATGTTAGGTTCCACATTAGGAGTTACCACCCAGGAAAGAGATCTAGGCATGAAATTGTCATCTCAGTGTGCTGTGGCAGTCAAAAAAGCAAACATAATGTTAGGAATTATTAGGAAGGGAATGGTGAATAAAATGATGGATATCATAATGCCTCAGTATTGCTCCATGGTGAGACCGCACCTTGAATACTGTGTGCATTTCTGGTCACCGCATCTCAAAAAAGATATAGTTGCGATGGAGAAGGTACGGAGAAGGGCAACCAAAATGATAAAGGGGATGAAACGGCTCCCCTATGAGGAAAGGGTAAAGATGTTAGGGCTGTTCAGCTTGGAGAAGAGATGGCTGAAATGGGATTATGATAGAGGTCTACAAAATCATGAAATGACTTGAACAAGTAAATGTGAAAACCAATTGATGCTGTCTGCTGGGGAAGCAACGAAGTTAATTAACTCTGGCACATTCACCCCAGTGGATGATGCCATTTTAATGTATGGCAATGCAATACCAACATAAAGCTGAAACTTTGGCCTAGGCCTAGGCCTAGGCCTCACTGGTGGACCCTCACCGGACCGGGTAAGTGGGGCTGGGCAAGGATCCTGGCTTGGCTTTTTTTCTGGGTGGGTGGGATACCCGTTTTGCTCTGTTTGGCCCCATTTTTATTTTATTTTATTTTTTTTTAATATTTGATTTTTTTTTTTTTTTTCACTCAAATGAATGAATCAAACATTCCACAAACAAATTCATGGGGGAAAAATCCTGAAAATGAACCAAAATCAAAAGCAATTTTTTTTCCCTGCAGTCACCTAATTTTCACTATGCTCCTAAATTTAGGAACCTAAAGTTAGGTGGCTAAATGGGCAGAGTTAGGGCAGGGAAACAAAATTAGAAGCTTAGCATTGATTTTCAGAACTAGGTACCTTAGTGTGCTGCAGCAGTCAAAAAAGCAAACAGAATGTTAGGAATTATTAGGAAGGGAATGGTTAATAAAATGGAAAATGTCATAATGCCTCTGTATCGCTCCATGGTGAGACCGCACCTTGAATACTGTGTACAATTCTGATACCCACATCTCAAAAAAGATATAGTTGCGATGGAGAAGGTACAGAGAAGGGCAACCTAAATGATAAAGGGGAAGGAACAGCTCCCCTATGAGGAAAGGCTGAAAAGAGACGGCTGAGGGGGGATATGTTAGAGGTCTTGAACGAGTAGATGTGAATCGGTTATTTACATTTTTGGATAATAGAAGGACTAGGGGGTATTCCATGAAGTTAGCAAATAGCTCATTTAAAACAAATTGGAGAAAATTCTTTTTCACTCAATGCATAATTAAACTCTGGAACTCATTGCCAGAGGATGTGGTTACGGCATTTAGTGTAGCTGGGTCTAAAAAAGGTTTGGATAAGTTCCTAGAGCAGAAGTCCATAAACTGCTATTAATCAATAAGGATTAGTAGCCTGGGATCTATTCATTTATGGGTAGATTTTTAAAAAGGTGTGCACGGGGATAAACCGAGGTTACATGCGTGGCTCAGCCTTTCACACTCCGCGCACATTTTGGAAGGGACCCGGCCGCGAGCGTAACTCCCATTACGCGCAGAAGTGCCGGGCCGAAGGAAAGGGGTGGGGCTGGAGGCGACCGGTACAGGGGCCATTTGCTGCTGTACCGGGGAAGGGACTGAGGGAGCATGCAAGTTGCTACTGCTCAATGAAATAAAATTACAAAAAGGTAGCAGATAGGGTTTAGGGGGTGGGGAGGAGAGGGGAAGGGGAAAGGAGGTTAGGGTAGTGTGTAAGGAAGTTCTCTCCCAGTCCACTCCTGGGAGGGAACTGGGGAAGGCCGGGATGCGTCGCCGCACAGGAATTGCATAAGTGCTCCCTCCCATGTGCGCACCGCCCCCAGATTTTATAACATGCGCGCGCTGGCATGCGCATGTTATAAAATCGGCGCGTCCATGTGTGCAAGCTGGGAAGTGCGTGCACATGGACGCATGCGCACACCTTAGAAAATCTACCCCTTAATGTTTGGGTACTTGCCAGGTTCTTATGGCCTGGATTGGCCACTGTTGGACACAGGACACTAGGCTTGATGGACCCTTAATCTGACCCAGTATGGCATATCTTATGTTCTGATGAACAATCGGGCTACAGGTCCCTTAAAGTTGTTTTTTTTTAACTTGGCTTTCAGTGCTATCTATCCAGATATCTTTTATACTCAAGACTGTTTATTGAAAGATAACATGTACAGACATTTTTCATACAGAACTCTGAAGCATACAGGCAGTTAAAGAAAAATTACAATGTATAGACAGTGGCAAAAGAGCCGAGCGAGCATGAAGCACATAAAGGGGATCAAACAGCCTGATCAACTCCTCCTCCAGCACCAAAGGGGTAAAATGCTACGAATTAAATACCCAATCCTTCAGTGTCTCAACAAACAGGCCATATTATATTCCTGTAAATCTGGTATCACCAATCCTCCCTGTCGCCATGTGCCTACCAAATTAGCTACAGAAACACGGGCCCTCTTTCCCCTCCAAATAAAGTGAGACAGCATTGCATAAATTAACTTAACATCCCTCCTCTGAAGTATCAGGGGAACAGTTTGTAAGCTATATAACCACTGAGGCCAAATAAGAATTGTAAATAAATATACTGTGCTCGTCACCAAAAGAGGTAAATCCTTCCATTCCAAAAGCTTATTCTTTAGAGACTTTAAAAGAGGGAGGACATTTAAATCATAACGTTTGGCTAAAGACGTGGATAGCAGTACCCCCAAGTAACGAAAAGAGTCCCTGGACCATCTGAGAAGAAATTGCTTTTCCCAGTCCACCTGACAGTGTACTGGCAAGGCGATGGCCTCAGATTTGCTCACATTTAGTTTAAAGCCCAAAAAGGAGCCAAAGAGAGCAAATTCCTCCATCAGTTCAGCCAGGGAGTCCATGGGATTACTAAAATGTACCAGCAGATCATCTGCAAAAGCCGCCACCATGAACGTAGTGGCACCGATCGAGATACCAGATATTCTCTCATTTTTTTGGAAAGCCCGCAACAACGGTTCCAACAATAAGATAATTAAAAGAGGGGACAGGGGGCAGCCTTGTTGCGTACTGCGGTGCAATGGAAATTCAGATGTAAGAGAGCCATTTATTAACATTTGAGCACTTGGATCTGAATAAAGTAGATGGACCACACATAACTATGCTCTGCAGAACCCAAACTGCTCCAAAGCAAAGAAAAGATAATCCCATGCTACTCGATCAAAGGCCTTCTCGGCATCAAAGCTGATCAGCAAGGACGGCATCATGCGAGAAGTGCTTCTCCCAAGAGATGCCAGAACCCACTGCACAGTAAAGACAGGCTGCCGCCCCCACACAAAACCAGGCCCAAAGGGAGCAGATCAGATACATGTCTTGCTCCCTTCACAGCAGCATGTGACCTCTCATATCTTTTAAAGATAATTATTTAAGTAGCAAGTTATCCGGCTACACAAAGTTGGATAACTGTGGGACCTAATAGGTGAATTTAGCCCCTATATACTAGGGGCTAAATATATATATCAAGAAGTTTAGGGCCACCAATGATGTTAAAAAAATTAGCCGTAGGCGATGCAGAAGACCTGTCCTCCAACCATAATCGATTCCTATGCACTTGCTTTCCAATTTTAGTAAGCAGGCATTGAGTGCCCAACGTTTATATGCTAGATAGGTGATGATCTCCCCACAAAGTACCAATTTGCCTGTCTCCCAAAAGAGAACAGGAGTGACAATATGCTCTTTATTATGTTCCTGAAACTCATCCTAGCACTGCTGCAAAAACTCCTGAAAGTGTTTGTAGGGGGTTAGGGGCCACTTTGACATTCTACGTGACACCTACGAACAGAACAGTGGTCTCTTGTGAAGATTTGATGGCCTTCGAAGTGAGGAAACTCACTCCAAGATGAGATTTGGGCAATGTTTTCTCAACCTAGCTTGATGTTACCCAGGTAGAGAGTCCCTCAAGCTAGGTTGAGAGAACTTTGCCCAAATTTCATCTTGGAGTGAGTTTACTCACTCCGAAGGCCAGCAAATCTTCACAAGAGACCACTGTTCTGTTCGTAGGTGTCACGTAGAATATCAAAGTGGCCCCTAACCCCCTACACTGTTACTTAAACCCCACCTCGAGTTACTAGGTGGGCCTACCATAGGGATACAAATACCTACCTATGGGCCATGACATTATGGCCAGGTCGCATGCGGTACTTACCACATTTTGATAAATCCACCCCTTAGGTAGACTTGGGAAAGACACTGCTTATTCCTGGTTGTGAGCAGGAAGGATTGGACCCAATCTTTGCAATCTTGCCAGGACTTGTGACCTGGATTGGCCACTGTTGGAGACAGATTGTTAGGCTTGATGGATCTTTGGTTTGACCTAGTATGGCAAATCTTATGTTCTTACTTATATATCTTTGGTTAATGTCATCTTTTGCTCATTCTATTTTGACCTGAGGAAGAGAGTATTAACTCTTGAAATCTAATCAAGAAATATATTGTTAGTCCAATAAAGATATATCGCTTTATATTGTTTGTTTGTTTTAATTTGTTAACATTTATTTCTGTGCATTCAAATTGATTAAATCGGCAGCCAAAATATTAGATCCACAGATGCAATTATAAAGTTTTACAAATAGTATCTGTCTTACACTAATTATGTAAATACTTTTATTATTTACAGAGCACAATCAATTTACAAAATTATATAGAAAAGAAGGATGATTAGCGCAGAAATATTATAGTGTTATGGTCAGTTTTGGGGGGAGATTAATTAATTGATAGGAAAGATTTAGGAAGATAGGGAGGCCCTGAGGTGTCTTATTTTGTCCCAAAAGCCTCTAAAAATCATGGACTTTTTTTAAGGTCTCTCTCTTTTTAAAGACTTTATTTTTTCTTTGGGCATTTGTTGCAAGGAATCCATTTTTTGATATTTTTAATTTGCAAAGTTTGCTGAAGGAAGACATTGATACTAAAAAAGGAAACAAATGTGCTGGACCCAGGCGGAGAGCCAGGGCTGGAGCTATAGATGAATTAATGGCCAGATATTGATCGACTGGTGAATCTGCAGAAACTGGTTCTAACAAGAGACATAGCTATCAACGAGAACAATCAGAAAATAACTCATATGGAAACATCAAGACACACCTCAAGCTATGGGATGCAAAACAGCAAACATGCAATGCTATCATGAACTCTTTGGTCTCTTTTGACCCAAGTAACCTGGACGCCCTGACATTTAAGGGGGGGGTGAAGGTTTGTTTTTCAAGTTCCAACCAATGTAACAAGAGACACGCACTCCTTGCTGTTCAATGCAGGAAAAATGTATATAAAGACTTGGGCTGAGGACTGATGTTGTTGGGCAAGCCAGCCCCAACAGACCAGACCAGAAGAGCAGACGATGCAGAAGGGAGGAGGAGAGACCCCAGTATCAAAGAGGCACCTGAGGGGCCGTGGACCACTGGCCACATTACAAGACACCTCATGTTCTATGTGGGTAATGGGAAGAACCTGGGCAGTTAGAATACATACATATATATAAATCTATAGTACTTCGTAACAGGACTATACATCGCTCTCTCTCTCTTTATATATATAAATCTATAGTACTCCGTAACAGGACTATACATCTCCCTCTCTCTCTCTCTCTCTTTATATATATAAATCTATAGTACTCCGTAACAGGACTATACATCGCTCTCTCTCTCTTTATATATATAAATCTATAGTACTCCGTAACAGGACTATACATCTCCCTCTCTCTCTCTCTCTTTATATATATAAATCTATAGTACTCCGTAACAGGACTATACATCTCTCTCTCTCTCTTTATATATATAAATCTATAGTACTCCGTAACAGGACTATACATCTCCCTCTCTCTCTCTCTCTTTATATATAAATCTATAGTACTCCGTGTCAGGACTATACATCTCCCTCTCTCTCTTTATATATATAAATCTATAGTACTCCGTAACAGGACTATACATCTCTCTCTCTCTCTTTATATATATAAATCTATAGTACTCCGTGTCAGGACTATACATCTCTCTCTCTCTCTTTATATATATAAATCTATAGTACTCCGTAACAGGACTATTCATCTCTCTCTCTCTCTTTATATATATAAATCTATAGTACTCCGTAACAGGACTATACATCTCCCTCTCTCTCTCTCTCTTTATATATATAAATCTATAGTACTCCGTGTCAGGACTATACATCTCCCTCTCTCTCTTTATATATATAAATCTATAGTACTCCGTAACAGGACTATACATCTCCCCTCTCTCTCTCTCTCTTTATATATATAAATCTATAGTACTCCGTAACAGGACTATACATCGCTCTCTCTCTCTTTATATATATAAATCTATAGTACTCTGTAACAGGACTATACATCGCTCTCTCTCTCTCTTTATATATATAAATCTATAGTACTCCGTAACAGGACTATACATCTCTCTCTCTCTCTTTATATATATAAATCTATAATACTCCGTAACAGGATTATACATCTCTCCCTCTCTCTCTCTCTTTATATATATAAATCTATAGTACTCTGTAACAGGACTATACATCGCTCTCTCTCTCTTTATATATATAAATCTATAGTACTCCGTAACAGGACTATACATCTCCCTCTCTCTCTCTCTCTTTATATATATAAATCTATAGTACTCCGTAACAGGACTATACATCGCTCTCTCTCTCCCTTTATATATATAAATCTATAGTACTCTGTAACAGGACTATACATCGCTCTCTCTCTCCCTTTATATATATAAATCTATAGTACTCCGTAACAGGATTATACATCTCTCCCTCTCTCTCTCTCTCTTTATATATATAAATCTATAGTACTCCGTAACAGGACTATACATCTCCCTCTCTCTCTCTCTCTTTATATATATAAATCTATAGTACTCTGTAACAGGACTATACATCGCTCTCTCTCTCTCTCTTTATATATATAAATCTATAGTACTCCGTAACAGGACTATACATCTCTCTCTTTATATATATAAATCTATAGTACTCCATAACAGGACTATACATCGCTCTCTCTCTTTATATATATAAATCTATAGTACTCCGTAACAGGACTTTACATTGCTCTCTCTCTCTCTTTATATATATAAATCTATAGTACTCCGTAACAGGACTATACATCACTCTCTCTCTCTCTCTTTATATATATAAATCTATAGTACTCCATAACAGGACTATGCATCTCTCTCTCTCTTTATATATATAAATCTATAGTACTCCGTAACAGGACTATACATCTCTCTCTCTCTCTCTCTTTATATATATAAATCTATAATACTCCGTAACAGGACTATACATCTCTCTCTCTCTATCTTTAATCGCCTGTATATAACATTTCTATTACTACTGTTTTTATTTAATCTTATTTGTTATTAGTATTTATTCAATTTTCTCCAAGTTCATGTTCCTGTTCTATGTAAGACACACTTGTTAAGTCACTACAATGTTATATGTAAACCGAAGTGATTAGCAACATTGTTGCTAGAACTTCGGTATATAAGAATGTTAAATAAAATAAAAATAAATAAATCTATATATATATAAAGCTATAGTACTCCGTAACAGGACTATACATCTGTCTCTCTCTCTCTCTCTTTATATATATAAAGCTATAGTACTCCGTAACAGGACTATACATCTCTCTCTCTCTCTTTATATATATAAATCTATAATACTCCGTAACAGGACTATACATCTCTCTCTCTCTCTCTCTCTCTTTATATATATAAATCTATAGTACTCCGTAACAGGACTATACATCTCCCTCTCTCTCTTTATATATATATAAATCTATAGTACTCCGTAACAGGACTATACATCTCTCTCTCTCTCTTTATATATATAAATCTATAGTACTCCGTAACAGGACTATACATCTCCCTCTCTCTCTCTCTCTTTATATATATAAATCTATAGTACTCCGTGTCAGGACTATACATCTCCCTCTCTCTCTTTATATATATAAATCTATAGTACTCCGTAACAGGACTATACATCTCCCTCTCTCTCTCTCTCTTTATATATATAAATCTATAGTACTCCGTAACAGGACTATACATCGCTCTCTCTCTCTTTATATATATAAATCTATAGTACTCTGTAACAGGACTATACATCGCTCTCTCTCTCTCTTTATATATATAAATCTATAGTACTCCGTAACAGGACTATACATCTCTCTCTCTCTCTCTTTATATATATAAATCTATAGTACTCCGTAACAGGACTATACATCTCTCTCTCTCTCTTTATATATATAAATCTATAATACTCCGTAACAGGATTATACATCTCTCCCTCTCTCTCTCTCTTTATATATATAAATCTATAGTACTCTGTAACAGGACTATACATCGCTCTCTCTCTCTTTATATATATAAATCTATAGTACTCCGTAACAGGACTATACATCTCCCTCTCTCTCTCTCTCTTTATATATATAAATCTATAGTACTCCGTAACAGGACTATACATCGCTCTCTCTCTCCCTTTATATATATAAATCTATAGTACTCTTAACAGGACTATACATCGCTCTCTCTCTCCCTTTATATATATAAATCTATAGTACTCCGTAACAGGATTATACATCTCTCCCTCTCTCTCTCTCTCTTTATATATATAAATCTATAGTACTCCGTAACAGGACTATACATCTCCCTCTCTCTCTCTCTCTCTTTATATATATAAATCTATAGTACTCTGTAACAGGACTATACATCGCTCTCTCTCTCTCTCTTTATATATATAAATCTATAGTACTCCGTAACAGGACTATACATCGCTCTCTCTCTCCCTTTATATATATAAATCTATAGTACTCTTAACAGGACTATACATCGCTCTCTCTCTCCCTTTATATATATAAATCTATAGTACTCCGTAACAGGATTATACATCTCTCCCTCTCTCTCTCTCTCTTTATATATATAAATCTATAGTACTCCGTAACAGGACTATACATCTCCCTCTCTCTCTCTCTCTCTTTATATATATAAATCTATAGTACTCTGTAACAGGACTATACATCGCTCTCTCTCTCTCTCTTTATATATATAAATCTATAGTACTCCGTAACAGGACTATACATCTCTCTCTTTATATATATAAATCTATAGTACTCCATAACAGGACTATACATCGCTCTCTCTCTTTATATATATAAATCTATAGTACTCCGTAACAGGACTTTACATCGCTCTCTCTCTCTCTCTTTATATATATAAATCTATAGTACTCCGTAACAGGACTATACATCGCTCTCTCTCTCTCTCTTTATATATATAAATCTATAGTACTCCATAACAGGACTATGCATCTCTCTCTCTCTCTCTCTCTCTTTATATATATAAATCTATAGTACTCCGTAACAGGACTATACATCTCTCTCTCTCTCTCTCTTTATATATATAAATCTATAATACTCCGTAACAGGACTATACATCTCTCTCTCTCTCTCTCTATCTTTAATCGCCTGTATATAACATTTCTATTACTACTGTTTTTATTTAATCTTATTTGTTATTAGTATTTATTCAATTTTCTCCAAGTTCATGTTCCTGTTCTATGTAAGACACACTTGTTAAGTCACTACAATGTTATATGTAAACCGAAGTGATTAGCAACATTGTTGCTAGAACTTCGGTATATAAGAATGTTAAATAAAATAAAAATAAATAAATCTATATATATATAAAGCTATAGTACTCCGTAACAGGACTATACATCTGCTCTCTCTCTCTCTCTCTCTCTTTATATATATAAAGCTATAGTACTCCGTAACAGGACTATACATCTCTCTCTCTCTCTTTATATATATAAATCTATAATACTCCGTAACAGGACTATACATCTCTCTCTCTCTCTCTCTCTCTCTTTATATATATAAATCTATAGTACTCCGTAACAGGACTATACATCTCCCTCTCTCTCTTTATATATATATAAATCTATAGTACTCCATAACAGGACTATACATCTCTCTCTCTCTCTATCTCTTTATATATATAAATCTATAGTACTCCGTAACAGGACAATTCATCTCTCTCTCTCTCTCTATGGGTCTGATTTTAAAAAGCATTTACTCGAGTAAAACAGGGTTTTACTCGAGTAAATGCACTTTACTTGAGTAAGTGGGCTTTTGAAAATTTGCTATAATATATGCCATTGAATTGTCCATAGGATTTACTTGTGTAAGTGCACTTTACTCCAGTAAATGGCTTTTGGAAATTGCTACAATAGTAGTTACATTTACATGCATAACTCCTTTTGAAAATTACCCCCTATATATATAAAAATCTATAGTACTCCGTAACAGGACTATACATCGCTCTCTCTCTCTCTCTTTATATATATAAATCTATAGTACTCCGTAACAGGACTATACATCTCCCTCTCTCTCTTTATATATATAAATCTATAGTACTCCGTAACAGGACTATACATCTCTCTCTCTCTCTCTCCATATATATATATATATATATTTGCCATCGGTAAATCATATTATATACATTATCTCAGAGTCCTTAGATCTGGAGCACAGTGAGTGTTAAAACGGATGTATGTAGCACGATTGCTAATATATATCGTCCACTATTCATTCACCAACTGGGCAAACATTTACAAGGGGATATATATATATATATATATATATATATATATATATATACACACCCAAACATTCCATCATTTAAAACTTCCTTAACAATATAAGGCATACAAATGTATGCACAGAACATAAATCCCAGTCAGGTATGGATGGTGACTTGTCCCTATCAAAGGGCTTAGAATGCAGCTGAAGCAATTTAGCGATGACCCAGAGACATGGGAGCAGAAGGTTTATTAAAGTTACAATCCTGATGGGAGAGAGGGAGACAAGGATTTAGCGGGGGCTTTATAAAAATAATGTGTTTTGAAGATGGAGAAAGAGGAGGTGAAGCTTCCCAGAGGTAGGTTGAGGCAAGGATGAACGAATGGGGGCAGAAATGTGATAAGGAAACAAAAGGGACAGAAAAGGAGTGAGGCCTGTGCAGAATACAAGGGGTTGAAAGGAGCACAGGGAGAGGGGAGGGGAATGAATGGAAGGTTTTAAAAGAGAGAACAGTCTGAATTGAATGCAGGAGGCAAGGGGGTAATGGAAAGACTCAAGGGGGAGATATAATCAATGTCAGATATAGCAATTATTCAGGCTGCAGCTTTCTGTATTGATAAAAAAAAAAAAAGAGGTAGGAGGAAGGGCAGTAAGAAAGAGGTTGCAGTCAGTGAGGCGTGAGAGGTGGAGGGCTTGGAATCTAAATGATGATTTGTTTTTGTGTACAGTCAAGTGCACAAGTCATAGGCAAATGAAGCTATGAGAATATTTCAACAGGGGCAAACGATGTGGTGAAAGGAAAGATTGCCTTTCAATTAAAATCTCATCAGGCATGCCACGGATTTTAACATTTTTTTTTATAAACCCAAATCAATTTGTAAAATTTGGATCTGTTGTTTATGTGGAGCTCAAAATAATAAAAAAAAAAAAGATTCCAATGTTTAATGAAAAGAATCCATTTTTGGATATTGATTGCTTTAACACTTTTGTTTTGATTGTCTTCACAGATCCCTTTGGATATAATACATTAAGAAGCACTTTAGCCTGTCTGATCAGCTCTGTCCAGCTTAGGTGCTACTAAAATAGGGTACTAATCACTTCAGAAGGAGACATTGAAAGGACCAGGCACTCAGAATTATACCCCCCAAATATTTTATTTTTACATTCCTACTTGAGGCAAATTATGGCATCTAAATAAATACTTTTTTTTGGGATAGAATTCTGAGATCTTGTGCCTCACTGAGAGACTAGGTTTTTGTTGTTGGTTTTTTTTTTTCACTTGCAGCATCACTTTTTGTTCTCCATGATGCCTGTTTGTAATAAGTACAGGCAATCCACGATATTATTGTATCTGAAAAGAATGCCGTAAACTGTCTTGAGCGGGGAAAAAACAAACCCCACCTAGAAAGGAGGAAACTGGAAAGGCAATCTAGAAATATAAAATATATTGTTATTATGATGATATCATTTTGGATACTTCTGTAACTTCTAGGGCTTTGTTCTGGGTGTGCACCAGCTGGCTGTTCTCTACCCTCCCCCACAATGCCTGTCGGGTGGGGGTGGGGGTGGGTCTCATATTGCCACAGGAGAAAATTGAGAGGTATGCAATTTGAAAAGGGAAATTACTACCATTCTCATTTGCTGTGAACATGTATTTGTAAGTTATGTTCAGCTCATGTTATTTTTAATTTGATCTGATGTCACAAAGATTTAAAGGCACTAGAAAGAAGTCTCATAGACTTAGCTATTTATGATTACAATATCTCACCATGCATCACCACAGAAACTATGAAGTGTTTATCCTACCACTCTACACATGGCCTCTGTTTTGCAATCCCTTTCAATCTATCAGCCTCAACTTTTCACCTTGCGGTTTCACCTTTATGTTCTGCTTTACTTCATATATAGAGTGAAATTATTTCTGTTGTGAAATACTTTAATTCAGATGATCAGTAAACACTTAATACTATTAACTAGGGATGTGAATCATTTTTTAACGATTTAAATTATAGTCCGATAATTTTAAAATCGTCATTAATCGGTAAGGGACTCGATACAATAGGAATTCCCTCGATTTATCGTGAAAAGTAGTTAAATCGAATACGGGAATTATTTGGGGGGAGGGCGGGAAAACTGGCACACCAAAACAACCCCTAAACCCACCCCGACCCTTTAAAACCAATCCTTTACCCTCCCCCACCCTCCTGAACCCCCCCAAAATGTTAAATTACTTGGTGGTCCAGTAGGGGGGGGGGGGGGGTCCCGGCGCGATCTCTTGCTCTCGGCCCATCGGCGCCATTTTGGCTACCACTGATAAAAATGGCGCCGATGGCCCGATTAAAAAAAACCCCACCCCGACCCTTTACAAATTACCCCTTTGCTTCTCCCACCCTCCCGACCCCCCACCCCAAAAATCTTTTACATGTACCTGGTGGTCTAGCGGGGGGTACGGGAGCCATCCCTTCAATCATACCCTCGGTGCCGGTGCCGGTGCTGGACTGGTTTCAAAATGGCGCCGATCGCCTTTGCCCTCACTATGTCACAGGGAGCGACCGTCGCTCCCTGTGACATAGTGAGGGCAAAGGCGATCGGTGCCATTTTGAAACCAGTCCAGCACCAGCGGTATGATTGAAGGGATGGCTCCCGGACCCTCCGCTAGACCACCAGGTACATGTAAAAGGTTTTTAGGGGGTTCGGGAGGGTGGGAGAAGCAAAGGGGTAATTTGTAAAGGGTCGGGGTGGGTTTTTTTTTATCGGGCCATCGGTACCATTTTTATCAGTGGTAGCCAAAATGGCGCTGATGGCCCGAGAGCGGGAGATCGCGCCGGGACCCCCCCCCCCCCCCCCATCCCACTGGACCGCCAGGTAATTTAACATTTTGGGGGGGTTCGGGAGGGTGGGAGAGCAAATGGGTCATTTGTAAAGGGTCGGGGTGGGGTTTTTTTTTATCTGCTCAGGCCTCACTAAAAGATTAACGATGTGAATTGGAATCGGAACCGATTCCAATTCACATCTCTAACGATCCGATTTTTTTCTCCCTCCATCCGAACCTGATCGTTAAAACGATCGGGCACACGATTCACATCTCTACTATTAACTGATTATACAAATCACCTTAAAAGAACCTCACCCCAAATATAAAGATATTTCATGTTAAGGACGAAAGGTAATTCGGTAGGTCTGCAAGTGTTAGGGTTTTGAGGTGTTTGAGTGGATTCTTGGGTACTGTGGCAGATGACCATGCCCACGGGGAGGAGCCCCGTGGGGAGCCACAGTACTGGGCTAGATTCAGGATGCACAAACACTGAATTGTCTTTTATTATACAGCAGATGTAAGCCACTAGAGGTGGCAGTAGTGAGCAGGTTCTGAAGTAGCAGTCCAGGGACCCTCGGCAGAGGGACCCTTCTCACCAAGTTGATATAGGGAGATTCCGGTGTAGGGATCCCAGCACGACAAAGCTGTAGATGAGATAGACTGAGAATTAGATTACCCACTAGATGGTAGCTCTGATGTAGAAGGTTTCCACCAGGCAGATGTAGATGGTTCCAGGCACCGAGGCAGAAAGAGCAGGCCCTCTAGGAGCAAGTACCTGATCCCAGTAAGGCACCTGAAAGAAGAGGAAGGGCCCCCGAGGAGCGGGTACCCAGGTTAGTAGTTACCCCGAAGGGCAGAGAGAGAGCTTCCAGCGGCTGCACGGAAGCGGCAGAGCAGCATAGACTGGACGAATCCAATCCGAAATCCAGTCCTTGCTAACTCGATTAGCTAGCAAGTAAGGGCAGGCTATATACCCAGATGTTGTGATGTCACTCGAGGGGGGCGCCCTCGAGGTTTGCGCCATAGCTGGAATAAAGATGTGGGTAGTGCGCGCACCCTAGTAGCCCTTGGGAGGATCATGGCAACGTCATAGCTGTTCCGGGGACGCCGGAGAGGGTGGCTTGCAGACGCGGCGGTAGCCATTTTCCCAAAGTAAGTGAGAGGAGCCGAGAACAAGGTGAGGCATACGGGGCGAAGCCGTCTAAGACCGACAGATGGAACAGCAATCTGACTTCATCAGACCTAGACACAAATAAAGGTAATTTGTCTGAGATGCCACCTGTATATTTCAATTTATTTTCTCTCTACAAAATATATCAGGGTATACATTTAAGAAAAGGTTTCTTCACTATATTCTGCTCTAATACTGCCATTATTATCCTAATAAAAAATATAAATATATGCATTATAAATATAAAATAGAAATTAATACATAAGAATGCGATACATCATACATAGTTTTTTGTTGGTTCTGAACCCAGTCCTGGCAACACATCTAACAGGTCTGCTTTTCAATATAGCCACAATGAATATGCATGACATAGATTTGCATGCCCTGAATCTCCAATGTATACGAGTATATCTCAGGCACTTTTGATATGGAGATCCTGAAACCCAGATTAATTAATGTATTTAATTCACAGATATCTAGTCCGCCTCCATGGGTCTAACACTCTCCTTTAAAGCGAATCACAACAATACATAAAATCCAATCAATAAAAATCGATTAAGAGTGCCTGTGGCAAGGCCGGTGCAAGGGTACTAAATCACTCTAGGCACCCCTCCCCTCCACACACATACTGAGGCTTACACACTGGTGGCAGCTCCAGCACTCTTCAGCTGCTGGCAGGATGAGCGTCACTGGAAGTCACAGACTCTTTCCTATGTTCTTTGGTTCCATTGACAACCCTGGGCATTCTCCCACTATTTTGCCTCTGCACCCTCCCCCCCCCAAAGGTAGTACTCTTGGTAACTGTGTATGCCATACTGGGTCAGACCAAGGGTCCATCAAGGTAAAACAAAACAAAATAGATGCCAGATGTCCTTTAGAAGTTTTTATTGTAGTGGCAACATATTACAATTGCCTGACTCTGGCTGAGTTTCACCACTCATTTAGGCCTGGATTCATTATTCCTCGCAGAATGATGAATCCTGCGAAAACGGGGAGCGGGGGGCGAAGGGAGGGTGGGCCTGCAAAAGCCCGCAACCTTCGCACCACTACGGTGCGCCGGCTGCTGGCTTTCATACCGAATAGCGCCACCGTGCTACTGCCAACAATAATGTTAGTAACTATCACCGGCAGCAAAGACACCACCAACTCCGTCCTTCCTTACCCTGACTCCTCCCCTCCGCCTAATTTGCATTCTATTGCATGCGAAAAGGCCCTTTTCGCATGCACCTTTGATAAATGACCCCCTTAGTGGTTTACTCAGGGGCTATGGTAAAATAACATAAAAATCATTAAGACATATAATTCAAGGTTCAAAGAAATTGACATACAAAAATTAAAAATTATAAAATTGATAAAACATAACAAACAGACATATGATTACATATAAAATGGTGACATATAAAAGATATCAAGAACATAAGTAATATTGCAACATGGATTAAGATTAAGATTAATGAACTGTACCTGTATATGTAAAAATATGGAGTAACAAGTAGAAGTCATGTTAATAAAGCATCAAAATAAATTAAAATAAACACTGATGATCTAAAAAGCCGGGTCTGAAGAGATCGTGAAAAATTTGAAATTTTATATATGAACATTTAATTTAGTTTATAAAATATTTCTGATTATGTTGTGCGCAGTGGGCATATGGTTGTAGTCAATAAACCTAATGATCAATTGCTGATAAAAATCAGAAAGACCCATGTAAGCTATAGTCAATAAATATATTAAGCAATTCTTATTTGAAATTGGACCAGCTTGTATATGTTGAATGTAAGTGATTATTACCTTCAGCTATAAGAATGGATCACAAATGTTCATAGATAGATCAAGCTTTGATGGCAATATCACTTATTAAATCATCCACAGTAGGGGCATATCTGAAATATATGATTAATTTTATACAAATCATAAAAGGCAGGTTAATTATAGCTGGACTCCAATTATATGAGAAGACAACGCCAAAGAGCCAAAAATATAGTCCTATGGTAAATAATCCCAAAACAACAAAAGAAGACTGTGCAATAAATCTTAAATAGCAGATTGCCAACGCCGTAGTAGATAAGATTTAGAAAATATTATTTTTAAGAAAGAAACCGCATCAGCAAGCCTGACAAAGGCAATGCATGTAGCAGAGCCGTCCGGTCTAATCCTCATATGCGGTGATTTTATAGGAGCATGATCAATGCTTTGAGAAGAATTCTTCTCAAAATTCTTCTCCAATTCTTCTCAAAGCATTGATCGTGCTTCTATAAAATTACCGCATATGAGGATTAGACCGGACGGCTCTGCTGCATGCATTGCCGCTGATGCGGTTTCCTTCTTAAAATTAATATTTTCTAAATCTTATCTACTATGGCATTGGCAATCTGCTATTTAAGATTTATTGCACAGTGTCTTTTTGTTGTTTTGTGTCTCCAATTATATGAACCATGAACCGGCCAAACAAAGTGTAAAGCAACTAAAGACAAAAAATATATTATTTATAAATTCACACCAGGTGTGCGTCAACGACCAAATAATAAAAAATAAAATAATAAAGTGTGCCTCAAAAATTCTTATGGGGCAGATTTTAAAAGGTACGCGCATGGCGTACATTTGTGCGCGCTATCCGGCACGCACAAATGTATGCCCAATTTTATAACATGCATGCGCCAGTGGGTGCACACCTTCCCCTCCGTTCCTCTACCTATCCCGACCCCAGCCCGAAAAAAACCCCCTGCGTACCTCTGGCAGGCGTAACTTGCGCACGCTGGCCTATTGCAGGGCGCACAATCACCCGGCACAGCGGCCGTTCGGAGCCCCGGACTGCCCCGCCCATGCCCCGCTCCGTTTTGCAAGCCCCTGGACTTACACGCGTCCCGGGGATTTATGCGCGTCGCCGGGCCTTTTGAAAATAGACCCGGCGTGCATAACCCCCATACACGCGTAAATCCACCTGCCCCATAGTGTTTACATTAGATTAACGGGGAATGAGAAAAACACGGCGATAATCAAATGGTAAAAAAGCTATCTATAAATACTCAAAAATTGAGCTGTGTATATATCAATATTATTTCTACATGACACAAAGGAAACACTTATTTGCTTTATCAGAAATGACCCATTTATTAATACATTATTGTATACAAACACATAATTTAAAAATACCCCCCCGCCCCCCCATATTCCCCCTCATAATCTCATTCACACATACACCATTCACACCATATTCTTAAAACCTACAAATCCGAATGTCCATCACTATAGGATCCTATTGGTTTCGCCCACCCTAGGCTTCCTCAGGGACTATAGCAAACAATTTTTTCGTAATATTTTCCTTAAATGTACTAATGTAATATTTCTCCTATTAGTTTCTTCTCTTGTGGTGCTTAACATCCCTCGATGTTCTTCACTCATTAATACACTTAGGGCCAGATTTTAAAAGGGTTACGCGCGCTGGGCCTATTTTAAAAAGGCCCAGCGATGCGCGTAAAGCCCCGGGATGCGTGTAATTCCCAGGGCTTTACAAAAGGGGCGGGGCATGGGCAGGTTGGTCTGGGGCGGAGCCGAGGTCGAGGCAGGCAGCAGACAATGGAAACAAAGACAAACTGAGATCAGGGCGGACAGCGATCCAGTAAGGTTAAAGGAGGTCCAAGGTCAGCCGAGAATCCAAAACGAAGATGAAGCCAGGGTCCAAGCCAAGGTCAAAGAGTCAATCCGAAGGGAAGAAGGAAAGGTGGGTCAGCAGGGGGTGAAGACGGTCAAGGACTCACCAGATGAGTATACAGGACCACTGAAGAAACAGGAACAGGAACCAGGAATTGAAGACAGGACGCAAGAACGAAGCAGGAACCAGGAACAGCGTGGCAATCAGCTACTTAAGGAGTTCAACCTATTGCTGAGGCATCTGATGGGGGGCAGAGCAAGTCTTAAATAGTGGCAGGCCTGTGAAGTCATCTGGAGGCACCATGGGACTTTTCTCGCCATGGGTCCTTTAAAGTCGGCTCAGAAACGTGCACGCCTAGAGATGCTTGCTCAGCTGAGCAGCATCTCTTATGGGCCATGTCAGGCCTGTGTGGCGGTCAGCTGCATTTCATTGGTTGGCGCCCAGGATGCCCCTCCTGGTTCAGGGCTGCAGGTGAGAGCAGCAGGTCACGGGATGGATCTGCGACCCATCAAACTCCTCAGAAAAGCTCCCAAAGAATGCCATTTTTGTCTCCAAGAAGCCTCTCATATGAACATTTTGATTTTTGGCCGGAATAATGGACATTTAAACTCAAACAGTTTAAATTTCTGCATGGGCATACTATAGATAATATGAATATTTAAAAATGATGAACATTTTAACATACAATAACCAGAGAAACTGGGCCTAGAGACCTTTTCCAGTATTTGGGTTTTTGCTGAAAGAAATATTTCACAACATTTAAAAGTAAGAGCTGTAACTAACAGTTAGTTTTAGAGCAAGTAGACTCTGTACTAGCAAGGAACTTGGGAAGTATTGATCAGTATTGGAGAAGAGACAGCTGAGGGGGATATGATAGAGGTCTTTAAGATCATGAGAGGACTTGAACGAGTAGATGTGAATCGGTTATTTACACTTTCAGATAATAGAAGGACTAGGGGGCATTCCATTAAGTTAGCAAGTAGCACATTTAAGACTAATCGGAGAAAATTCTTTTTCACTCAACTCACAATAAAGCTCTGGAATTTGTTGCCAGAGGATGTGGTTAGTGCAGTTAGTGTAGCTGGGTTCAAAAAAGGTTTAGATGGGTTCTTGGAGGAGAAGTCCATTAACTGCGCATAACCCCTGAAAAGCTGCCTCTGCGTGCGCCGAGCTCTTGCATAGGCTCGGTGGCGCATGCAAGCCCCAGATGCGCGTATGTCCCAGGGCTTCGAAAAAGGGGCAGGAAGGGGGCGGGTCCGGGGGCATGGTGGCGATCCAGGGGCGGGTCTGGGGGCTTGGTGGCGGTCCGGGGCGGGTCTAGGGGCATGGCGGCGGTCCGGGGGCGGATCCTGGGGTCAGGGGGCGGTCCGGGGGCATGGCAGAGGTTCAGGGGCGGTCCGGGGGGCAGTCCTGAGTCCTCCAGCACAGCAGCCTGTGCCGGGGGATTTCGAACCAGCGCGCGCAAGTTACGCCTGCCTTGGGCAGGCGTAACTTCGGAAACAAAAGGTAAGGGGGGATTTAGTTAGGGCTGGGGGCTGGGCTAGATAGGGAAAGGGAGGGGAAGGTGGGGGGGGATCGCAAAAAAGGTTCCCTCCAAGGCCGCTCCGATTTTGGAGTGGCCTTGGAGGGAACGGAGAAAGCCATTGGGGCTCCCCTTGGGCTCGGCGTGTTCAAGGTGCACAAGTGTGCACCCCCTTGCGCGCGCCAACCCTGGATTTTATAACATGCTCGTGGCTGCTCGCACATGTTATAAAATTGGGCATAGATTTGTTCGCGCTGGGTTGCGCGAACAAATCTATGCCCATGCATAAGTTTAAAAATCTGGCCCTTAGGGAATAGCCACTGCTATTAATTGCATCAGTAGCATGGGATCTTCTTGGTGTTTGGTACTTACCAGGTTCTTGTGGCCTGGTTTGGCCTCTGTTGGAAACAGGATACTGGGCTTGATGGACCCTTGGTCTGACCCAGCAATGCACTTTCTTATGTTCTTATAAAGACATGATTAGAGGTGGGCCCAAAGGCTCGGCTTGCTAGATATTGATCGACTGATGAATGTTGCAGAATAAGAAGTAACATTAAGTATCATACGTATTTTGAGAGAAGAAATAACCAATGAGGAAAGGCTTCATATTCAGAAACGTCTTCCACCCCTGATGATATGGGAGATGAAGGAGATGAGGTAAACAGCATGTGATGTTGTGATCGAACATTTTGGTCTCTTTTGATCCAAATAACCTAGACACCCTGACATTTTCAGGCTCCAACCAATGAAACAAGACACACATACTCCTTGTTGTTCATTGCATGAAAGACATGCAATCAGATCCAACCAATGAAATGAAAGAAATGCAATCCTGCTCCTTGATTGCATAAGTCAGTACCATAAAATAGTGAGACTGAGGCCTGATTTTTTGGCAAATGCTCAGCCCCAACATCTCCGGGCCAAAACTCTCAGCCCGACGCAGACAACCTGGGCAGATGACCAGGCCTTAGGTGTATGACCAGACAGCCAGCTCCAGCTCAAAGCAGATGTAAGCAGCCCAGCCACAGATGTGACCAGAAGGAGACAGACCAAACCTCGCTAAGGTGAGCCTAAGACCAGAAGGAGACACACGGGGGCGATATGGACTCCTGGCTATGTTACAAGAAACTTCACTTCAAGGAGTGGTAAGAAAAGTGAGGACACTGGGTAGTTAGAAGCACTATTTGCATATCATATAGTATGGGGAATTGAAAATTGAACAATTGAACATTGTTATATAAATTTACCTATAGATATTTACCATCAATAAATTAATTTATATACATTATCTCAGAGTCTTAGAATCTGTTGCAGAGTGAATGTCAGAATGGATGTATGTGGCATGGTTGCTGATATATGCTCCCTGTCAATCCATTCTCCAACTGAGCTTAAATTACACGGGTACATGATCTAATAACAAACCCTGGTACTCTAAAGAGCTGCAACAAATGAAACAAAATCTTAGACTTAAAGAAAGAGCCTGGCGCAAAGACCCAAGCCCACAACTCTCTGCTGCCTATAAATCTCACCTACACTCTTACCGCCATGCCATCCAAAACACCAAATGCGACTACTACGCTGTCAAGATCCACCAATACTCATTCAATCCCAAAGCCCTCTTCTCTTACGTCGCAGCCCTCACTACTCCCATTACCCCTATCAGCACTGATGAAGAAACAAACTCGAAATGTGAAGAACTCGCGCAATTCTTCCACAACAAAATATCTAACCTTCTCCTTACTCTCCCTCCTGCAACACCTCCTCACCCCTGCTCCCCCCAGCCCAAATGCATCCCCACTTTCCCCCCCCCCCCACCTGAAAAACTCATTCAACACTCTAGAACTCATATCCTCTAAGGAAATTGAGACAATCTTTAAGAAATCCAAGCCTGCATCTCACCCTTCCGACTCTATACCCACGAAATCTCTACTCTCCATCCCCAACATCATTGCTCCTCCTCTAGCAGAGATTATAAACTGCTCTTTTTCCTCTGGCTCAGTTCCTGATCCCCTCAAGTACGCAATCATCAAACCCCTACTCAAGAAGCCATCTTTAGACCCCAAAATCTCAGCTAACTACCGACCCATTTCTAATCTCCCATTCATCTCTAAAATCTTGGAGAAGGTTGTAAATAACCAACTCATGGACTACCGTGACGACAACAACATACTTCACTCATCACAGTTTGGTTTTCATAAGTACTTAAGTACCAAAACCCTCCTTCTCTCACTCACTGACTTTTACCTCACAGGCCTTGACCAAGGCCACAATTTCCTCATTGCTTTCCTTGACATCTCTGCGGCTTTTGATACTATAAGCCACGATCTCCTCATCTCATGCCTTGCCGACATTGGTATTTCTGGCACCGCCTTACTATGGTTCAGTTCCTACCTTTCTAAAAGTCGCTTCTCTGTAAAACTAGGCACTTCTGAATCCTCCCGCTTCACCCTCTCTCAAGGTGTTCCCCAAGGTTCCTCCCTTTCCTCTACCCTTTTCAACATCTACCTCCTCCCCCTCTGTCACTATCTCTCAGATCTAGGCCTCAAATTCTACATATACACAGATGATTTCCAAATTATCATCCCCATCCAAGACTCTCTTTCTGCCACCTTAAATTTCTGGGGAAAATGCCTTTCCTCTATCAACACCTTCCTGACTTCCCTTTAGCTTTGCCTCAATAGAGCAAAAACTGAGCTCCTCCTCATCCATAACCAACAAACATTCAAGTTCTCTCCCTCCAAAGACCCCATGATCGCCACCCTCACATCTCAAACCCCGGTACGAAACCTTGGCGTCCTAGTAGACGCACATCTGAACCTGAAAAACCATATCTCCTCTGTCATTAAAGGGGGTTATTACAAACTCATGGTCATTAAAAAGCTCAAGCCCCTACTCCACACACACGACCTCAAAACTGTCGTCCAAACCACTTTATCCTCCAAGATTGATTATTGCAATTCCCTTTATCTTGGCCTCCCTCTCTCCACTATCAAACCTCTACAGATATTGCAAAACGCTACAGCAAGGATCATTAGCAACGCCCACAAATCTGACCACATAACTCCCATCCTCAAGGACCTACATTGGCTCCCCATCTCATTCCGTATACTTTTTAAAATACTTACCATCATTCACAAAGCCATTCATAATGACAACGCCTCATGGCTAAGTGAACCTTTGAAATTTACCCAATCCTCCCCCCCCACCAGAATGAACCGTAAATGTATCTTACAAGTCCCCCCACTTAAGAAAGCCTGACTTACAGCCACAAGAGATCGTGCTCTGTCGATTGCTGATCCCACTCATTGGAATTCCCTCCCTCTCAATCTACGCCTTGAGCCATGTCCTTACAAGTTCTGAAAAATGCTGAAGACACGGCTTTTCCACCAGGCCTTCCTGGATTAATCCCTTGTTGATTCCTTGCAACTTCCCCCCTCCTTTTTTATACCTATTATAAAATCTTCTGGCTCCCCCTCCTTTTCTCCACAGTAACCCGCTGAATCACCTAATTATTGTAACAATTCTGGAGATTTGCAATCTTGCCTCCCATATTTAATTTTTCACTAGTTACTGGTTCCTTTCTGTTACGTTCGCTTCCTCCCTATTTTCTACTTATTATTCTATCAGTTATCCTGTTACCCCCCTCCCGTTTATTGTAATTTCCTCCTTTTTGTTAATATGTAAACTGATATGAAGTGTATTTTAATGTCGGTATAAAAAAAGCTGTTAAATAAATAAATAAATAAATCTATACATCGAGTACCCAAATATTCCATCATTTTAAACTTCCTTAACAGGTTAGCCATGATATTTTGTGTGCATGTATCCAGTTTCTTGGTATATCTGGCATGGTTTCTCAGGGTTTTCCTCTTTTTTATTTAACCAAGGCCAGAAGGTGAGGGTGGGATTAAAAAGTTCGCACTGGTATACAGTAGAGAGGGGTGTGCCTCAGGGTTCTTCCCTGTCCAACTCTTTTCAACATCTATTTCCGTTCACTATGTACTGTACTGTATTCTTTTCACATCTTTTTAAAAATGTTTGTGGATGATATACAGTTATATATTATTGATGATGTGGACTACCAAGGAACATTTAACTCGATTACTACCTGTTTTAGGTACTGTTGTAAATTGGTTGCAGGATAATGCCCTGGTCCTGAATGTGGCTAAAACTGAGGCCAGAAGGTTTGCCCAAAATACTGGTTGGGAACCAAAGTACTGACTATGTCGATTCTGTTAGAAACCTGGGGCTTTATTTAGATTCTTCTTTAAACCTGAAGCAAATTAATACAGCTTTTATTTCAGGGTACCTTAAACTCAAGCAGCTTAGACACCTTAAACCTCTTATTGATCAAGATGACTTTCGGACCCTTGTACAGGCAATTGTTATGACTACCCTAGATTATGGCAACTCCCTATATTTGGGTACTCCTGGATATAAGACTGAAGCTTTACAGCTCCTGCAGAATTCCTCAGCAATTTAGTCCTTAATGTTTTTTGACGGGAGCACATAGTGCCTCTATTGTTTCAACTGCACTGGTTCACAATTAATTTTCAAAATTTTGAGTTTAATGTTTAAGGTGGTCCACCATCAAGCACGTAAATATCTTTATGAGTTATTTGTCAAGTATATTCCCCATCGATCATTGCACTCGTCCAACAAGAAGTTTCTAGTACTTCCATCCAGAAGGGATGTACATTATCAGGACATTAGAAATCAGGCTTTTTCGATTGGGGCATCTCTTTATGGCATGCTTTATCCAATGCTATTTGTAAAACATATAAAAGCAACTCTTTTTTTAGCAAAGCTTTTGCTTCAATTTGATTTTATGTTCTGTCTGTGTTGTTAGTGTAACATTGTTTCATGTTTTATTCTGTAATCTGCTTAGATTAACAGTGTTATATAAACAGAATAGAAGAATTTAAAATAAATAAATATTTTCTTTCTTGGCTGTTTCTGCACACTGAGCAGAACATTTCAATGTATTTTCAAGATGACACTTATATCCTTTTCCTGAGTGGTGACTCCTAATGTGGAACTTTACATTATATTGCAAAAATTTGGGTTACTCTTCCCTATGTGCATCACTTTGCACTTGTTCACATTAAATTTCATTTGCCATTTGCATGCCCAGTCTCCCAGTTTTGCATGTCCTCTTGCAATTTCTCACAATTCTCTTGTGATTTAACAACTTTGAATAATTTTGTGTCATCTGAAGATTTGATCACCTCACTTGTTATTCCCATTTCCGGGTTGTTTATAAATATATTAAAAAGCAGTGGTCCCAGAATAGATCCCTGGGGCACTCCACTATTCACCTTTTCCATTGGGAAAATTTACCATTTAGCCCTACTCTCTGTTTTCTATCTTTTAACCAGTTAGCAATCCACAATAGGATACTGTCCCCATCCCATGAGTTTTTAATGTCCTAAGAAGTCTCTCATGAGGTATTTTGTCAAATGCCCCCGAGGAGGCCCCCGAGGAGCGGGTACCCTGTTAGCATTAAGAGTCCAATGGAATTGGAGGCAGAGTAGCTGGGTACGGAGAGCGAATCCCATCTGTAAGGTATCCCTTGCTAACTCAAAGGCTAGCAAACACTGTAGGCTTTAAATATCCGGGCAGTGTGACTTCATCACAGGGGGGCGCCCCTGAGGTTCGCGCCAAGTAGGAAATAAGAGTGAGGGCCGCGCGGCGTGCACGCCCTAAGGTACAAGCGGAACATGGCAGGAGGCAGCACCCAAGCCGGTCCGGAGACTCCGAAGAGGATGGCAGGCAGACGCCGCGGCAGCCAGGCGTCCATCCACAGCAAGAGGAGGTGCGAAGAAAGCAAGGAGTGAAGTCTTCAGGAAGGGATGGAGATCCCGCAAAATGTCGTTCATTAAATTTTGAAAGACAGCCTGGGCATTGCACAGGCCAAAGTGCATCACTAGATATTCAAAGTGACCGTCCCAGGTGTTGAAGGCTGTCTTCCATTCATCGCCAGAGCGTATTTGAACTAAGTTGTAGGCTCCCTTAAGATCAAGCTTGGAGAAAATTTTAGCTCCCTGTGGTCTGTCAAATAACTCTGAGATGAGTGGTAAGGGGTAGTGATTTTCACTGTTATCTTGTTGAGACCCCTGTAATCTATTCATGGATGCAATGTCCCGTCCTTCTTCCCCACAAAGAAGAAGCCCGTGCCAGCAGGAGACTTGGAGGGTCTTATGAAGCCCTTTTGAAGGTTTTCCTGAATATATTTGGACATGGCTTTATTCTCTATCACAGAGAGAGAGTAAACCTGTCCTTTGGGTGGTTCAGTATTAGGCTTCAGATTAATGGCACAGTCATAAGGTCTGTGTGGTGGAAGTACGTCTGCAGCTTCTTTAGAAAAGACATCTTGAAATGATGCATATTGAGGCGGCAACCCCGGCATCACTGGGGTAGTTGGCATGCAGGGTAATGGAGCGACCTCCATCAGCCATTTACCATGGCAATCTGGACCCCAATGTGAAAGCTCCAGAGTGGCCCAATTGAATTGAGGCACATGTTGCTGCAGCCAGGGTAGCCCCAGTACAAAAGGTGCATGGCCTTCTCTAAAACAAAGAAGGAGATGGTTTCAGAATGGAGAGCGCCGGTTCGTAGACATATTGAATTGAGGATAGGAGTAGTGGAGACGTCATGGTGGTAGTGGGAATCCGCAAGTGCTCCACTAGTCATTGTAGAATGAAATTACCTCCTGCCCCTGAGTCCACTAGGGCAAGAGTCTGAAACTCTAAAGGTCCGCAGATCAAGGATACAGGAAGAGAGAGCGGAGGAGAGGGTGCAGTAAGACCTAAGAAGAGTCCTCCTGCAGGACTTAGGTCTACCAGTTTCCTGGACATATAGGGCATGTCTGAACAGCATGGCCAGCTTGTGCACAATGTTATGACCGCCGGCTGCGGCAGCCCGCGACCGGGGCTGACTGTCATGGCCGCCGGCCGCAGCAGTCCGCGGCTGGGACCCAGCACTTACCCACGGCGTCAGGTCTCTGCTGAGGCTCCTGCAGGTGCAGGAAGCCTCCAACGATGTTCTCCGCGCGGCCTGGGCCGCTGCTTGGCTGGCCACGGGGCTCTGCTTCATGCGGGGACTCCGCCCCTTTTCCTCTGCTGCATTAGGGCCGCGCGCGCAGCTGAAGACAAGATTTAAAGGGGCCACGACAGGAAGTGTCGTGGCTCCCTTCTGAAGCACCTCCTCCAGGTTCCTGTATTTAAAGGCAAGGTCTGCCCCTCAGACCTTGCCTTGGTATTGAGGTTCCGGCCTGAGTGTGTTCCTGGCTCCTGGTTCTTGGTTCTTCGTCCCGCTCTTCTCCCCTGCTCCGTGGATTGATTCTTGGCTCCTGACCTCTGGACTGGTGGACGTGTCTTCTTCTGGCTTGACTCTGGTACGGCGTTGGACCCTTCTCCTGGCTTGATCCCAGTACGGTGTTGGACCCTTCTCCTGGCTTGATCCCGGTACGGCTCTGGACCCTTCTCCTGCCTTGACCCTGGACTGGACTCGGACCCCGCTGGTATATTGATTTTCAGACCGGTTTTGGACTCCTCCTCGTCTCCGTCCTCAGACTGTCTCGACCTGCTGGAGGCGCCAGCCGTCTGGAACCCATGACCTGCAGGAGGCGCCTGCATCCAGGCTGTCTACAATCTTCAGAGGAGTCGCCTAAGTCCCAGCGGCCAGACCCCTAGGGGCTCCTCCTGGGGGGGTCGCGTGCGTCCAGGGTGAAGACTTCTAGCAAGTCTCTACAGTCCAAGAGGCCTCGCCCTTCGACGGTAGTCATCTACCTCGAAACGATGGTCCACTTTCACAACACACAATACAGACACAGCCCCAATTTCTTCCGTGTTCTTCTCTCTTTTGACGTCAGATGTCTGCGGCCTAATTGCATTGGTTCTTCTTCGCCCACAACTGGACCCGAAGGAACAGGCCTGGGTATGGACTTAACTCGAGTTTCACCCTTACTTCTGGGAGTTTTGGTCTGTTGAACTTTGTCATGAAGTCGGCAATCAATTCTTGTTGCCAACTTCACCAGTTCAGTCAAGGTCTCAGATATCTCACGAGCAGTGAGCTCGTCTTTTAAACGAGAGTTCAGTCCTTCAAAGAAGAGAGTCCTCAGGCATTTAGGGTCCCAATGTAATTCAGACGCCAGTGTCTTGAATTCAATAGCGAAGTCAGCTAAAGGTTTAGTACCTTGCTTCAGGTGAACCAATGAAGATCCTGCAGTGGTATACTGGGTAGGGTCATCAAAAACTGATTTGAACAGCTCAAGGAATCCATCGAGATCATGTAGAATAGGATCCTCGTGCTCCCACAGTGAAGAGGCCCAAGCAAACACTCTTCCATCCAGATAACACAAGATATAGGTGGTCTTGGCATAAGCTGTAGGAAAGTGGCTAGGTTGCAGGGCAAAGTCATCCAAATCATCATCCCCATCAAAGACACATACTCTAATACTCTTGACTACTGGGAATCATGCCACCAAAAAATCAAACAACTACTCAACAGTCCACACCTCATCTTAAATTCCTCCAAGACTGAGATCCTTCTTATCTCACCTGAAAACAACACCAACAACAGTACTCTTCCCACCAATCTCCCTACCACACAAACTAGAGACCTAGGAGTGTTAATAGATAACCGGCTAAACTTCAAAGCACACATCAACAAAACAACCAAAGACTGTTTCTATAAACTCCAGGTCCTGAAAAGGATAAGACCTCTTTTCCACGCTCAAGACTTCAGAACGATCATCCAAGCAGTCATATTTTCGAAACTGGACTACTGCAACTCCCTATTGCTAGGTCTACCTTCATCATACTCCAAACCACTACAGATGGTTCAAAATTCAGCTGCCCGTATTCTGACAGGCGCAAGGAAAAGAGACCACATTTCACCCATCCTGAAAGAGCTTCATTGGTTACCCGTATACTTCCGCATCATGTATAAAGCCTTAACTATCACCTATAAAACTATACATCAACTCACCACTCTCGATCTCCAATTCCCTCTCCAAGTACATAATTCCACTAGACCTACCAGAGATGCATATAGAGGTTCCCTCCTGGTTCCCCCAGCGAAAACGACCAAACACATTACCGTAAGAGATCGTGCCACCTCCACAGCTGGCCCTCTACTGTGGAATTCCATTCCTACAGACCTCAGACAGGAGCCTTGCCTCCCAAATTTTAGGAAAAAACTTAAGACTTGGTTATTCAAGCAAGCCTTTCCGGACACAACTCAATGACACAATCCAATAACTCCTAAATCACCTTGCCGTTTGTTTATAACATTTATCTATTTTGTATACTACATTTAAATTGTATATTGTTTAACCATTTTCTATCCTCTTTTCTATTTTTCCTACTCCAAGTTTGGCCACCTTGTTAAATGTAACTGTACCTTCTGTCACCACAGTTCTAGTTCTTTGTTCTTAAGTTCTATGTATTTTATTGCACCCCCATTCTATGTAAACCAGCAAGATATGTTTTCATGATTGCCGGTATATAAAAACTCTAAATAAATAAATAAATAAATAAATAAAGTGCATTCAACACTGGTTAATAAAACCTCTACATCTCCAAACTTCCCCCGAGAAGTGTGTTGGAGCAGATAGAGGTACAATAGTCTTGACCGTCACTTCTGGGTGGTGGGTACGTTCATCTGTGCATGCAGCTGGTTGAATGCTTCAGTCAAATTCTCCAGCGCATTCTGCTGTTCGGAGATTCGTTGGGCCAGGCCTGGAATGGCCTGCAATGCAGTGAGCTGAGCCGAATCCATGGAGTTAGCAATCTGTTATGGTTAAGTGGTGTTTGGGTGGATTCTCGGGTACTGTGGCAGATAACCACGCCCACGGGGAGGGGCCCCGTCGGGAGCCACAGTACTGGGCTAGATTCAGGACGCACAAATACAGAATCAGAGCTTTTATTGTGCAGCTTGTAGGGTACTACCAGAGGTGGCAGTAGTGAGGTAGTCTGGATGTAGCAGTCTTGGGACCCTTGGCAGAGGAGACCCTTCTCACCCCATTGGTATAGGGGAATTCCGGTGTAGGTTTCCCAGCAAGGCAATGCTGTAGATGAGACAGACTGAGAGTTAGATTACTCACTAGATGGTAGCTGTAGGTATGCGATTCCACCAGGTAGAAGTAGATGGTACTGGCACCGAGGCAGGGAGAGCAGGCCCTCGAGGAGCGAGTACCTGATCCCTGAAAGGCACCTGAAATAAAGCAGAGGGCTCCCGAGGAGCAGGTACCCAGGTTAGTCAGTACCCCGAAAGGCAGAGAGAAAGCTTCCAGTGGCAGCACGGAAGCAGCAAAGTAGCATTGACCGGCTGAGATCAATCGTTGCTAACTCAACGAGCTAGCAAGTGAGGGCAGGCTAAATACCCGGATGGCGTGACATCACTTGAGGGGGCGCCCCCGAGGCTCGCGCCATAGCTGGAATAAAGATGAGGGTGGCAAGCGCGCGCGCACTCTAGTAGGACCTTGGGAGGAGCATGACAGGAGGCAGAAATACGCAATAAGCAGCCTAATGTCCAAATATTTGAAAATTTATTATGTAGAATCAGAATATGCAATAAGCCTGACTCCAGCCGAGCTTATTGCGTATTTCTGCTCTCACGGCTTTATTAAGCAGCCTTCCTTGCTGTTTTGTCAGCATGACAGAAGGCAGCACCATAGCTGTTCCGGGGACGCCGGAAAGTGCGGCTTGCAGATGCGGCGGTAGCCATTTTCCCAAGGTAAGCGGGAGGAGCCATGAACAAGGTGAGGCAAACGGGGCGAAGCCGTCTAGGACCGACGGACGCAACAGTAGCTCCTAATATGAAACCCAACATCATGTAAGTATAGTATGGGTTATTTTTCCCTATATGCATCACCTTGCACTTATCCACATTAAATTTCAGCTGCCATTTGGATCCCCAATCTTCCAGTCTCACAAGCTCCTCCTGCAATTTATCTGTTGCAGGAGCGCTAGGGAGTGGTCCCAAATCCAGAGAGGTTGGTGTGCCCTTGGACCATGGCACGACTTCAGAGAGCTCTGTAGAAGTGCCGAGGCAGGTGAGACTGTCCAAGCACAGGTGGACAGGTTGAAGACCAGGGACTCCGACCTCTGCTGAACCTGAACATATCAGAGGAGACCCAGAAATGCAATGCTGGTCTCTGGGGTAGCCCTCCAGCCACTCGATAGCCCTTTCGGATCTGCCGTACAAGAATGGCAAATGCATCAGGATGGACAGAGGTCGAGGACAGGCGAAGGTACTGGAAATTGGAACAAGTCAGGAATTCGAAGACTTGGACAAGACTTGAAGACTGAAGATAAGGTCAGACGATGATAATTGAAGACAAAGTCAGAAGAAGGTACTTGACAAGGCTAAGGCAAGGCTGAAGAGAAGGACATCAGGAACATTGATGAAGACACTTGATGAGTGGAAAGACGACAGAAGAGTTAAAACTCAGCATGAATAGGAATCCGGCCAAGACTCATAGCAGCAAGCGACCTGGACTGAGCTTCGGTGACCCAGCATGATCGACGCACCTGACAGGCCAACCAGAAGAAGCGAAGGCTTCAGACCCGGCGTGGAAGACGCACCAGAAGGTCATCTCGAAGTTGAACAGAGGACGGCCCACAAGAGGTAAATCGAGAACCAGGACAAATGAGAAGAAGGCTTCCCTGAAAAAGGAGCCAAATGGTCTGAACGCTTGAAAATGAAGGCTCTGAAGATGAGGACGTCAAAAGAATCTGAAGATGAAGACATCTGGACACGAAGATGTCTGGAACGTCAGGACATCAGGACTTCAACCCCTCAGGACACTCAGTCAAGAGCATCACGGAGGAGTCGAGAGAACTGGAGAACAAGACATCTGGAACATCTGGGCATCTGGACTTCAGACCCCCAGGTCATTCAACCAAGAGCATCGAGGAGGTACTGAAAGGCAGAACAACTGGACGATGGACTTCAGGAGAGACAGGACATCAGACGACGAGGACATCACGAAGATCTGAAGGTGAGGACATCAGGAAGGTCGGAAAGGCATCATAAAACAAGGACATAGGATCCGGCGAGAGACCAAGACATGGAACGAAGATGCAGAGGAAGGATCAGGAACCACAGATGAAGACAAGGGAATTCCCATGAAGAACAGAGTGCCTAGGAGAAGCTGACATGACGAGGAGTCCTAGGGAGGACTAGCTCCTTGCAAAGGCAACGAAGAACTGGACTGAGCCCTTTTATAGGGCTGAAAAGGAACACCCAGAATGACATCACTAGGAGGGGCCGCGGGGTGACTCCCACCGGGGGCCCTTTAAATCCAGAGAAGAGGTGCGGCTGCGTGCCTAAGGAAGCAGGAGGCAGGACCAGGGACAGCGGCGTCCATGCCACGAAGCGGAGACAGAAGCGGCACTAGGCTGCGAAGCAGGGCCCAGCTCTAGAGGTGGCCTCCTGGTGCAGGAGAAAGGCTGGGGGCGGCTCCAGCCGCATGGAGAAAGCGTCAGCGGCCTCCTAGCCGCAAGGAAGGAAGGAAGGAAGAAGGACGTTGGCGGCTCCTGCTGCGAAGGCAGGATGATGGCGGTGGTTCCAGGCCGCGAAGAAGCAGTGTTGGCGGCCTCCTGGCTGCAATGGAGAAAGAAGGATGTCGGTGGCGCCTGCCGTGAAGGCAGGAAGATGGCAGCTGCTCCCGGGCCGCTTTGGAAGGAGGCTGGTCAGCGTCGGCCGCCTCCAGGCCACATGGGAGCATAGCAGCACAGCCCGCCGTGCAGGGGAATGGCGTGGGAGGTCGCGGACCACAAAGGAACACCGGCAGCGGCCTCTAGGCTGCACAGGCTGAAGGGCAGTGGCACTGACTGCCGGGGAGCACAGGAGATAGCGTCGGGGAAGCAGGCAAGCAGGAGATGAGAGGCTGCTCGCGGGCCAGCCCCGCGAGCAGAATCGCAACATTCTCACAATCCACTTGGATTTTACTACTCTGAATAATTTTGTATCATCTGCAAATTTGATTACCTCATTCATCGTATTCCTTTCCAGATCATTTATAAACATAATGAAAAGCACGGGTCCCAGTACACATCCCTGAGGCACTCCACTGCCCACCCCCGCCACTGAGAAAATTGTCCATTTAATCCTATTCTCTGTTTCCTGTCTTTTAACCAGTTTGCAATTGCAGTGGACGCTTTCTCTCTCCTCTTTCTGGGATATAGAAACCAGGACCTTATCCTCACAGTCTGCACAATATATACACTATTAATGATGCAGTGCAATCAGTAGAAGCTGCTATAATTCTATTTGTATTGCACATTTTATTGCATTTATAAGCCCTGCCTCTTGCAAGGAAGCCTGGAGGGGGTGGGACCATTCTAGCCTGTGGGTGTAGAATGGTCCCACCCCCTGGAGGCCTGTTCATACTGTGAATGGAGCCTTGATATTTGCATCATTGGGGGAGCAGGAATTAGACATCAGAGGTATACCAGGGAGGGATGGGAATGGAGACTGGATTAGAAGAAAGGGGGAGAATGAAGTTGAAGATGGATGGGGAGAGGAAGGGATTTGGAGGGCCCTGGGAAGAGGGGAAATGGAACTGGAAGTCTGCTGGGGTGGAGGAATGGGGCTTAAGAAATCAGATCTAAGGTCCAGGGGCCGGAAGCAGTGGTGCAGTCCTCTAGGACATAAAGACGTAAAAAAAATTAATCTCTAAACCCTTCACTGAGTATCACACAGCAGTTATGCAATGAAAGGTCATCCCAAAGAATTCCATTTATACAACAGCAGAATAAAAACGTTGCGATGGTACATAACTTAGCGACGGTATAGAAAAGACTTTAAATAAATAAAATGATCCTAGAATAAATGGACAGAATTCATAGGTATGTTTTAGAATAAAGCAGCTATCAGAAATGCCAGATTATAGGAAGGGAACATGTAACTCATTTTTATCATAGAGACAATGAAACTATGCAAGTAACGGTAATACCCGACACATGAAAATTTTCAACGATGCTCTGTTTCTTTAAAGGCTGCAAAGGCTTAATCATGCACTGAGCATGTGCAGGGAGTCTTTCACGAGCTTGCAATGAGGGAGATGTCGCTGTATCCAGAGCAGCTGCTATTGTGGGGCGCCTGAAAGGTAAGCAACTCTCCTTATGTTCTAGTTAGTAGAAAATGGAATTTGGGCTGTCAAAATGATTGGAGAAGTTTGTAATCCATTTGTAGCCATTTTCTGTCAGGTCTCTGTGTTATTGCAGGCAAATATGAGGGGTGTTAGTCAATGCAAACTATTGTCTGTTTAGTTTCATAAACTAAATTATTCACTGCAAGTTGTGCATTCAATGTTAGATTTGTAATTCAATATAAACATTAGTTATGCGTTTTAAAAACATGGAGAAGTTTACATTTAAGGGGGATGGGGGCTAAATCTTGTGTATTTCATGTGTCAGGCACTGAGCATGTGCAGGCAGCTTTTCAGTAGCTTGCTAACCCCAGCAAAGAGAGGGATCTGTTCGTTTGGCGTATCTAAAAGGTTCTTGTTTGAAACTAAGGTCTAGTGCCCCTGTGAGGACTTAAGCCACTTGGTGTTCCGTTAGAGTAGGAAACACTCTTCCGCTAGCTGTTCCTGGAGTCCAGGACTTGTTTCTAAGGGATTCACTTTATGAGCAGTAGCCACAACAACCACGACCACCATGCTGTGCTTTGGGTCTGCTGCATAGTAGGGCAGTTAACATGCGAGACACTGTTTTGCAGTTCAGTGATTTTCTATAGCAAGCTTTACTAATAAAAGCTTTCAGAATTAGCGAATCCCAAGTGAACTCAATTTTGCATAGTTTTGTGAACAAATCTATCACAATAATGGTGAGATATACAGCTGCTTGTTGCAACTTTATTGCTGATGCTTGGTTGCTGGTTGGGTTTGAATGTTTTATAGTGTGAACCCCTATGAGCACAGAATGCCACTGTTTTTGTATACAGTGCAGGGTTCTGTGTGGAAGAGGCATCTTGTGAAGACTGGATTTACATTAACTGTTAAGCACCAGCTCTAAGCTACTGCTGATTTTGGTTCTTTTGACATAAATCAGTGAGGCATATGATATGCTTCCAGATAAGATACCTTCCAACCCATAGCCAGAGCCACAATTTGCTGAGCACAGCATTCTGGGGGCATACCTACGCAGGTGACATAAATGTGAGACCTGCCTCCTTGTTGATGATGGCACCAGTCAAAGCTGGCCTCTGAGATAGTGGTTGGAAGGTTGCAGTGCATGAGAGCTTTGCCTGTCCTCTGATTGAGGTGGTTCAGTGTGAATCTGGGTGGGGGAGGATGGGGCTAGGTTTGCATGGGCAAAACTAGTAGGTGTGATGGAGCTCTGCAGGGGGTGAGGTGGGTATTGCTCTGGGGCAAGACTTGGTGAGTGCTTAGTGTCTTAAGTTTTTTTTATGTGTGGGAAGGGGAGGCATATTAGGTTTGTTGCTTACTTTCTTTTGAAATTGATTTGGCTCATGTCACTGTGGTGAGGGTTTTGTTTTCTTGCTTTGCAGATAATGGAGGAAGCAAGCAGGACTTTCTTAGAGCTACCTCCATTCCTTGATCTGCTATTGTCTTCAAAATTACATATCTGGATGCTTGGGAGATAACTGGAAAGGGCAATTAGAAAAGCCACTGCCCCTTTTTGCTGGGTTTAGGGCTTTTGTTCTCCACTCAGTGGGCAGTGTCGGTCAACAAAGCGAATAGAATGTTTGTTTGTTTGGAATGAATGGAGAATAAAACAAGCGAATATCATATTGCCTCTCTCTCAGTCCATGGTGCGACCAAATCTTGAATACTGAATGTAGTTGTGGTTACGCCATCTCAATAAGGACATAGTGGAATTAGAAGTGGTGCAGGGGTGGGCAACAAAAATGATAAAACAGATGGCAGAAAGGCTACACAGGTTAGGGCTCTTCCGCTTGAAGAGATGCATGAGAGGGAACGTGGTAGACATTTCTATAAAATGAGGAGTAAGGTGGAACAAGTAAATAAAGGACGGTTATTGACCCTCTCAAACCAGGGAACTCTCCATGAAACTAACAACCCGCAGATTTAAAACACATCAGAGGAAATATTTTTTTTTCACTATGTGCACAATCAAGCTGTGGGATCTGCTGCCAGAGGACGTGGCAAGGTAACTAGCGTAGCAGGATTTCAGAGAGGTTTGGACACGTTCCTGGAGGAAAAGCCTATAACACATTATTAGACCAGAGAAAACCATTGCTCTCCCTGGGAGTAGGTAACCAGAAATGGATGTACTTTTTGGGTTATGCTGAATGCGTGTGGCCCCCGGCTGGCCACTGTCAGACAGACAGTCTGCTGAGCTTGATGGACCTCGGTGTGACCCAGCATGGCTTTTCTTATATGAGAGAACTATGAGAGGCGAGGGATGCTTCCTCTGTTGTGCAGATAATGTTGGCTATGGCAAGAGATGGTGGTGGTGGTGCCTTCCTTTTCTGGCCTTTTCCACTTCAGGCAGAATGAAGTGATAGCTCATTCCATCAAGTTTCCTAAGTCCTACTGTTTGAAAGCACAAGAGAGGCATGTTTCTTTTTCCACTGGCTTGCTGAAAGACTATATAGCAGGTGCAGCATGAAACCTTTGTTCACAGTTTTCTATTAAGTTGAGTTAATTAATTTGATTAATTGCCTTTCTAATATGGAGATTCAAAGTGATGTACAATAAAAAAAAAAATCAATACATACATAATCAATATGATAAAATACAACAAATAAAAACAAACTCCCTTCCTATTATACTAACACTGTTGGTGCCCCTTTTACCTAATGGCATTAAAATATTTTATTATAAGATGTTCCCTTTGCTGAGTAACAATTTGATTGTGGTTTTCAGTATTTGTTTGTACATGTGATGTAAATTTCATAGTAAATCGGTTGTCAGTTAACAACTCCTAGTTTACAAAGTTTTGGCTCGGCTGCTTAAGAAAATCCGATTTCTGATGTAATATTTTTGTTTAGCCAGTGGGGGAGGATGGGGTTAGGTTTGCATGGGCACACTCCATACAGATGGTTTCCTCATTTGAATCCCTAATTCCATTTCTGCACTGAACCAGGTTTGTGCTAGAGGGAGGTTTTCATTTGTCTTCTTATCCCAACTGTCTGTGCAAGTTCTCCAAACAGGTTCCAAAGTGGTATAAAAAAAAGTATTTTAAATTCAGAAAGCAGGTGAAATCTAGGTGATTTTTTCAATCTTTTAATGTTTAGCCTGTATTTTTTTTTTCCATTTTTTAATGTACTAAAATGTATTTATGCTTTTAGGTTTGTGCATGCAATATTTGATGTTTTTATTTTGCATATATTCATCTTATGAAAAGGAGGGTTTTGATATTTTAGTGGTTTTAGATTTTGTGTATCATTTTGGTAGTACTTAGGAGCTTTGTTTTCAGTTTTTATTTTATTTTCCTTGGGAATTTCATAGTTAAAATCATTTTTCAACTGATTTTTTCCTATTTCTTATATACCACACAGATTCTAGATCTGGCCAGAGCAGTTCACAATTAAAATACTATATAAAAATTACAATCAACGTAACAAATATACTTCACCATAAAATAACTCCCCTCCCCCCCCCCTTAAAAACAGACCTCTCATTACCACAACCCAACAAAGAAGTACCCATCCCGCTCTACCTTAAAAGAACTTATCAGAGATTGATAGTTACTATGATGGAAAAAGCCATGCCTTCACCTGTTTCCTAAAACTGAGATGATTTTTCTACTTTCACCTCCAAAGGTGTCGAATTCCACAATTCTGGCCCACCTACTGAAAACATCCTTTTCTTATTTGCCACCTTACGTGCCTCCTTGTGCACAAACAGGAGAAAAATAACTTTTTCCATTTTTTTTTGTTCTATCTCTGAAATTCCTTTGAAAAGTAAAATAAAACTGAAAACCAAGGTCCCCCAGTAATACTTTGCATTTTTATATTATTTATTATTATTTTTTTAATATGGGCTTGAAAAGTTTAGGATCTTATTCTGAAAGAAAGTGTTTTCCCATTCTGTACTTTTATAAAACTTCTTGATTGAATAAGGCTCTTAAAACATTGATTTGGTAGGCTACAGTGAGCTTTCCAGTGTTAGGATGGTGGTGGAGCTCTGTTAACCCATTTTGTGTAGATGTATTGCTGTTTCCTTGTGAAGTAATGAGGTAGAAAGTGGCAGCCATTCTCAAAAAAATAAAATAAAGGGGGAGCATATTCCTAATCTCCTGAGTTAATAATATCAGCCATTTTTCAAGGAATTTCTGTAAGTAAACGGGGTGTTTACTTGCAGAAAAAAGCACTTTGACGGTTGTCCCCTCCAGTGCAGGGAAAAGTGAGCACAAAACTGTCCACAGTTTGCATACTTTTCTGCACAGGGAAAAAGGGTGGCATTGAGAGTGGTGCAGGGTTTCATTCAGGCAGAAAGTGCACAAGAGGAGTTTATTTGTAACATCCTGTGCTTACTTCCTGGCAGGGAGTTTGCACCAGCAGACTCTCTGGTACTAAGTATCCCATCATGGTCTCCTGGTGAAGCCATGTTCAAAGGGAAATTTGGTGAATGTTTTTTTAGGAGCATCATTTTGATAGACTGTTTTGGATGGCCTCCATTCTCTCTCTCTGTGCTTTCTGAGCATTGTCTCCAGAACTGGACACTTGCAGCGGGGACAATGAGCGTCAGTACTCTCATTCTCATTTTAGAAGTGATGGAATCCACTTTACATATATGAAAGTATCTCACAGAAGAATTGTATGAGGCCAAAATTCTCTCTTCCCATCAATGCTGTATTTATCAAACCACTTCTGGTGCATCTCGGGATGAGCTGCCACAGTGATAGATAGATAAACCATTGATTTGAGAGACACTTTTTATTTTCTTTTGCCTCATACAATTCTTTTGAAATGCAGCAGTGTTTCCCAAACAGTGTGCCTTCGGTCTTGATCAGGTGTGCCCCGGAAAATTCACCACGGTCTGATGCTCGGGTCTAAACCAGCACCTGCGCTCTGCTCTCAGCATCTTGCAGCAGCAAGAGACACCGGCAGAGACTCTTTAAACATGCAGGAGCCTTTTTCTAAACACATGTTTAGTCATGCATGCATCTTCCTAGCTACAGTATGAGTCCTGGAGCGTAGGAATTAATGGGCATCAAGGATAGCTGGATCCTGCCTTGTGACACACACAGCTCCTCCTCCTTGGAATCCTTTCAGCTTCTGTCTTATCCCTAAGACGGGGAGAGCATGCACAGAGTACCAGATTTAGCTCATTCTGAGTGTTAGGGGCAGCAGTGGTGAAGCTCTGGCAGCCACATGCAGCGATCAAGGTAAATAACCAAGCCAGCTGCTTGCACAGCAGAGCTTTCTGCTTTCTCCTACAAGCAGAGGGAGCAGGAGTGGGGAGGTCAGTTTATGGCAAGGATCTGAAGGGTTGGGATAAAGGGGGAGTCCATGCATGATGGGGAGCCGAGGGTTAGGGAAGGAACAGGAATCCGCAGGCAGTGAAGAGCGGAAGTTGCAGGAATTACCTGCAGAGTGAGGAACCCGGGTCAAGTGAGTGATGTGCCCATGTTTAAAGACGGCTGAGAGCAGCAGCAGGAGATCTGAGGGGACCCTCAAAGCAAGAGTCCTTTTTATGCACAGGAGGGCCAAACTGTGGCTGAAGCCCAAGAAAGTATTACAGAAAAATTGTACTGAAGCTGTGGGTAGCCTATAGATGCAACTTCTATCTCATCCTCCAGTACCAGAGGAGCCATGGAGATGGTGGAAGAAAATGAATCAATAACGACTGAAGGAACAAAACTAGTAGTGTGTGTGTGTGTAGGTTTGTCTTTATATATATATATATACACATGCATGTGCAGCCACTTAAAGCTAGTGGTGTGGGGGAGTTACCAGAGCTTCCTGCTATAACATAGGCATGTTTGAATTAGGATTTTAGATTTAATTACTCGTCTTTCCAAACTCGAGCTCAAAGCAAGTTACATTCAGGTACAATAGGTTTTCCCTGCACCCAGGAGGCTTAGTCTAAGGATGTTATTTGTTTACTAAACATTTTTTCCTAAAGATTCAAAATAAGAGAAATCCTTTTGTAAATAGGGCCCTAAGGGCCTGATTCGCTAAGGCATTTCTCCCATTTTGTGTCTTGGGAAAATGATTGGAGAGTGAAGTCACTTTCCCAGGATCACAAGGAGCGTTGGTTGCAGAAGTGGGATTTAAATCCTGGTTTCCCTGATTCCGAGCCCATTGTTTTAACCATTTAGGCTGCTACTTCATTTTCATTTCATTTATTAAAATTTCTTAATCACTCATGCGTAAGCCCTGAGCGATTTTTAGCAAAACAATTAACATTGCGGCAAAACAAGAATCCTCGTACAAGCTCACAAGCAGTTATGACCAGAAGCATATATCTGACATCATGGTCTTTAGCAAAGTTCTCGGAATGTTTTTAGCCAAAGGTGAGTCCCATCAAAAACTGCTTTAAAGCTGGTTTAAATTACTTTACATCTGTTAATTTCAAAGTGACTGAAACGCTTCTCCATTTGTGAAAGGTCCACGTGTGCCTCTGCCAGCTCTCCCTTTATTTAAACATTTAGAAGAGACTGGTGCTTTCACTGCTTCTCTAGCTCGGCTTTTGGCCATATGAGTGCGCTCTGTGGAGGCTGGTGTGCCTTGGGCTTGAAAAGGTTGGGGCGCACTGGTATATAGGACTAGGAGGGATAGTTTTTAAATGGCTTAAGTTATATTTGTTTACAGATCAAATGCATAAAATAGAATGGGCTTTTGATCTCTCTACTCTTTTTTTTTTTTTTTTTTTTTTGGTTTGTGCCTTGTGAGGTTCCCCAGGGCTCGATTCTGAGTCTGACCCTCACATTTTTTTTTTTTTTAATCTTTACTTGTCTTCTCTGGCAACTCTTATTCAAGCTCACAACCCTGGTTGTTTTCTGTTTGCAGACTTTATCCAGGTGATGGCTTATTTGGATCTTATGAACCCAATCTGTCTGGGGTAAATTGTTTGACAGTCATTGCTGTCAGGCTGACTGATCGTAAAACGTTAGATAACCCTGTAGGTCGGGATATTTATTTCAAATTTTACCAGTTAGTGTCCTGAATGCTTGGCTGAAAGTCTAGCAGAAAAGGTTCTTTGATTTTATTTGGAGAAAAAGGCCTCCTAGAATAAGTAAAGATGATGTATCAAACTTACCCCTAGATTCATCATTCTGCTATATACCTGCTACAGTCCAGGTATATTTATAGCAGAATGATGAGTCACGAAAAGAAAGGGGCGGAGGGGTGTTAGTGGTCAACCGGCCGCATCGCAGTGGTGTGGTTTCGCCCGCCATGGTGCAGCCGCACTGCACACTATCGCCCCCATAGCACCACGGGGAAAGGCGTAGTTATTTCCCACAGTGCTGCCGGCGATAATGTCAAAAAAACGTTATCGCCAGCAGTGCTGCCGGGAGATGACTCCGCCAACCCTCCTCCCCTTCACCTAATTTTAATAATACCACCACGATACTGGCACATCGCAAAATAACAAATGACCCTGTAAGTCCCATGTGGACTTAGTGTGCCTAATCTGTGCTGGTATTAAGTGATGGTAGACTGGCACAAAATAAAAGATACTAAGCAGTGGGTGTCTATAGAACAATTTTGGGTGGGAAATGTGCCTCTAACGGCCATTAGTATGGCAGCCACATCATACTTGGCGTTTGTGTGCAGGTGTGGTCCTGAGTACTCGAAATACTTTTTAAACATTTGGAGGCTTTGGTGTAGTAGGTTGGTGGGCAAAAGAGATTATTTTTTTACTCATCGGATCTATTTCAAAATACATTTTTTTTTTTTCCGCTGTTTATCACTGGGTGCTTTTAAAGTTTGGCAGTCATGCGGAATATCACATTTAAAGCATATTTGGGATTCAGGGGGGATGATGCTGTTTTGACCTGCTACGGTCCAGGTATAAACTTCCTAAGGAAGCATTTTTGAACGCTGTTTTGGATGATACTCTACCTCATGTAAGAGCTTTGGGTGGAAAAAGAGCCTGGCCCAAATCTATCTGAGGAAGAATGGAGCTTATCTTTTACAAAAGTCAATACATCCTCAATCTCAGCTTCTTTAACTGAAAATAATTACAAGCTTCTTTTTAGATGGTATCTTAAACTGGAAAAGCTGCACATGATATATCCCAGATTGGGTGATAAATGCTGATGGGGCTGTTCTCAGGTAGGAACCTTTTTTCACATTTGGTAGACATGTGAGATCATTTAAATAATTTTGGAATGAGGTGGCCATATTTGTTACTAATATCATAAAAGAGCCGGTTACACTGAATCCAAGATTTGCTTTACTAAATTTGCCTGATGAAAATCTCAGCCAAGCCTTTCAACTATTACAGCAACAAATTTTTCTTATGGCTTGTTGTGATATTGCTTTCTGTTGGAAGCTCTTAAGATGAGGGTAGCGGTTTTATGGCTGGAAAAAGTGTATAGGATGAATAGGCTAACAGCTCTTAAGCACCACAATATGCGGAAGTTTGAATTGATATGGGGGATGTATTTAAAACAGTCGCCTGGGAACATTTTATTTCCGTTAAGCATTTCGGTTGGGTATCACCTTTTTTTTTTTTTTTTTTTTTTTTTTTTCTTTTTTCTTTTTAAATCTCATGTTTTCTATTTATTTTGGTATGATTCACAATTTTGTTGTCTCAAACCAGCATGTGCCTTAGGTAGTGTCGTATCTGAATGTATTTATTTATTTATAACTTTTTTATATACCGAGGTTCAATTAACAAGATTAATTATCACTTCGGTTTACATTACAACCAGCAAAAAATAACAGAGACAAAGTCTTGTTTTACAATGAACAGGGTAGAAGTAACCTGGATTAAAACAATGAACAGGGTAGAAGTAACCTGGATAAACATAAAATGGGTGAAGCAAGTATAGAGAATTGGGTCTGTATAACTTGGGCGAAAAGCAGGGAAATTAAATAGGGGAGGACTATGAAGGCCTCAAGTTGGATAGTGTACTCATGAATGTATTATTAAGAAATGTTATAGTATATTTTTTAAGGTGAAGATAGATGGTTCTAGAATAACTTCCTTATTATATCCTTGAAGGACTGCGTTTACGGCATCCCTCACTTTTGTTACGCTATGCTATTGCACAGTTAAGAGTGGGGAGGGGTGGGGTTTGGGGGGGGTTATTTTGGAGTTGAGCTCTGTGCATACTACAGAATCTACAAATCTATGTATCATGGTATTTCATGGTAATGTTCAAGGTGGAGTCATCTTTGCCTCTCTTCTATGTATTGTTGTCATGGTTACAATAAAAGCTGTTGATTGGACAAAAAAAAAAAAAAAAAAGGTTAACCCTTTAACGTCCCTGGCTCTTTGGCTTGCCAGATATGACAATCCCCTTATGAGCCCTCCTCCTATAGCGGGGCTGGACACTGCACTTAAATAATCTGTAATCACCTTTGGAGTAAAATTGGATTTCGCATTATCAATGATTGTCCACATTTCCTTCATTATCTGTCCCTTGTTCTTCTATTTGCATCAGTTGCAGAACGTGCTAAATAGAATACATTTGGAAAGAGTTGTATATTCAATGATTTTTCAAATCACATGGATTACTGCAAATCCCTATGTTAGGGTTGCCCAGCATGCAGTTAGTTGAGCCATCAAGTTTCTTTTTGGAGCAAAGAAATGAGATCAAGTCGCCCCATTACCTAATCTCCATTAGCTTCCTGTGACCTTCTCCATTAAATTTAAGATCATTTATTTTTAAATGTAGAAACCCGGATTTTCAAAGGGCCACACGTGCAAATACCGGCAGTTACACGTGTAGCTGGGCCCTGTGCGTGCTGTGCGCATTTTCTAAAGGGCCTGGCCATGCGTGTAACTGCCGGTACGTGCACAAGTGCCAGGCCCTGAAATAGGAGTGTGCCAGGGGCTTGGTCTGGGCGGGGTGGGACGGAGGCTGGCTGGAACAGCGGCCATTAGACACTGTTCCGGGGAAGCGAACGCCGGCAGCCAGCCAGCATGCGGAGGTTACTACTGCTCCAGAGGAGCAGCAAGTAATAAAATAAAAATTTTGCAAAAGGTAGTTTAGGTTTAGGAGGAGGAGAGGGAAAGAAGGAGGAAGTTCCCTACCCCCCTACCTAATTCCTTAATTGGAGCGGGCTGGGAGGGAACTGGGGAAGGCCAGATTGTGTTGCCGCCCGTACTTAACAAAAATTTGCCCCCCCCCCCCCCCCCCCCATGCGCATCGCCCGCACTTGCGTGGATTTTAAAATCCGGCGTGTGCATGTTATAAAATTGGTGCATCCATGTGCGTGCTCCAGGAGCCACGTGCACATGGACGGCCGCGTGCTGCTTTTAAAATCGACCCCCTTGTCAAGGGGTGACGACAATATGCATTTCAGGCTTCACGTCCTGCAAAGATTTCACAGCAGACCTTCAGCTGCAGCATTCCCGTTGCTTATTAGCCCTGGAATGCAGTTGGTTTGCCATCAATAGGGAGAAACCCTCCAGGCAGAGGTGGTAGGATCCAAAGTTTGAGGCCTGAAGAGATCGCACCACTTAGAGGAGATGTGATTTCTACCTCCACGGGAACCCTCTTAGAGCTTCTGCTCCCAAAAAATATCATGCTGGAGTGTGCACCCAAAGGCCAAACCATGGGTTTTGGAGACTCTGCAAGGCAGGACTTGGCGTCAACCTTTCTCTTTCTTCCCATAGCCAAGAAAAGAAGAAACTAAGAAATCTGATTTGGAGCAACCAGAAACTCCACTGCTTAGCCAGTGCCATTTGAGTCCCCTTTGATAAGGATTTATTTTGTGTGTGTGATGCGTTTTGTTTTGTTTTGTTGTTGTTGTTCATTTTCTGCCTATGTAAATTGCTTTTACTTTTATGTAAACTTCATTGATTTTCCTTGGATTTGCTCTCGGTCAAGAAATAAAACTAAACTCCATCTACAACTGTTTTCTGTATCAAATTTTAAGTGCAAGAGAACGATTAAATATTTTTTTTCTAACCTTTCTGTGTCTGGTGTCTTCCATCTGTATTCTTTCTCTTTCTCTGTTTGCCTTGCCTTTTTCATTCTTTTCTTGTCATACCCGTTTTACTGTCTGTGTGCCTTGGGCGTGAGAAGACTGGGAAACGCTGGGATGGGGGTGAAAGGGGCTAGACTACGGGGGAGAGGGAGGGCATTCTTTGATGACGGTGTCAAGGTCTGGTGTGTTGTAGCTAATTTTGTTTGTGAAGAATTTGGCTAGTTTATTACAGTGGGATTCTGTTGTAAGGGTAGTGGGTGAGTGAGACCCAGTGGGACCTTGACTGTAAGGAAGAGTTCTTGGTGAGTTATTTCCATGCCTCTGCATTTTTTTTTTTTTTTCTGTTTTAGGCAGATTTAGTGTTAGTGTTACGTAACTCACTCTGGGCTACAAAGCTTAAGGCGAGCAGTGAAGTTAAACCAAATAAAATAAATAAATAAACCTTCACTGACCTCTGCTCTTCCCGCTGCCACCCACTGTCCAACTTTTCCGGCCTTGCTGTTTTTGTAGCTGAGCTGTCTGAAAAATAAGAGAGTGGCAGGATGTGATTCCCAGGTGCTGTGGTGACCTGGCACCTGGGATTTGTTCAGCCTCCAAAGTTTGTGGTTCTTGCAAACGTGACCACTTCAGGGGTAGAGAAGAAATGCAGAGTTATGCTTTAAAGATTGAGGGGGGGGGGGGGGGGGGGGGGGAGAAACATGGCACCAAGTGACATCTACTTATGTAAACATGGAGTTTGTTATGATTTTCTTTTGATCTGTCAACTTTTGTTATAAATGTAACCCCCCTTTTTGCAGGGGGCCACCTTCCTAGTCTCGGAGTGCTTGGTATTCACAACCCCGAGGTAGGGAAACAGTTCTCCAGGGCCAAGGGCTGGCGGCACGGTTTCCTGCAGGGCCAATGCCGGGCCGAGCACACTCCATCCAAATGAAACACTCTCCAGTCTCTAACTGTGCTCCAAAGAAAAGGTAATTTAATTCACAGTCTTCAGCATTAAACATAGTGACGGTCAAGTGGATGCAGGTAGAAGTACAACTTAAATGAAATCACAGTTCAATGAAAGCTTTGATCCTCTCTTCACAAACTCCCCTTATAAAGATGGTTTTTTCTTGGTGTAGCAATACAAGGTCTCCAGTAACTTTGTTACTTCTCCCTCCTTTGTCCCCTGTTGACAAACAGGATAATATTGTCTTCCACTCCGCACCAGATAGATGGTTACGCACTGGATCTTATTTATTTAATTAAAAGCTTTTATGTACCGGTATTCGTAGGTACATCATATCGGTTTACAGAGAACTTAATGCAATACATGGAACAAGGGGTATGGAACTTGGATGCAAAAAGTAGGAACATGATAAAGAAAGAGAGTATATAGTAATGAATGAATAGGGGGGTGTAACATAAAGGGAAAACAATATGTAAGGTAAGAGCGCGGATCAGGTGCAATAATGCAGATTTTGAAGAGCCAGAGGTGGCATTGATTAAGAAGGGAGAGGGGCTAAAGATCAGCGACAGGAAAAATCCATCAGAAATGTCTTCAAGTTTCCCCCAAGCTCAAGGAAAAGGCAGGTACTCTCTGGCTGTGTAGGGTCCTAATCCAGCAGAGTCCTTACCCTAGTAAGTCCAGGTGTAACCTGCAGCTTCTGAGCAGTCTCTCACCCTTTCACTTAGGCATGTAGGGATTTAAGTGGAAAATCCCCAGCCTCACTCCTGGCTGCCCCCTTCTGTGCTCCAACCAATTTCTTCCAGTGGAATCTCAAAACAGCCCCTGACTCAGGATCTCCCCTATTACCAGATCCTTGAGGGGGATGTACCCCCTTGTGCTTGACACAGAAGATGGCTCAAGCTCTGGTATTCTCCCCCCCCCCTCCCCCTTACTTCCAGCTGACCCCCTGCCTCTGTGCACATCCTATGCACTTCCAGCAGATGTTTACTGAGAGGTTTAAAAGATTTCTAGTACACAGGCCTCCCTGCAAAAGAAAACACTCCTTCACCTGCACTCCTGCTAACATTCAACTTCTATGCACCTCTCGTGGCATGGGGGCCACCTAAATAATGAATGCTATGCAGGTTTTAAAGACATTAAATATGTTTTGATAATATTTATAACAAATGGGTCAAAGATCTGCTTATCTTTTTGAGATAATTGTCATTATTTGCCTTAGGTGCTTTTTTCATATGACCAGAGTCCTGCCAAAAAAGAGATTGGCTGGAACCATCCGAGACAAATTATTAAATTACCACTGCCATATGTTAGATGCACTGTTTTGGTGCAAACCGTTGCCAATGAAAACAGTTTTTTACTTTTCTTGGCAGCCGAGTTTATGGCAGTATACGTATCTGTCTTCAACCGATTTTCTGGGAAGCAAGACTGTGCAGCACGTGTCTGGCTTAGTGACACCGCCGATGTCTGTCTATTTATTAATTAATCTTTTAGACCATTTAGTTTTGAAAAATAATGCTCTTAGCGGGCAACAACAAAAGTCACCACAACAACTGCAAAACGCAAGCATAAAACAAATGTTAAAGCATTTTTTTTGCTGTTAGTATTGAACTTGTCCTGTTGGGTGAATTTTCAAAGAGTTATGTGCAAAAATAGCATAGGCATGCGCATATTTATTTATTTATTGTTTTTGTTATACCGAGTTTCATGATAGGCATCACATCAACCCGGTTTACAAATAACAAGGAGTGTAAAGCATAACGTAACGTAAAAAACAATATTTTCAATAAGAACCTTGAACTTTAAATACAGTGAATCAGAAAAAGGGAGAGGGACAGTTACAAAAAACAAGGAAAATAAACTTATAACAAGGAAAATAAATATATATATATATCCTTTTAGTGCAAGTTATTTAGTCAGTGGGGGGTTATCTTTCTCTCTGGCCAAGTTTTAGATTAAAATCTAATCATGTTTCGAGTATAAATTGTGCTAATATAACAGACCATCTTAGGGGGTTCACAAAAATTTTCTTAGCACTAGAAATCTAAAATCCAATCCAAATCATTCTAAGCTTGGCAATTCAATTTGGAAACATCTCCAGTAACCAGGCGACCAGTGGAGACGATAAACACCAATAGTTGGTCGCATGAATACTTGGCTTCAAACATTCCCACTGCTCTGAAAAGGACTGATACTTTAGCATTTTTTTTCCTTCCCTGATCTTCCATTGTCCATCTTGTAGCACAAGTGGTCTAGAGATGTTGAGCTTAATCGGCCCAATACTCAAAGCTATCCTCAGTACACAATTTGTGTACCCAAGCGAATCTGCAGGGATTTATGCTGGTATTTTATAAACTGTGTGGCAGGAGCAGCGCAGTTTATAACATACTGCATATTTCTGCCTTGAAAGTATGTGAGTAATGCCGGAACACACCCATTTTCTTTTCCCATTAAAAAAAAATATATATGCACGTATATTTTAGGTGCAATATAATTGTAGCAGTGTGCCCATAACCCAGCATTAAACACAAAGGCAGGAATTTTATAAAGTATTTGAATACGCCATTCTGAAAATACTTGCATGCATACTTGGACTCGCCACTGAGTTCCCCTAGACCCTCCAGCATTTCATCCTGAACCCCCCCCCCCCCCCCACCAGTTCACCCAGACACTGCAGTCAAAGGACAAGTCTGATTTTCAAATATGCAAGTCAGTTAGCAGGTATAAAAGTGTTCGGTAATTACAAAAACAAGTCCAGAGACTCAAAGTCGATGAAATGAATTAAGTTATGGGACACTACTCTGGACCAGCAGAGATGAAGAAGATATTGACTGCCCAGAAGTGTTTCAAAGATAAGTGATTTATATCTACAGTATTCGTGGGTCTCTTCTGAACAAATATTAAGTAGTGGTTTTGCACCAAATGATTATATTCAATATTTAAAGGAAAGGGGTGGGGTTTTTTTTTTAATACACTTTCTTAATATACCTTTTGACATGTTTGTTTTCACTGCACTATTGTAAACAACATTTCTTGTAAAGGATTTTCCAATGTACTTTGAGTGAAACATATAGCCAGGCACATGTAAGAAAATACAGATATTGGCTTATCTATGAGTACATTGTTTTTCCCTTAGCATAGATAGCTGGGCCCATGTATTGAGGCTCTTTGTCGGAGAAATTACTTTGATAGGAAAAGTTAAGGAGAGTTAGATAACTCACTGTTTTCCCATTTTTAGGCATGACTAACTTTTAAACCATGTGGCAATTGATTTGTTTTCATGTGAGCCACACTTGTGCAAAACTTTTTCCAAAAAGCTCTCCAGTTGATAGTTTGAATCAGGTCACATGACCCCTATTTGTGTGACTCCACTGAGCTGCTGTTATCAGAATAAACAAGAATTCAAATTATAAAGGTACATTTTCTTGTTATATATCACTTAATCATTACTTGTAAAATTGAACATATGAGTTTAAAAAAAAAAGTGTCCTAAGTATTGTTGTACCAGCTTGTCGGCATGCAAACAACTATACAGTATAGAATGTAACAGGTGGCAGATCCATTTAGCAGAAACCATTTTTATTAGCATCTCTCTGCATTCCAGTTGCATTTGTGCTTCTTTATAGTGAATTGGTTTACTAAATAGAGGAATCTGTATCGTCATGAGATTGGCAGATATGTAAGGTATTCATTAAAATAGCAAAACAGTTATATGAAAAAGATCAATTTTATAAAAAAAAAAAAAAAAGGTTCAAAAAACATTTTTTTTTTTTTTTAAGCTTGTGTGTGTCTAGAGTATAGCTGAAATTGCTAAGAACGTAAGACTTGCCATTCCGGGTCAGACTACAGGTCCATCAAGCCCAGTAACCTGTTTCTAACAGTGGCTAATCCGGGTCACAAGTACCTGGCAGGATCCCAAGGAGTAGATAGATTCCAAGCTGCTTATCCCAGGGATAAGAAGTGGATTTCTGCAACACCACCAAAATAATGGATTATGGACTTTTCCTCCAGGAACTTGTCCAAACCATTTTAAATGCAGCTACACTAACAGCTTTCACCACATCCTCTGGCAACGAATTCCAGAACTTAATTAAGCGTTAAGAGCAAATACTGTTTTTACTCATTAGTTTTGAATGTATTGCCTAGTAACTGCGTTGCGTGACCGCTAGTCTTGTATTAATGTTCTTTATCTCAAGGTCTTAAAGTAGGCTTGAAAATACTGGTTTTGTAATACACTCACTAATTTGGTAACCAATAAAATACATTTTTCTTACACTGTTGATTAGAGGGTGGAGAAGAAGTGGAACAGATTACCAGAAAAGAAACTGGTAAAAAAAAAAAAATGATTGCAGCTTGGTACATTAATCTTTGTTTGGGTTTGTTACAACTGTGATATGGTAGGAGGAAGAAGAATGGATATAGTAATATGTGGGATATATCCCTTTTTAGCTCTAGTAACTTGTCACATAGGGCCTCATTTTCCAATATCGCATGCGATACCAAAAAGGGGCGTAACTTTTGCTAATAAGCATGTGTATCGCAAATTGCGATAACAGCTATGCAAAACACTCTTAGCGCAAGTTGCACTATTAACCCAATTTGGGCTACATTGCCAGTATATTGCAGTTCACAATGTTTCCGGACAGCCTGTTTCAGTATGCTGCAGGCTAGGGGGAGAGAGAGAGAGAGACTTGCTATAGTGCCTCCTCCCTAGACAGTTATTTGTATCCCTATGGGAGGCCCACCTAGTAACTCGAGGTGGGGATTAGGTATGAGTGTAGGGGGTTAGGGGCCACTTTCACATTCAACATGAGATGTACGAACAGAACAGTGGTCTCTTGTGAAGATTTGCTGGCCTTCGGAGTGAGGAAACTCACTCCAAGATGAGGTTTGTGCAATGTTCTCTCCACCTAGGTAGCTAGGTGGAGAGAACAAGCTGTCCGGAAACATCGTGAACCGCGATAAACCTTTACCGGCCTCTAGCGCACAACGTAATGCAAATGAAAGAGGTGTAGTTATTGGCCGCGTTAGGAGCCGCGCTAACACTGCAGCTGTTTCGTGGCACACGATAAATCCTCCCTACTTTACATTTGCTCCGCCCCATTGTCAGAAAACAACCCCACATAATCCACCATTGAAGAACAATAATACACTTTGGATCCAGGCAAAGTGAGAAAAAGAAATGATTTCAAGACCACTACCTAATATTCATATGGGATAAGATGAGCTTTCATAAAAAGCAGATCTCAGTCGTTACAGATTAATTATCCATTCATAAGGGACTTCTCAGTTTTAATCATAGTTTGATTCCCATTATATTTATTTATTTTATTTATTTGTGTTTTTCTATACCGGCATTCACGGCAGTTCGTATCATGTCGGTTTACATAAAACAAGGGGTGAGCAATACATCATAACGTACATAGCTAAAACGTAAGAGTATACATTACAAAAGTATAACAAGTGCGTAGAAGAAAAAGTTACAATAAAACAGGGGTTATTCTAACTGGGATTAGAGTTAGAGGAGAGATAAAAAGTTTAACAAGAAGTAAAACATTGTAGTGATTGGTTGGTATTGTCTGTTTCAGTTTAATAGAAGATGCTCAGTGTTGCTGCATTTGATGGAAGTGAATCATTAAGGGTCCGGAAATGCTTTCATGAACAGCCATGTTTTAAGTCTCTTCCTGAAGGTTGGAAGACATGGTTCCTGTCGTAATTCTAAGGGGATTGAGTTCCATAGTGGGGGACCTGCTGTGGAGAAGGCCCGATCTCTCAATGTTATATGTTGGGTGGTATTGTTGTGAGGTACTTGTAGATATTCTCTATATGCTTCTCTGATGGGTCTGTTGGAGGAATGTTTTTTGAGAGCTATTTGTAGATGGAGTGGAGCCAGTCCATGGATATTTTTGTAGATTGTGGTGAGGGACTTATGAATTATTCTGTAGTGGATTGGTAACCAGTGAAGGTCTTTGAGGACTGGTGTAATGTGATCTCTTCTCCTTTTGTTTGTTAGAATTCTTGCTGCCGTGTTCTGTATCATTTGGAGAGGTTTAGTGTGGGATGATGGGAGGCCTAGAAGGATAGAGTTGCAGTAATCAATTTTCGCAAATATTATTGCTTGGAGCACTGTTCTATAATCATGGAAATGAAATAGGGGTTTTATTCTTTTTAATACGTGCAGTTTGTGGAAGCAGTCTTTGGTTGTTTGGTTGATAAACGATTTTAAATTTAGCCGGTTGTCTATAGAAACTCCTAAATCTCTTACTTTTGAGATTTGCAAGTTGGCTGGCGGGTTTGTAGTGATTTTGCAATTATCTGGAGAGATTAGCATGAATTCGCTTTTTGATTGGTTTAGAATAAGATTTAAGCTGGATAAGAGATCGTTAATTTCTTGAAAACAGTTTTCCCAAAGTTCTAGAGCTTTAGTGATGGATTCTTTGATGGGGATCACAATCTGGACATCGTCGGCGAATATGAAGTGTTTTAGGTTCAATTTGTTTAGCAGTTGGCAAAGCGGGAGAAGGTATAAGTTGAAAAGTGTTGGTGAGAGAGAGGAACCCTGAGGAACTCCTTGTGAAGATGGGTATCTGGGGGATTCTTTGTTGTGGATTTTAACTTTGAAACCTCTGTTTTCTAAGAATGTCTTGAACCATGTTAGTGCTGATCCTGCAATACCGATGTTCGCCAGTTGCTTTAGTAATATGGCGTGGTTAACAGTATCGAAAGCTGCCGATAGATCCAATAAAATCAGTAGGAAGGCCTGTCCTTTGTCGAGGCCCAGTATAATGTAGTCAGTCAGTGAGATTAGAAGGGATTCTGTGCTTGAAGCTTTTCTGAAACCGAATTGAGTAGGGAATAGAATTTTGTGTTCTTCTATGTATTCAGATAGTTGTGTGTTAACTAGTTTCTCCATCACCTTGGCAATGAAAGGCAGATTGGAGATTGGACGGAAGTTGTTAGGATCTTTGGGGTCCAAGTTAGGCTTCTTGAGGAGCGGTTTAATGGATGCTAGTTTGAGGTCGTCTGGATAGAAACCCTGGGTGAATGAGCAGTTTATGATGTCCGCTAGGGTTTTGGTTATGGTGTCCGGGATTAGCAGTAGTAGTTTAGATGGGATCTGGTCTAGTGGATGAGATGAGGGTTTCATTTTCTTAAGAAGTGTTTGGATCTCTGAGGAAGTGGTGAGTTCAAGAGACTGGAGGGAGATGTCTTTATTATGGAGTGCGTAATTGCTGGCTGGTGTGCCTGTATTAGGCTTTAATTGTGTTAGCAGGTTTGTGATTTTCTTACTGAAGAAGAATGCCAGCTCATCAGCTTTTGTTTGAGCTTGGTTAGGTGGTATGTCAGGAAGGTTGGCCTGAGTTAGATTGGAGACAAATGTGAATAGCGCTTTGGAGTCGAATATGATGTCATGAATCTTATGTGCGTAGAAGTCCCTTTTTGTTTTTAAAGTGGAGCTCTTGTATGATTGGAGGGCGAGTTTGTATGTAGAAAGTGTAAAGGGGGAAGGGGCTTTACGCCATTTACTTTCTTTTTGACGCAGGTTAAGTTTGAGGTTTTTAAGTTCGTTAGTAAACCATGGCTGTCTTTTTGACTCGCCTTGTTTGACTTTTTTTGTTGTCCACGGACAAAGTTTGTTTGCCACAGTTTCTGTTATAGTAGACCAGGAATTTATGGCTGCATTAGGTGATGTGACGTCTATGTGTGAGAGTTCCGTGATTAGATGATTGCTGAGTTCATCTGAGGCGCATACTTTTCTGTAGAGAAATGAGTGTTGAGGAGAGGGTTTATTGCTCGTTTGGGTCATTGAGAAGGTGGTGGAGATTAAAGAGTGGTCTGACCAGGGAACTTTTTTGCAAGTGGGTTGTACTGAATGTGTTATACCTGAGTTCACAAAGATAAGGTCCAGTATGTGACCTGCCTTGTGGGTAGGTTCATTGATTATTTGTTTGAATCCCATTGCAGACATGGCTGTAAGAATGGTTTCGCAGCTGGTAGAGAGTGTGTTGTTATCAACGTGCAAGTTGAAATCTCCTAGGATTATCGTTGGGGAGTCTGGTTTTAGATAAGATGCTAAGATTTCTAGGAAGGGTGATGGATCCGCTTCTAGAAGTCCTGGGGGGGCATATACTAGAAGGATTTGTAGAGAGTCTGATTTGAAAAGACCTGTTTCCAATTTAGAGTCAGATTTGATTGGGTGATGAGAGAATCTGAGTTCTTTCTTTGCTGCTAGGAGAATGCCCCCACCCCTTTTTTTCTGTCGTGGGATCGAGAAAAAGTCGTAGGTCTGAGTTGGTAGTTGATTAATTAAAGCTATATCTGTAGATTTAAACCACGTTTCTGTTATAGCACAGAGGTCTGGGTTTGCATCTAGGAGAAGGTCATTTAAAATCAGAGATTTCTTGGATAGTGATTGAGCATTAAATAATATCAGTGAAAAAAGAGTGAATCCTAGAAGTTGTGTAATCATTGGAGTAATCATGATAGGGATAAGGGATTTGTAGGTGCGTTGATTGTAGAGTATGTTTGGTTTTCCTGTGAGTAGCGTTCGATGATGGAGAATCGGTATATACCGTATAATACCAAAAAAGTGAAAAACTTTGTGAAATCATCACTTATATTAAAAGACTATTGCTTAGCAATTCAAAGTCCAAATAAAGTGTCTAAATTGCAGAATTCAAAAATTAGAAATGAAAGACAGAATTTCTCTTAGGAAATAACAGCTCGATAGTTCACACTCTGCATATTATTTCTAGTTCACGGAAGATACTCAGTCATAGACACTGGGTCTTCACAAACCTCTGCTTCTTGAAAGAGAACAGCACAGTAAGAGTTCTCTTGTACTTCTTTTGTGTGTCCTACCTATGAAAAGGGCAGGTAGATTTAATTTAGTGAACCCAAACGGTGGGTAGAAGGTTTGGAATGGCAACTCTGATGTTTGGTTTGGGTGTCATGTAGTACATTTTAATTTAAGAATGCAGTGACACTGAAAAAAATTGGATAGTAAGTGGTTTTATATATAAGTGCTAAGATTTTTCCCCACTGAATCCTGGAGCTTGGTTGAATGGGTGAGAATGCATGCGTAGTTTATATGCAGATGACAATATCTGTGTGCACAAAATATTTTCTGTGCAATGAACGTATATTTACTACTGTCCAAACTTTGTTTCAGATTTACTGGATGGTTGTCCAGAATAAATACTGGAATACTCCAGGTATTTTGCACTCGATATCACAAAAGGAATTTCTTTTGAGGCTAGTTTTAATAGAAGTTATTTAAAGCAGCATGATTAAAAAATACTTTTAGATAATTTGTCCTTTAACTGAATTATTTCAGTTTCTATTTCATTTGAGGAAACACTAGCATTGAAAGTTTTCAAAGCCCGTCTTACTCAGTCTTCGACTCTCTACTGTGCAGATATAAGTAAACTAGGATGCTGCTGTGCTGTTAATCAGAACTTGCTTATATGTAAATTGTGACTGATTCATTCATCTATTAGATGTGTAGTCTGCACTTCCAAAGCTTAGAGCAGAATACAATAAATATAAACAGTACAAATAAAATATTGATTACTTCATTGTATTATATGCTAATTTAAATAGCTGAAAAGTAGGTTTGTGGAAAATGTCTAATATTGGACATGTCAGTGAGCATCGTTTATTTCAAAACAGTAGAAACTTTAATATATTAGAACAAAAAGGAGACCTTTGTAAGCAAGAGGCAGGTAGATATGACCAAATGGGTGTCAAAAAGTAGTTAGGTTACTTGTATGACTTTGGTGTATATATGTATGCTTGTGGTACAGATATTCAGATCTCAAAAATGTATCCTTCCAGAACACACATACTTAGCATTGTTGTAATTGTATAATAATTGTGTGTTGTACTTTTGGTTCTAGCATTTTTAGACTACAGTGTGGAAATAAAAGTAGTATTGTGAAAATAATCCTCCCTTTGAGAATCAAACTGGTGCCCAGATCAAAAATGTAAAGGGCATTTTTTTTTTTTTTTTTAAATAGTCTGCAGTGGGCCTGTAAGCAGATTTTCAATGAGAAAGTTGTGTGGCAGGCTGGTTCTGTGGGGAGGTTTTACTCTGCTCATTTTGCACCCACAAAGTAAGGGGGGGAAATTAGGCACAGGGATTTCAAAGTAAAATCTCCACATATACCTTTTTGAGTCCACCCTGTTCCCAGCCCCAGTGCTGCCCCTTTTCCCTGAGGAGAAATGTCCACATGCATACTTTTCCCAAGTGGATGGTGGAAACAATTTTCAGTTGTGGGTTTTTTTTTTTTTCCAGATAAACTGGGGGGGGGGGTAGCAAAGAGAAGTGACCGCCCTATGCCATTGTGGTAGTCCCATCCCTAACACTATAATTTCCTGTCAGTTTGGAGGTGGAACCCTGCATGTCAGCTGGCTGTGTTAATTGTCCCAAGACCTGAACCTTCAAAAGAGTTGGGGTTTTTTTTTTTTTACCTTAGGAAAATTGTTACTCCCCCCCCCCCCCCCCCCCAGCATTTTCCTCTTCTTTCATGCTTCCAGCTCAGACGGGCCTGGTCTGTGTCGGGCTCTGGCACCATGAACTTGAATTTGCAACTACCTGGGACTTTCATGCCCTGACCTAACTCCACCCATTTTTTGTGTGGGTGAATGTACTTTCACCTACATGTTGGAGTGGGGGAAGAGGAAATCATGCTTTTACACAGGTGAAGCTTCTGTTTACCTCTATGTAAACTTTTTTTTTTTAAACTATTGCTCCTCCTCTGACTTTTTTTTTTTTTTTTTTTTTGAGCAATCTCTTTATCGACCATGAATAGTTGATGTGCTTGTGCTGGTCAGAAGGACCCACTGCAGGAGTAGGAGGTGGTAGGCCAGGAAGTGCTATGATGCAACTTCTGGTCTGAAGCTGCTGCTCTCAATTATATACAGTTTTGTCCACAAGTCTGGATTACTGTGGGAGTTAATAGAGTAGGAATTGATAAATTAAAACCACCGTACATGCAAAACAGGAATACTCTTTACCCTTTGATTCTGAATCCTACAAAATTAATTTAATGCCGCATGGCTTCTTCCCCGTCATGTCTTCTCTATACAGATGTAAATATTTATTTGAATACTCATTTTATCTACTCCTTTTGTAATTTGCCTTATTTTCATGAACTGTATAATGGGATAATGATACAATAGAGCCAGCTTTATGTGGTTGACCCTAAGTTATTTTATAAGTAAAACTCTTCTGACCTTTTAAAAAAAGGAGATTGATTGATTTAAAAACAAAACAAAAACTTCCTTAATAGCTGGTGTTAAATTATTGCTTTAATTCCCTTGGTGCACAATTTTAACACTAAAATGTTAAATTGATATTTTTACTGATTTACTCATGGGCAAACAATTTCACACTTAAACGCTTTCATC